>NC_136999.1:3128013-3423013 GCF_032717465.1 Coenobita brevimanus | reverse complement strand
AGCGTAGGTTAGGATGTATGTATGGAGGGAGAGAGAAACAGCGCAGGTGGGGGGTGGCTGGAAGGAGGGAGAGGGGAAGGGATGGTATGAAGGAGGATGTGCGACAAAAACCTGCCACCTAGCGACTGGTGCGGCGGTGTTGGCCAGGTAGGCAGTCAAATCAGTGAGGCAAAACCCCTCACACCAGATAAATCACACGCTACGCTTTACACCAACAAAACTGCAGGTGAATTAAGCTGAACGGACACCTTATGCAAATATGGCTGTTCTCCATTATATTGTACCCAGCAGCACCTCATAATAATTTCGAATTAACCCCTTCAGTCAGTGATTTATTTATTTATTTATTTTTCTGGCAATCTCGAGGCAATTTCATTCATCTCTGACACAAGGGGTAAGAAATAAGCTCCATTAATCCTTCCATTAGATGACAATTTGTATTTATTTATTCTACTACCGCCAAACGATTTTTTTTCAATTTCTATACTCCTCTGATCGAAAGGGTTATAAAAATAATGATAACCATAATTAACACCAGGTAAAATAAAGGATGCAGTGCCGGTAATTCAATATTCTGGCTCCACTAATACGCGGACACTAAATATGGTTAAATAGGAATAAAAAGCGGGCCCAGTCCACTGTCATGTTAAATAAGTGTGAGAGGGACCTTCACGCCTAGACTCTGCCACATTTGGTCTTCCACACTAACAATCCGACCACCTTCGCGCCAGACACCCTCGTTAGCGGCGCGGTAACATTTTCACACCTCTCATATCCACATCTCACATCCACCTTCCACTCCCCACCTCCTATAACTACTCACCTTCCCCCTCCCCCACATCATTTGTCACTATTATCACCACTGTTCTGACACCTATACCCTCAACCACACCTACAACCACATCCAAAACCACACTTTCACACACCTACACCTACACCCATCCCCATACTCATGCCCATATCCTCACCCACATTCACCTTCACTCCATACCCAAACCCACATCCACAGCGACCCTCTCAACCAACCCCACCCATACCCTCCCCTAACACCCCACCCACTACCACCTCTGCAATTATTATCACCGCTGCTCTAATACCACCGCCATCCCCCAACACACGCCTCACCTCCTCTGCAACCACTATCACCATCGTTAACACCACCGTCATCATCGTTCCTCTCAGCACCAGATGTCGCCTCACCAACATTACGATCACTACCATCACCGCTGTCACTGGCTTTTCTATAGTGAATTATCTTCTTCTAACCATACAAAGGTCCTTAACTCCTTTCGGTTTAGTTGATGGCCAAGGGTAGTCAGATCGGGAGGCAGATCTGTTTAGTAACCACGGACATTCATCAGTACCTAACAACGAAGGCTTACTGAATTTCACGTAACCATGATTTGTCCAGTTCCATCAGGTAAACACAGACTATACCATTGTCACTGCAACTACCACAACAGTGTACCACATCATCAACATTAACACCGTCAATACTACCACTATCACCATTATCACCACTCTAACAATCACTCTTACTACCGCATCTACTACTACTACTACTACTATCACAACCACCATACTAACAAAATCATCACTTACTACTACTGCTACTACTAGTCACCACCATCACCACCACCACCATCATCAGTACTACCATCAACACCTCTACTACTACCTCTACCACCATCACTATAGGCCTAACCATCAAAATAACCCCGCCACTACCACTAAAACCATAATCCATTGCTACCACCATTACTACCACTACCACCACCACCATCCTTAAAACACAACTACTAAAACAATCACCACCACAATCACCACACTCATCACAGCAGCTCAAACAATAAGGTCATTAAATATAACAAGCACGACTGAATTCCGCCTCTAATGACACTGTGGTATGTAATTAGTCAACATTAATATTAGTCCTAGCATAATTACTGATGTGAAAGTGTATTTAAATCAGAATAAATAACCCATTCAGTACGGTGACAGGTGGTGGACGCCTTCACGTGGTGGCGCTGTTATGACCGGGCTGTGGAGATGCCCGGCTATACAAACGTCACCCCACTCCCTCCCTGTCCCCCGAAAGGATGATGGTGGACTGCAGAGGATGGGCAACTTTGGCCTGAAGTCTACTGGGTTCACGTTCTGCTGAGCCTGGGTTTGCAACTACTACTACAACTACCGGTACTACTAAAACCATTATGACTACCACAACCACAACAACAACTGCTACCACTACTACTTCTACTACTACCACTCTTCCTGCTCCTCCTCCTAAAACCTTTATTACTACCACAACCACAACAACAACAACAATTACTGCACTCCTCCTCCTCCTCCTCCTCCTCCCCTCCTCCTCCTCCTCCTCCTCCTCCTACTACTACTACTACTACCATGACATCTTTTTTCATATTATTCTTCCTGCTTCCAGACGGTTTTATTCAGCTCAGGAGAGACATTTCGATTTAGAGACGCGACAAATACACCTTCAACAGCATCTTCAATACAATGGGGCTTTTCTACCCTGAATAAAATCGTCTGTTCGAATTGGTGGTATGAATAAAAATAATAATGACGTCCTCGGTTTGAAGGAGCTTAATTGAATGACGTACGGTATTTAATAAAGGATACTATTTCCTCTCTCTCTCTCTCTCTCTCTCTGTTTATATCTTTCTACTCATCTGTTTACTATTAATCCCCACTCTCTCTCTCTCTCTCTCTCTCTCTCTCTGCATACTAATACCTTTCACTGACGGAACTGACCCATTTTCGCGTTTCAGCGCCAAACTTCATTATCACCCGTCGAGTTTGGTCAAATGAGAGACGCAAAAATAGAAAACGAGTGGAAATACTCTGAAATCGCCACTCTAGGTACGGAAGGGTTAAGCTTGGCACTACTACTACTACTACTACAATAATAATAATAATAACAATAATTTCATCATCATCTAATCCTGTGCTGCCCCATAAGGAGGGTAGGAGCCCGGGGCTAAGCAAGTTGGTCCTGACATTTAAGATGAGTTTCCAGCCTCACTCATCCCTGAGTGGCATTACGTGAGCAATAAACCCCAACCGGCTCAATCCGACTGGAGCGCCTTAATTACCCACTAAACCCCCAGGCACCACAATCTGGTTATATGGTTACCACCCGGCGTAGTATATGGTTCCCTGGTGTACAGGATATCATTTGGTTTGTTACTCAGTGTTCAGGCACCTGTAGACAGACGGAAGTGGAAAGAATGAAGGAAAGAAAGACAAGAGGAAGGTAAGAAAGATAGGAGGAAGGAAGGAAGAGAGGAAAGGGCAGTCATCCGAGAGCAGCACTGCACTGGGTGAGTGGATGGTGATCGCCCCCACCAACCATACACAATAATAATAAGAAGAAGAAGAAAAAGAAGAAGAAGAAGAATATACGTAACCCCCGTAACACGTGCTAATTACGCACTATACTGTACTTACAGGCACAAAACAATAAATATTCTAAACAAACACAAGCTGTTTATACACTGCGGAAATAGCCTCCAGATTACACTTCCAAACAGCGGCTGAAATCATTGTTATTATTAAACACGTTCCAGTGATCAACCGTTTCATGCAATTGTTATATACCACACACACACACACACACACACACACACACACACACACACACACACACACACAAAGGTATAGTTATAGCTAGACATACAGTTGACGAAGGGATAGACAGATAGATTGATTGATGGGAAGGCTGATAGGTAGATAGACACAGATACCGTAGATAGACAGACAGACACACAGACCGATAGATAGATACCGATATATATATTTTACAACATCAAGTAGCTACGACAGGCTACACAAGAACATTACATCGCCTCAATTCTCCCGTAAAGGTACATAAAGACTGAGGAAATACAAAACTCCTTTCAAACTCCTTTACCATAGGGATCTCTCAGCCTAAGAAACTCGTCCGGCGTTACTCTGAATAAAAGGCAAAGTACGTTCTCATGGTGAAGATGTTAACAAGAAAGCACCGCAATCACGGAAGCAGAAGGAAATAAGGAAAGGGGGCATAAGCCAGTCGTATCCAAAAATAAATCGGTATGGAAGAGGTGTTAGGGAACTTCCTTATTCCAAAATCAAATAAATGGGTATTAGCCAGTCGTATCCAAAAATAAATCGGTAATGAAGAGGCGTTAGGGAGCTTCCTTACCCTCCGAGAATACAATCCCTGGTTCTAGACAGCCTAAGTATCTATGTCCACCATCTTGAGGGGGCCCAGGTGACTGCAAGGATTTATGGCTATTGAAGGACAGGTTATTGAAAGTGTCTCTGCCTTAAAGGATATTATTTAACTATAAGGCGAAGTGCGTTGTTCACTCTTTTCTTAACCTTACTGTCTCGTTATGTATGGCTGTGGTTATCTTTCCTCTTATTCCTAGTCCCTTTCACTTCGAGAACACATTATTCATTTTATTTTTCATACCAGCTTAGGAGACATTTTTCAAACTGGAGGTATTTCATCCAGTCTCCACTAACCCCTTACTACAATCTCCCTAAAACTGGAAAAAAAAAAAAGTCACTAGGAAGTAGCAAGAACAAAATTAAAAAGCACCATCCTATATACCCTCGCTATACGGTATATGGTTAGCTTTATAGTGTACTTTCGCTGGACAGAAAATTTTTGAAATTTCTGATGGCGTGAAGTGTGAGTGAATGGACGTCTGATCAATTCATTGACTTGTCTCATCTGATTAATGTATTTTCTGTATTTATGGTTTCCTGCTTCAGGGTCCCGCCTATCCACAAGTGGGGAAAAAAATTTACACGACAAAGACGACGGCGATGATGATGATGATGATACGGAAGAGAAGGAGGATGTAGTTAAGGAGTGGCAGAGAAAGCTGCCCAGCCCTCCCCTGTCCAGCTCCGTCTTTCCCTACTCTGCCAAGCCCTTCCCTACCCTGCCACGCCCTTGCCTACCTTGTCAAGCCCTTCCCTACCCCGCCACGCCCTTCCCTACTCCATCCCGCTCTTCCCTACTTCATCCCACCCTTCCCTACTCCATCCTGCTCTTCCCTACACCACCCTTCCCTTCCCTTCTCTACATTAACCCGTCAATCCCTACTCCCTTCCTTTTCTACACAGTCCAAACCTTCTTTTCTCTACCTCGCCCCACATCGTTCCTCCCAACAACGACCCTCCTTTCTCTGTTTTTCTCCAACCAACCTTTCTTTACCCAGCGTCGTCCCTTCTTTTTCCAGGCATCATTCTGCCCCATCCTTCCCTGGCCAGCCCTTCCCTGCTTTCCTCTGCCCTTCCATTTCAGTCTCCTTTCTTGCCCTATCCCATTCTACCCTATCATTCCATATCCTTCTCTACTCTGCTGACTCATCCAACCTTTCCTACTTTACCCCCTCCCACTCACTTTACTCCATCCTGCACTTCCCTACCTCAGCTCCCCCATTGTTTACCTGTCCTATTCCATCCTATCCCACCCTGCCCAGCCTCTTCTCTTCTTTACTCAACTCCCATCCTTCCATCCTTCCTCCTCTCACTTCTCAACCTCCTTCACCTTTCCTACCTTCCCCTCCTCACTCTACTCAACCCCTCCCCCTTCCCTAACTCTATCTACTGAACCCCCTCCCCTCACCCTTCCATCTTCGTCCTATCCCGCCCCGTCCCGCTCCGTTTCAAATGCTCGCAGACGGTCACGTGGAGGCCAAGCGTAACTAAGCGACCTTCACAGTGGAAATAAATCGTACTCTTGGCGGGACGACGATGAAAGTGTGCCAAGAAGACGCCTAGAATCTGCCTTATTCCACCCACCGCCTGTGTTGTAATATGTATCCACACTTCGCCTCTTCTTCCTCCTTCTTCCTCTTCCTCTTCTCCCTCCTCCTCCTCCTCTTCTTCTCTCCTCTACGTCCGCGATTTTTGCTACTGTTCTTCCTTCTCATCCTCCTTCCTGCCAACTTTCTTCTTCTTCCTCCTCCTCCTCCTCCTCCTGCCACTTTATTCTTCCTCTTCCTCATATGGCTTATTCTTCCTGCTGCCTGTGTTGTGACATGAACTGATATTTCACCTCTTCTTTTTCTTCCTCCTCTTCGTCTTCTTCCTCCTCTTCTTGAGGAAAGGAGTCAAGGAGAGAATGACAGAAGAAGAACAGAAAGAAGATCAGCAGAGATGGAAGGAAAGCATGAGGGAGAATAAGCAGCGAGCAAGAAAAAGATTAAACTGCAAGGCGGTGAAGGAGAGGACGACGAAAAAATTATGAAGGAAAAAAGGGCAATGTTAATTTAGATTAAACTGGAGGGAGGTGAAGGAAAGGACGACGAAAAAATTATGAAGGAAAAAGGGGCCATGTTAATTTAGGTCCATCATCATCATCATATTCATCATCATCATCATCATTATCATCACCACCACCACCTCCATCCCTCTTTTTCCATCTTATAATGAGAAACACTACGACCACTTTCCAATTATCACAGTTTGGTTCCAGCGGCGGATGCTGTGAAGGAGTCAACGTCTAAGGGGCAGCGTCTAAGAATTACGTCGTCGCCAAAGAATTACTGGAAGCCTTTTAGAACTCAGATTAAGAAGCGTCACTCTTAAATTTAATAATGACGTCTGGCGGTAATCTTGACAACATTAAGTTCTGTTCTCGTCCAAAAGAAAATAAAGCGTTCAGAGGCATCCATCATCATCATCAGTATCACTCATAATAATAATAATAATAATAATAATAATAACATCCATCCAGCCATCATCCAATCCTATGTCAACCCACAGAGAAGCGTAGGAAATAATAATAATAATAATAATAATAACAACAACAATAATAATAATAATAATAATCAACAGTCGTGCCACACACTTCCCCACTCCCACAGCAAACAGCATCTCATTAACCTTACTAATCCCACACTCTTCGCAGCCCAAACTGGAATCCTTGGCGCTACCATGAATACAAAATTTAATCTACGGTCCCTATGTGTGTTAATTAAGTACCGACACCCTATCAAGCCATTTCTGTTCCGCACCAAAGCTGCCCCGAGAGTAATACTCAACCCTTTGTGTAACCTCTACCATTTAAGCTTTTTCATTTCGTCAGACGATTTTATTCAGCTAAGAAGTGGCCATTTCCACTCTGGGGATTGAAAGGAGCTATTTCCATTCAGCTTCTGTGTAACACTGACGACTCTGCCCAAGCATCTCACCGCCAGACGATTTCATTCAGTTCACCAGACGATTTTAGTCATCTTTGGTGTAAATTTCCACTCAGAGGACTGAAAGGAAATATCTCAACTGCCCACATATTTAACACTGACACTCACGCCAAATATTAAATTCTACCTCCCACCAGACGATTTTATTCAGCTTAGATGTGACCGCTGTAAAGGCATAACAGTAACGCTGATCACTAACAAATAAAAATAATTATCTACAGTATATTAGCAACTGCGGTCTCATTAGCGCTTACTCTATTCACTTTAATTTGGCCTAAAACTGCCATCTCTCCACCTTTAGTGCTGAGTTGTAATAAAAGATTGACGCTAAAATATGATGCAGTTTGGAAGACGCTAAAAAATGATGCTAGTCTGGAAGAAGTGCTATGGAAAGAATGTAGAATCGAAGCATTGTCTTTGCCACGTATTTTCGCGAATCAAGTTGCAAAAGTTAAAATTAAAGTGAGAGAAATATATCAGTAACACAAAAAGTAGCTCCTGAAAATTCCTAAATAAATATCAAGCCTTCTCCGATCATCTTTAACAACAGCGCTTTCAAATATTCTCCTTAAAATACAGTATTCTCACCATCTCTCCACCACCACTGCTATCTTCAGTGGAATATCTAGCACTAATACCAACACACACACACACACACACACACACACACACACACACACACACACACACAGAATTAAATACCCTACACCGGCATTCTTAATAAGTAGCCTATCTCCCGTCGCATCAATTCAACGCTACGGGGAGAGGAATAATGATCGCTATTATTAACGCCATCTCTTCCACCAACGCCAAGCCAGGTGGAAATATCAACGTAAACAAAAAGCCACCTAAATATGCCAAACAGGTATCTTCCGCCTCATCATATCTCTCTCACCAACCAAATTATAAAGTTAACATTCATCATCATCATCATTTCACCAACCATCATCTTCATTCTCATCGTCATCATCATCTTTATCTTTCCCTTCATCCTCCTCCTCATCATCATCATCTCTCAGCAACCAAGGGATTTTTAAGCTTAACATTCATCATCATCATCACCATCATCAAAATCATCATCATCGCAACATCATCTCACCGACCATCACTAACTATCATCATCATCATCTCACCAATCATCATTACCACCATCATCATCATCATCATCATCATCATCACCTGGACCTCTTTTCCTACCTACCATCAACACAATGCAGTCTTCAAATAAGTACCTAGCCTCATCATAGCACCACTCACAGCATTCAAAGCATACTTAAGGTTAACATTCATCATCATCATCATCATCATCATCATTATTCTCCTCATCATCATCATTATCCTCTTCCTCCTCCTCCTCCTCCTCCTTATCATCATCATCACCATCCTCATCATCATTGCCAGTATCATCCTCATCTTGCATCATCATCATTATCAAGACCTCTTTTCCCGCCTAACACAAAAAGCAGTCTAGAAAATAGTATCCAGTCTCATCAACTCACGTCTCCCGCCAGCGCTACCTCAAGTGGAATGCTTAACGCCCCCTTGCGGATCAAACACGAGCCAGAAAGAGGCGTTCCACGTAAAAGGCAGAAGACCGACGGCAAACCAAATATCTCGCTGACAGATATTGAAAGCGTCGTGAGCCTTGCCAACACAGAAAACCGCCTCGCCCGACAAAGACACCGTGATCAACCAGATGGCTTTATTGTTCGAGTTTTGCACCGATTTATTCTGCGTTACCAACCAGACGGCTTTATTGGTACTGTTTTGCACCGATTTAAACCGCAAAAATTACACCGGGATCAACCAGACGGCTTTATTGTTGAAGTTTTGCACCGATTCACGTTGCGTTATCAATCAGACGGCTTTATTGGTACTGTTTTGCACCGATTTAAACAGCAAAAATTACACCGGGATCAACCAGACGGCTTTATTGTTAGTTTTGCACCAATTTATACCGTAAAATAACACCGGGAACAACCAGATGTCTTTATTTTTGGAGTTTTACATCGATTTGTACGTAAAATAATACCGTGGAAAATTACTGTAGTTCATTCATTTTAACTTGGCGGAGATTTTTATCCTTTTGTAGTCTACCCGTATTTTCCGTATTCCAATGGGAGGCAATGACAATACCAGGACCCTACAGCCTTTTCACACCACTTCTTCGTGACTAGCACCATATTCCCGTTAATCTCTTGTTGCAGCTCAGCATTCAAGGCGGAGAGACGGCAATTTTAATAAAACACTGATAAATTTACTGAAGATTTTTGTACTGATTCCTACCACTTTAAAACAACTTACTGTCAAAAATTAATGGTGGCGTTTTGTACTAATTTTTGCAGATCTGAAAGAACGCTGTCAAAAAAGTTACTAAATTATGTTTGGTGTTTGTACTATTACTTTTTTTTGGCGGCCATTTCTGTTTTTATTTATTCATTATTATCAATTTTGTTTTTAGTTTTGCCGGCGACTTCTACTTTTTATTTATCTATCATCATCATTTTTTTAGTTTTGCGACGACTTCTATTTTTTATTTATCTATTTTCATCATTTTTTTAGTTCTGCGACGATTTCTAATAGCTTTAAAAAACATACCATTTTTTTTTAACAGCAAGACGTCTTTATTATTAAGACTTTGCACCAATTTCTGCCAGACTAAAATAAATATATACAGGCCCGTCAAATATTACAATACTATTATTAGAATTTTACAGCCATTTCTCCGCGCTTAAAATACGCACAGCATCATCAAAAATTACTGGACCCTTTTACTGCGTGAGTGGGTGAGTTTTGCAGAGATCTCTCCAACCTTAAAATATGCACAGCTGTCAAAAATAACGATATTTTTTTAGTGGAGTTTTGCATCGATTTCTGCCAGTCTAAAACAAACCCTGTCAGAGCTTATATTTATTTATTTTTTATTCACTTTTTTTATCCATCTCTCCCAGTCAATCTATCTATCAATCTATCTATATATCTACCAATCTATCGGGCGATTTCTACTTCCATAACACAAGCTCGGCGCTTCGTCTGAGTTCATCCCGTCACAATGACCTGTCTCCACACTGAATTAAATCGTCTGGTGGTAAGTCTAAAATTGTAAAAAAAAAAAAAAAAAAATCCAGTACAGTATGAAATATTATCAATGACATGTAACCCTTTCTGAATAAAGCCCTGTATTCTCGTCGCTTATGCAAGCTCCCTAACACCTTTTCTTAAGTGATTTATTTAGCTTCCTACATCTTACTGTCCTCTTCCGTGAAATATTTCCAATACTGGTATCACTATTTTTTTGCATAAATAACGTACAAAATGATAATAACCAGCCATATCCAAGAATAAATCGCTGAGGATGAGGCGTTAGGGAGCTTCCTTAACCGACAAGAATACGAGCCAAATTGTCTCCTAAGATGAAGACTTTTATGGCGGCAACATAGCAAGGAAAAAAAAAATCACCAAATGAAGTAATTAAATTATACCCGCCTAAATTGGCTTTGAAACTAAATTTGTAATATTAATTTTTTTATGATGTTTTCGCGCGCCTAGGACAACCACCTATAAAAAAAAAAAAAAAAAAAAACGCTTTATGCCTCTGTACCTAACAAGTTTTAAGAAAAATGCAGAAAAAGTCTGTTCACGTCAAAGATCATAAAAGAAAAGAAAAGAAAGAAAAAAGAAAGAAAAGAGAATATTAAAGGATCCACAGTACAAGGAGTTTCTATCGATGACCTGCAGCGACTTTACTTAAGAACCATTACGATCCCGGTACATGTCTGCGTCAGGTAAGTTACCGTACGATAAACGTAGATAAAGTTACGATGAACGTGGTTAAAGATACAATGAACGTGGATAATATTACGATGAACGTGGATAGTTATGATAAACGTGGATAATGCTACGATGAACGTGGATAAAGTTACGATGAACGAGGATAAAGTTACGATGAACGTGGATAAAGTTACGATAAAAGTGGATAAAGTTACGATGAACGTGGACAAAGTTACGATTAACGTAAAGTTAGGATGAACGTGGAGAGTTACGAGGCATGTGGATAAAGTTACGATAAAAGTGGATAGTTGCGATAAATGTAGATAAAGTTACAATAACCGTGGATAAAGTTACGATAAACGTGGATTAAATTAGTTTATGACAACGGAGCAAAAGAACCGATTTCGCAGGATCAAATATCGCCGATGTGTGGCGGTCTCTGTTTTCCGCGGATCAACCTGTCCAAACTGCCATCGATATATATTTGCACCGGGTGTGTGTAAATCTGGAGAAAGTTTACGTCACCGGAGAAAAAGGAACCGATTTCGTGGATCAACAAATATAGACGATGTGTAGCGACTTCTGGTTACCGAGGATCCTTTTTTTTTTTTTTTTCTTTCCCAATCAGGTAACGGTGGGGAAAAGTCGTAATACACAGGTATCTATTTACGTTCTGCAAGGTTTATATTAGAAACCCTCCAGTAAATTAGTCTCAGTATTTAAGTCTAGCCAAAGTTCTTTCAGATGGCGGAGAATCGAAATGGAATTCTCGGTACTTCATTACGCTGTTAACCGAGACGTTATAAGTTGAGCCTGAAGACTTAACTTTATTTTTTTTTTTTTACTACGCTATATGACGTCTGGTAGAGATAAAGTTAATTAAGGCTAATATAGTCCCTCCAGTTCGAAAAACCTCTCTACAAAGCTCAATGGTATCGTCCCGGCAGCAAAAATAAAAAGCAGAAAAACCTCACCGTACCGTACCGTACCGTAATGGATGAGTGGCCTAAGTACCGTACATTTAGCAAAATTTCCTTCTCGTCGATGAAAAATAAAACTGAAAATCCCATCCCAGTGAACTTCATAAACCCAAATCCCATCCTCGTGAACTTCATTACGCCGTCAACCTCGCCGCTATTGTGAAATATACGCCACAACTCCCCGCGAATATTCAAAACGGATTGGTGCGCGAAAACGGGGCAACAGGCGCAATTCCGGCCTAGTTATTAGCCTCACAGCGACCACTCCGGCGCCAAAACTGTGAATGTCCGCGAAAAACACACCACACTGGTATAATATATTGTTGGTGGTTAAGTGAATTCAGCTGCTAGTTAATACCATTGGTCTCTTCATACGATCACTCTTATTTATTGCATTCTTGCTATCGTAAAGTTATTCTACTCGTAATTGGTTTACGGTATATTTCGTGAGGAGTTAAGCCGCGGTTAACAAATTTATCACCATTAGCCAATTTATTACGATGGTATGTTATTTAATTAGTGTTGTGCAACCGCTAAATGACATTATTTAATATTCAATTTAGTGGGAACATACTGAAGACAAGTTAATAATAAAACACACACACACACACACACACACACACACACACACACACACACAGAATATAGAGTTACCGTAGATAGATATATAGATAGAACCGGGACAAACGAAAGAAAGTATACCGCTATATATGTAACCCGAAATATCCCTGAAAACACATATACACTTGGGGTAAATAAATTGAAGGCTGACGTCAAACTGGAGACTCAGGAAGAGAAACAAACAGTGAAGGGCAATTTGTCCGATAATAAATGAACCCAAACTCTTGAGCTTTCCCTTTGGGTTAGGCTCAACTCCCGATCCTTGCCAACTGACTGCAACATACACAGCTTTATCTAATCTTTATTATCATTATTATTATTATTATTATTATTATCAATACTACTACTACTACTATTATTACTATTATCATTATTATTATTATTATTATTATCAGTATTATTATTATCATTTTGTAACGGTGTAAAGCAGCTCACATTTTTTTACCTATTCACTACCATAATTACTCTTTAGCACCATACTGAATTATCACTACTGCAAGACGATTTCACTCAGCTTAGGGCACCCATTATCAAGAGCGATTTAACCCCTTCACTCCAATAACGTACAAATTCTGCGCATTCGTTTTCATACTTTTTTTTTTATTCAGCTTAGGGGGTTATATCTCTCTCAAGGCCTGGATTAATGCTGCATATACCCCCCCCCCTGCACCTAGTAAAACCGTCTAGAGGCACATGTGAAAAGGGAAAAAGGAAAGAAAGAAAGAGACACCGGCTTGAATGGACTTCGTGTGGTATGAACCTGTTATAGTCACTAAATAATTACTCTCTCTCTCTCTCTCTCTCTCTCAGCTGAGTTACGGTAGACTTCTTATATACATTTGTTATGCCAGGGAGGGCACGTACCACAACCTACACACACACACACACTGAAATACTAAGGCAATTACTCCATAAGGCATTATCAAAATTACCCAACCATCATCGGTAACCCAATCAAGTCACGATGATTACACAGGTAGCAATGATCCTTCCATTATGACAAGGAATTGGACACCTAAAGTCGAATCTAACTACATCCGAGTTACGTTTAGAATTTACCTCTGCCTCCTAAGACTCCTTGATAAAGAAAATCGTCTGAGGTTAACTGAAAGAAAATTAACCTACTATGATTAAGCCGAAATCTACCTATATCCGCGTTACGTGCATTTATCTCGACCTCCTGTGACAGTAAGATAAAATCGCTTGACGTTAACTAAAAGAAAATTTACCTGAAGGAGGGAGGGTTACTGAAGGCAAAGATAAAACTCAAGCTCCTATGACTCGCCCTCAGCTAAATGATTTTGGGGTTAGCTAGAAAAGAATACTAGAGTTACCCCGATCATGGCAGGGTTGATGGTGACAGAATTAACACTCTCAGGCCCTTCTGACAGCAATAATAATAATAATAATAATAATAATAATAATAGTCTAATGATAATCTAATTGGAAAAGAACACTGGAGCAGACCAAGATGGCTACCGGTAGGAAGTAAAAAATTGGGCTGGATAATCCGACATAGACGAAAGTAGAAAAATAGGACCACTGGCGAGGAAATAGCATGGTATTTAATTGTAATATACTTGAGGAAACGACATGTCTTGCGTAGAAATTAGGGTAGCAGATATGGCAATGAACACCTGAGGGCATGTTTGATAAATAAATACCGGTAAACCCAAAATCAAGGAAGGCAAGAGTGGCGGAGATGCAGGGAGACAAAATCGGTGAATATTTCTGGGCCAGTATTAAACAGTAAACCAAGAGCAACAGTAGTAGTAGTAGTCGTAGTAGTAGTAGTTAAGGGCGAGGGCGGAACCCTCATGTCTCTCATGAAGTAGTGACATTTTCTCATATAGGAGCGGCCCGACCCGGCCAGGGCCCAACCCGCTCCAGCCCGACTGCATCACTCTTGAGTTTATTTCTCAGCAACCACAGGGCCGATCGCTGCGTGGTTTGCACCATATGATAACCCAATTTTTTTAGATTTTTTTTTGACAGGTTTCATCATACCCAGGCGGTCACGTGGCACAAGACACGAGCCATGTGCAGGATGTCGAAAATCTTCTCGAGAGGGCTACAGGCCAGACAGCTTGTCGTAAAGGCATGAAACTTGGTAGGTACAGTAGACAGCCATCAATAATTATACTCTACGCATCCTTGGGGTGTAAGGCAACATTTCAGTGCTTTCGGATTTAGATGGCCTCGCTCGTATCTCGCTGACAAAGGAGTTTTACTGGTACTAGTAGTAGTAGCAGTGGTACTACTACTACTAGTACTACTACTAGTTGCAGTAGTAGTAGTAGTATTTGTTGTTGTTGTTGTTGTTGTTGTTGTTGTAGCGGTGGTGGTGGCAAGAGTAGTAGTAGCAATAATAATAATTATATAGTTCGTCCATCAAAGATCAAGAAAACTTAGGCACATGCGGCTAAATTCCAGACAGCATAATCCACTACATCGTTTTACCAGAGCCAATTTAATTAAACCCATGATATTCACACAAGAAAAATAAAAGCCAAATAAAATAAAAAGTTCGTCCAGAGCAAGAATCAAGAAAACACGCGGAGGCCAAATTCCAAACCGGTATGGCCTATGCACCGTTTTGCGATAACCATGTTCATTAAAACCATGGTATTCGCGCGAGAATGAAACGCATATTTTCACTCAGTTTTAAAAAGTGCGGAGCGACAGACAAATGAACGCGCGGAGGGTTAAAAAAAAAAAATGGAGATTGTTATGAAGACAAATAAGAAAAGGAAAAATAGTCACACTGCATCTATCCCTACCCCGCCTAGTCCAACCTTTGCGCATGCGTACTGGATCCAGCTTTCGACAGCTCCTCCCCCTCGCAACTGATGGTTTTCAAAATTTTATAAGAACATTAACTTCCAGGTATCTATTACACGTAGATAACCACCTACTCTAACAAGCCAATTTCAAGTTTTCAATAATTAGTTTAAGTTCATTATAATATTTTTAAAAATCCATTAACTCCTGCCCCGCCTTGTAGCCCTCTGCTCATGCTCAGTGGATCCGACTCGTTTTAGCTCCTCCCCTCTGGATTGCCGTTTTTCAAAATAACACAAATTATATCTATTACACCTAAATGACCAACTACTCACATCTGGTCAATTTCAAGCTTTCAGTCATTAGATTTTGCAGATTTAATTACGGAAGTGCCCAAAATACGATTAATTACTTCCTTCCCCCCCTGTAACACCTGACAAGCGTTACTGGGCAAGTCCACGCCACGTTCCAGTCAGGTCAGCTCCGCGCACCATCCTTGTACACAGGCGCAAATCGAAACATCCGTCTGTCTACCTACCTACCCATCTGTTGCCCTGCTCTGGTCTACACTAGCGCTGATCTAGATATACCGGGTTTATATCTATCCTTTAAAATCTGATGCCCTGTCCCCATCTTAACAGGTTTTAATCCATACGCTTTCTGTCTATCAATCTATCTCGTGTCTGATGCCTGAGGTATAAAGGTGTTGATCTAAACTTTCTCTACCAACAAATCTGTCTTGCTTCTGTTGCCCTGTCCAGGCGCTAACCGATATTCTTATCTATCCCAATCTATCTCGCTGTATCTTTTATACATCTATCCATCTATCTATCTATCTCTTGCCCGGTGCCCTGACCTCGGCTCTCATGCAAGGTGACCGCAACAAAGGGATCTCCGGTGCAACTTTATCCTGGCTCAACTTGCAATCTCTCATCCCATCTCATGCACTCTGCCCTCCTGCGCCCGCTCTTCAATCTAGTCCTTCCATTTCACTCGCCAATCAACAACCAATTAAAAGAAAAACAATTACTGATTAATACCTTCAGTGCGATGGCTTTTTATTTTTGTTTTTACTTTTCCTACCGCCTGACGATTTTACAAAGCTTTCCAAGACATCTGGTAGTGAAGGAACTGGAAATAAACACCATATCATGCCTTTCAAAAGATGTCTTTACCAATGATCCTTACTATCGCCAGGTAACTTCATTCAATCTCGGGGGGAACTCTAAGGTGAAAGGCTGACCAAAATCCCACTTCATCTCTTCAGTACCACGACGTTCATATTTTATCTCACTACAACCATTCGACTGTTTTGAACTCTAAAATGACCCGTGTACTATAAACAGGTTAACATCAATTTTCAGAAGCAGTGGTCTACGGCGATGAGTTACTCTGCATAACTTGGTATCAAAGACAATATCAATCCATCATTTTTTTTTCTTTTTGCTTGACGCTACACGGCATCCCGCCAGTTCATCCAGGGTGGTCGCAACATAAAAATATCTCCGTGCAACTTTATCATATCCCGATGCAATCCTTGAAACCATCACACACACACACACACACACACACACACACACACACACACACACACACACACACACACCTAATCATTCACAGATACTACAATTAGTTGCTTTTTTTCTGCGCTTTATTAGATACCTACCGTACGTTACATACGATTTTGCAAAAGAATGAAGAGTTTAACAATGCCCAAATCAGAGAATCAAAAATGTTAAAAACTACCGTATCACAACTGACGTTTGGGCCGAGAATGAAGACATATCGTGTTCTTCTTATTACCACAGATAATTTTACCTTAAAAAAAAAAAAATCTCATTGGAGTGTCTGTATACTTATAACCATTACCGTGAGGGAAATTTTTAAGTTAGTAGTAGTAGTAGCTGTAGTAGCAGTAGTACAAGTAGTAGGAGTACAAGTAGTAGGAGTACAAGTAGTTGTAGTAGTAGTAGTAGTAGTGGTGGTGATGGTAGTAGAAGTAGTAGTAGTAGCAGTAACCTGGCGGTAATTGGAATAAAATACAGCTAAATGATGTCACTGTGGTGAAAACGTTAATGACTTAGCTATTTCTGAGCATCGGTGATCCCCGCTAATCTGAGAAAATCCCCTGGCGGTAGCGGGATTAATACATAATCGCACAAAAGGGGTTAATATATCTAGAGTTTTTTTATCTGCGTAGAATTTAATGTTAAGTTTTATCTCTAGAATGTAATATTTAGAGTTTTACATGTGCGCAGTTTATATATCTGTAGAGTTTTATAATTATCTAGAAATTAATATCTAGAACTTCATATCTGCGTAGGATTTATCTGTAGAGTTTTATATCCAGAATTTAATATCCATAGTTTTACATGTGGGTAGAGTTTATATATCTGTAAAGTTTTATATATGAATACAGTTTTATATGGGCAGAGTTTTATATCTGTGTTGAATTTATTAGTACCATTAAATGTGGCGTCAGTTTATACCTCAGCCTACGATATTATTTTTCATCTGGCTGTCTTTTATCTGAATATCTCCTGCGTGACGCTATATCGCTGTATCTTAACTAGGAGTAATAAAACGTGACCTGCGAGTATCCTACTAGCTATACTGTGATTTCTACTTATCTATCATCCGGTTCCATACCACAGACACAAACTAGAGCGTCCGCGAGAGACCTCAACGCAGTACGATTTTCATTTGGTTATTTATTTACCTTTTACTCAATCATCATTATTCGTCGTTCATCCTATCACTTTTCGTCACCCTGCATTTTACTTCAGGTTTCTACTAAGCTGAAGAATATCGTATGGCGGAAATAAACATAGCGAAGCGGAGGCGACGGAAAATGTTCGTTCGATGTACAGGTATTTGTTACGCCTATTGTTAGATTCCTTTATTTTTTCGTTTTGTTAGATTTCTTTCATATTTCTGTTTCTTAGAGTTCTTTCATTTTTTCGTTTGTTAGACTTGTTTCATTTTTCTATCTGCTAGACTTCTTTCATTTTCCATCTGTTAGATTTCTTTCATTTTTCCGTCTGTTAGATTTCTTTCGTTTTTCCGTTTGTTAGATTTTTTTCGTTTTTTCCGTTTGTTAGATTTCTTTCGTTTTTTCCGTTTGTTAGATTTCTTTCGTTTTTTCCGTTTGTTAGATTTCTTTCAATTTTCCGTGTGTTAGATTTCTTTCATTTTCTGTCTGTCAGAATTCTTTCATTTTTCCGTGTGTTACAGTTTTTCATTTTTCTGTTTTTTAGATTTCTTTCATTTTTTCGTCTCTCAGATTTCCCTAATTTTTCCGTCTGTTCTTTTTTCTCCTTCTGTTAATTATATTTATTTTTTTCTCTAAACTGCTGCTATTGCGGTATTATTTGTTTTCGCCTTCAACAACCCCACATGCATTTCCTCCCATTCAGTCTGAACCTATCCTTTTCACTCTAGCAGTCTCCAATCTCTCTCTCTCTCTCTCCTGAAGAGCACCATAAACTGCTTCGTAACGCCATAATTTTATCTCAGCAGGCCATTTCAACCAGGGTGGCAAAAAAAAAAAAAAAAAAAAATCGTAACAACTCTTCTTCAGCGACTTACTCTGAACATCAACCTGGATTTGCAGTACCAAGACGTCTTTCAAAATAATATTCTTAGCACAACAATACATTTTGTAGATCTACCACTTACGTGATACATTTTATCGATCAAACACTTAAGCAATACACATTTTATCGATCTAACACTTAAGCAATACACATTTTATCGATCTACCACTAAAGTTATACATTTTATCGATCTACCACTTAAGCAACACATTTTATCGATCAACCACTTAAGCCACACATTGTATTGATCAACCACTTAAGCGACACATTTTATCGATCTACCACTTAAGCCACACATTTTATCGATCTACCCGGGACCACTTAAGCAAAACATTTCATCGATCAACGAACCACTTAAGTGACACATTTCATCGATCTACCACTTAAGCAACACATTTATCGATCTGCCATTTCCTCGACAACTCAGCAGCTACTTCCGTCAGAGCAAAACAACGCCAGATTTCAACGCCACAACGCAGCCTCATCCGACTTCATTCCTCTCCATCTCTCCGCCCTCTACACCCTCTTACAGTACACAGCGCAACACCCGGGAATTTAATTTTGCCTACCGTACCACTAGACGATTTTGCTCTTAATTCGCCTAATGGAAACCCACGCCTTCTATATGAGTCTTAACGGGTAATCTTCCACCTCACTCTTACATACGTATTTTACTCCAAACTTATCCAGCTTTTGAAGACGGAAATGAAAGCTATATCAAACCTTCCCCAATCAAAGTGTTTCCAGAGTTGTTAAACAAGGTAAAAAATATATACATAATCGGACTGATGGGTTAAACCGTTCAATATGATTAAGCTTTTTCTTTCTTTAATATTATTCTACCTGCGGACGCCTTAACTCTGGATTCAAGGTAAGTCTCAATCCCTGCAATCCGTTTTTTTTTTTTTCTTTTATTCCTGCTACTTCCCAAAAAATTTATTCAGCTGAGGGGAGACTTTTCAAACTGGGGGAGCTAGATATATCAGTAACCTTCATTCAACGTCACCACTATACTCCTTTTACTCTATCTTGGCCTAAAACTCCCATCCCTCCATCTCGAACGCACGCAAGGACAGACTGACTGACGATTATGATGCTAGTCACGAAGAGGTGCTATGGGGGGAATGCAGAGACGTAGCGCTGTCCTTATCTGACACTGAGCTACGTGAAATCAGCTGCAAAAGGACGAGAATCTGGGTCACGGTAAAGCAAACGTAGTAGGATGCTCTCAAATAAAATAGTTTGGTGGCAGTAAACTATAACTAAAAAAAAAAAAAGTCATCGGTCTCAAGGGGTCAAGGTGCAGACACACGTGATCGAGAAAAGGATATGAGACGAGATCGAGATAAGGAAACGAGACGAGATCGAGATAAGGAAACGAGACGAGATCGAGATAAGGAAACGAGACGAGATCGAGATAAGGAAACGAGACGAGATCGAGATAAGGAAACGAGACGAGATCGAGATAAGGAAGACAAGACGAGATCGATAAAAGGAAACGAGTCGAGATCGAGATAAGGAAACGAGACAAGATCGAGATAAGGAAGACAAGAGGAGATCCAAAAAAGGAAACGAGTCGAGATCGAGATAAGGAAACGAGTCGAGATCGAGATAAGGAAACGAGACGAGATCGGGATAAGGAAACGGGACGAGATCCAGACAAGGAAGACGAGACGCGATCGAGATAAGAAAACGAGACGAGATCGAGATAAGCAAGATAAGATCGAGACAAGGAACGCAACGAGATCGAGATAAGGATGACGAGATCGAGATAAGAAGGACGAGACCGAGATAAGAAAGACGAGACAGGAGGTTCTAAGGCTCAGATTCTTGAGCTCAAACCCTGTGCTTCGTTCCATGGGTGGCATTTTCATAAGCTTAAAAACACCCCTTCCTTACCGATTTATTTCTGACTCGGCTCCGTTACGATACTCTTGGGTGTTATGCAATCTACGTCGACATGAAAAACAGATATACGAGAAACAAAAGAGGATCTCGGTGGGTTGTTCGGAAAATAAATCGCTACGGAAGAGGTGATAAGGAATCTTCTTACCCCACGAAAAACACGGGGGAAGGTACGAGGAAAAAATCTCGAGGAAATACGTCCGCGATCTTCCGTGGAATAAAAAAAAAATCCCGTAAAATCCCTTAATTATCGGCACCACAACATAGCGATTTTTATGTTACAGTTTTATTACAATCAGACGATTTTATTTAGCCTGGGAACAACCTAGCGAAGTGGTGCCATTAAGACTAAAATCCTTCCCTCAGGTGGTTATCTGACTACTACGAAATCTTACGTAATAGAGCGAAATGTAAACATCTTAAGGAAGCATAACTGTCACCTACCGCAAATAAAAAAATCTTCCCCGCATCACCCTCGAAAACTTACTAGATGTGCAGAGAGAGAGAGAGAGAGAGAGAATGTGTCTGGTAGTGAGAGTGAGTGGAGCAGCGTGTGGCGAGACGAGGCGGAGGCGGGAGAAGGGGGACCGAGGGAGGAGGAGTAGGAAGAGGAGGAGGAGCGGCCGCAACCAGCCTCATGAATGAAACTTAACCTCTTCACTGGAACCATGTCTTCTTTACTCTATTCGCATTATCTTCCGACGTTTTTTTTCTCTCCAGACGCTTTTACTCAGCGAGGGAAACACCTCCAGATGCGCTAAACCCAGCCAATCCAAGGTCGTATTGCAGCCATTTATTCTTACATACCCACCGACTTACCTACCTACCTACCTACCGAACGCCAGACGATTTTATTCAGCCCTACCTACTCCTCAGGGTGAAGGGGTTTTGGAGGAGAAACTGAGGAAGACAAAATCGTCTGTAAATAGCAAGGATAAAACTTGCAAAGCGTCTCTTACCTCCTTCCCGCTCTGTTCACCGACACACACCTATCTTTTAATACTAGAAATTTTCATCTATATATTCACTTCCATTTGTACTGCTCTCTCTCTCTCTCTCTCTCTCTCTCTCTCTCTCTCTCTCTCTCTCTCGTAAATACAGTAACTTCCATGGGTACCGTTTTGCGAGCTCTGTTAATTTACTCACTACACCGTTCAAACTTTCACGGCAACTTTTGCAGAGGAATTACAGTCAATGCATCTAGACTAGATTTCTCGAGACTGACTATAAGATATTCCGAAATTTCCATACCATACCCCATGCAAATATATCCTGTTCTTAATTTGCAAACTGAATGACTTGTGGAAATTGCCAATACACTCATTCATTTATAACAAAGGAGCAAGGAACATGTGTGGGGAGGAAGAAGAGAGTGGAGATAATAAAATAAATAAATAAATAAAAGTGGTGGGGTACAAATTAAAGATACGAATTTGTAAACAAGAGAAGTGCGAAGAATGAGACACGCACGGGGAAAGATAAGGGAAGAAATTAAATAAATATATAAAGGGATTACAAAGGATGATGTATATGCGGAGGGAAGCGACTGAACAGAAAAAGAATCACTCTCAGACTCCTTTACCCAATCTTTACTGAATAATAATGTCTGAAGGTAACTGGAATAAAACACAAGACGCACACAAAATCAAAAGAATGATAAAATTATGTACCGGTATATACGAGAGAAGAGCTCTGAGAGAGAACGAATGAAGAGAGAGTGGGTGGAGATACTACCGCAGAGAGAGAAGAAAATGTTTTATATGTGCAGGAGACTAAAGATTATAAATGAACGCAGGACATGTGGGTGAAGAGACTAGAGATAATAACATACTGCGAGATCAGGTTAGGAGATATGTGTGGGTGAAGCGAGTGGACAGGTAGGAATGCGGGTGGGCCAGGTGTGGTGTGACGTGGTATTAGAGATATAAACGGAGGAGGCGCGGAGGGGGACGCGTGGGAGACAAGAATGAGGAAAGAGACTAGACAGATAATAAAATAGACAGCACGTATCAGCTACTGAGATATGTGGTGGGGAAGCAAGTGGACAGGTAAGAATGCGGATGAGCCAAGTGTGGTGATATAGTGAGAGACGAGAGGTAAAAATAAATCAGGGAGAGGCGATGGAAGAGTCAAGATATAGTAGAACAAAGTGAGATCAGGTAATGAGATATGTGGCAGGTAAGTGAGTGGACAGGTAAGAATGCGGGTTGGGTGGCCAGGTATGGAATTGGAGATAAAGGTGTTTGGGAAGTGAGACGAAAATGAGGAAAGAGAAGAAAGATAATAATATAAAGTGAGATCCAGTGATGAGACTTGTGGTGGGTAAGTGAGTGGGCAGGTAAGAACGAGGGCGGGATGACCAGGTGTGATGCTGTAGTGCAGTGTGGCGGGAGACGATCGATATAAATTGTACAAAGGAGGTACCGGGGAAGAGACTAGTGAGATAATGAAAGTGTGAGATGAGGTAATAGATACGTGGTGGTGAAGCGAGTGGACAGGTAAGAATGCGGGCGGGGTGGCCAGGTGTGGTGTGGCCTAGTGATCTGGTACTCACCTACGCACTCGTTGGCCTCGCGACCGGTGGCGCGACCCCAAGGACGATCAAAGTGGAAGCGCTTACACTTCTCACACTCGCGTCCGGCCGTGTTGTGGGCGCAATCGCATACCAGTTCGCCCTGACCGCTCTTGTCCGGAATACAGCGTGAGGCGTGACCATTGCACTTGCAGCGGCCACCGACAGCCAGGTCTGCAACGGCGTAACTGAAGCTCTCCTGTGCCACGCTCTCGTTATCCGCCGTAGCTTCATCCGCCTCCGGGTGAAGCCTATCCAGAACCACCTTGATATCCGTGGCCGTCACCCAGTCTTGTAGCACCGGAGAGGAGTCGAAGTCGTAGGCGGAGGGACGACCTTCTAATGTGCTGAAGGCAATTCTGGCAGACCCTGAACTAGTTAGGGGGTCGTTGTGGCTCAAATGGGCGTCGGTGCACAAGGCCTCCTGTTCGTTAGCCTTGCCCAGCACCATGCGATTCCGGCGCCCATATACCTTGCGACACTGCGACGAGTAGTATTGGAAGGGGATCCACGTGCGTCCGTAGTCCATGCTCTTGTAGATGGAGAGGGAGTCAGGCTTCTGTCCACAAAACTGGAGACTTATGTAGGTCAGCTCATACTTCTTTCCCAGGGAGAGGGTGAGAGACACGTTGTTGGGGTTCTTGGGGTCGATGGGAGCCGAGTGCCAGCAGGTGAGGTTGTTGGGGTTGTTGAGATCTGTCAGGTAGTGCGGGGGGTGTGCTCGGGCCGGGTCAGTGGCATCACACACATCACAACTCCGTTTCACCTCGCCCTTCTCCTGGGACGTGATGCAGTAGCGGGAGGGGGGGTTGCCGCACGTGCTCGAGGTCTCCACGCTCCGCCCGAACGCCGCGTTGATAAAATCCGGGATGCACTTCTTGGGTAGATCGCCTGTTTCCTCGTCGTAGCAGGGGTCTGGAGGGTTGTACTGGGCCTCGAACATCTTGAGATAACTGCCGGCCGTGGCTTCACTCCCCCTCACCACCACCAGCATCGCCAGCAGGATAGCCACGCTCCTACACCACACCATCATCGTCACAGGGTCAAGGACTCACACTTGTCCTACAAACCAATCGACTTTTACATCCAGAATCACATTTAACATCACCTACGGTAATTTGTTGCTGGACATTATTCAACTTTACATCATAATATTCAAATTCACTAAAAGCTCAAGACTCACTAAACCATCAATAGAAAGACACACTGGCACATATATATATATCCACTTTTTAAGAAGCGACACAGAAAACTACACGAATTGGGTGGGCTGTGTTTATCCCCACTTCCCTGTCCGCAAGCGAGCGAGGCGAGAGCGAGGGACGCGTAACCTTCCCCCTCAATAGCCACCGCAACACTGAGCTTGGCTGGCCCGAGGAGGAGGGTTTTGGTCTCACTGGCTCCTCCCACACCCCTGGTCACCGTCTCCTTTTAACCCTTTGAATTCGGAGACATTTTTAAAAAGCTTCCTTCTGACTCCAGAAGACTAATTAACTCTAGAGGAAAAAATCTGCAGTGACGGGGTTAAAAACATCGAGGTGGGAGAGGACGTCTAGATGATGATGATGATGATTATGATGATGATTATGATGATGATGATGATGATGATTAGTAGTAGTAGTAGTAGTAGAAGTAGTAGTAGTAGTAGTAATAGTAGTAGTACTACTATGTACAGTGGTTGTTGTTGTTGCTGTTGTTGCAGATTGTTATTCTTGCACCATTCAGACAATTCAGTTTACTCTTAAGAAACCATCTGTATTGATGGAATTAGAAACAGTCTCCATTAACCCACACCCAACCTCATTTCCCTCCCTAAATATCATACAAACGCCTATATGAACTAAACGTAAAATACGTCACCGAACACCCTAACCTTCAACATCTATTGCAGTGATGGGTAGCCTACTCTTTACATGCTTGGGGCAGGCGTGTGATGTTTGAGAAGCTGCTAAACTCTTCTCACTTTAACTTGGCCTACAACTGCCTTAACTTGGTCTAAAACTGCCATCTCTCCATGTTGAATGCTGAGGTGTAACAATCAGATTAACCTTACAATATGCTGCTACACTCCATTCACCTTAACTTGGCCTAAAACTGTCAGCTCTCCATCCTGAATATTGAGGTGTAACAACAGAGTAACACTGGAATATGATGCTACATGGTTTCACTTTCGTTTGGGCGACAAATGCATTTTCTCCAACTAGAATGCAAAGTTGTAGCAATGGATTAATACTGGAATATCCTACCCACGAAGAAGTGTTATGGAGAAGATGGGTAGCCGTAGTACTGGACGATTACACTATACTCACTTCACTTTCCCTTGGCCAAAAACTGCTATTTCTCTACCCTGAATATTGAGGTGTGGCAATGGATCAACATAAGAATATGCTACTCATGAGGAAGCGCTGTGGAGACAATAAGAGCCGTTGCCGTAGTAGCTAGTCTGTTCTACCACTGGACTTCCCATAATATGCCACAAAAAGGCGAAAATCTGGGCCACGTAAAGGTGAACGAACTATAGAAACTTAAGAGATTTATCATAATATAACGTATCATAATATAACGTATCTAACTGTTACCTAGCAACAGTGGATGTTAGAACGTTTCATTAATTTCGTGGGTAAAAATAACACAAAATTTTGATTTGCCCAGTTCAAAAATCAGTAATATTTACATCTGAACACAAATCTAAGCAGGGTACGCGGATGTATGTATGCATGTATATGCGGATATAAGTATGTATGTATGTAAGGATGGATGGATGGATGAATATATGTATTTATGTATGTATGCGTGTACATATGCATGTATGTATGTATGTAAGTATGTAACATCTGCACATTAAGTTGGAGGAAATGCCACTATAATTCTCTCTCTCTCCCTCTCTCTCTCTCTCTCTCTCTCTCTCTCTCTCACACACACACACACACACAAAACCCTTTCAATCCAGCGATGTTGTTTTCCGGTGCATATCTTTGTCGCCTCTAGTAGCGAAAGGGAAAACAAAGCCTACAGCTACCCACCCTCCGTTCGAAAAGTCTTAAGAGATCAATTTTCTGAGAGTAACAAAGAAAAAAAACGTCATCGGAGAGAAGTGGCCAACCCTTCATTCCCAAGACGTTATCTTTTAAATTTCTTCTTCCTGTTTCCGGACAAATTTTAAGAAACTTTGAAAATAAATGGGAAAAATAAAAAAAGGTTAAGTCTCTGTTTCTCCCCTCCAGATCGAAAAGTCTCCCCTAAGCTGAATAAAATCGTCTGGAGGTTGCAAGAATAAAACGACAAATAATCTGTCTGTCTGTCTGTCTGTGGCGAGGTGTACCTAAATCCCGGAAAGGATGGCCATCACCGATTCATCTTCGTCCTTCGCCATCAGGCTGCCCTTTCTCCTACTCACACCTCCCCATCCCATCCCTCCAGCTCATCCTCGGTCTCCCTCTTCACTTCACCCACATACACACTCGTAGTCAAACCCTTCACCCCACTCACACACTCCTCCTCAATCCCTCCACTCCACTCATCTCTCCTAGTCAATCTCTCATCCACCATCTCTCCACATAAGAGAGATATCAGAGGGAAAAATCAACCTCACGAGGCTATCATCAGGCCGTGGTAATGTGCTTCTCCTGACGCTTTGATACCTTTATCTGTAAATGCAATCTGGTTTCATCTCGTCAATCATGAGGAGCGAGAGCTGGAAGAGAAAGAAAGAGATAACTGGATAAGTGAGATTAAGCTCGAGAACTGCCTCCCTAAAGAACCTGACTACCTATCTATCGATCAATCTATCTATCCATCTGTCTGACTGTCTATATCTATCTATCTGTCAATATACGTCTGTCTACCTATCTATGTCTCTATCTATCTGTCTATAGTCAAATGCCTTAATTCCGAAAGAGTGGATGAATCACCTCCATGTCATCCTGTCCTCCGCTATCCGGCTGCCTTCTCTCCAACTCACACACACCCTCTCTTACCTACCTCTCTATCCCATTCTTCCATCTCATCCTGTCTCCCCCTCACCTTTTTCCTCTTCCCCTCACTCACACTCTCCTAGTCAATCTCTCATTCTCCAGTCTCTCCACAAGGCCAAATCAAGGACAGTACGAATGCCCTTGTTTTGGCGTTTTGGTTATCGTAAATATATAAATAAACTCAAATTACACGTGAAAATAAAACTTGATACAGACAAGCTAGATATTTTACTGAAACTTCATCCCCGAAACACAGTCAAGGGAAGAAGAAACAGCTCTCTTAGCGCTGTGGGTCTCGCCGTTTTACGAAAGCGTGGATTCGCACATCATAAGCACTATTTATTTCCATCAACAGCGTCAATTTACCTACACCAAAAGAACAGCTGCATTTGGCATCGCTGAACTAGTTGTGTGTGTGTGTGTGTGTGTGTGTGTGTGTGTGTGTGTGTGTGTGTGTGTGTGTGTGTGTGTGTGTTTCCACCCACTTATCAAACAGGGTCTTGATTTGAATTCGCGCTTTCTTAACACGCTTGAAGTTCTTTGTATCAAAACGTAGTAATTTACCAAGCTTCTTCTTTAAAATTACAAGGGAAAATACACCTTGATGGCGAAGATAAGTCAGATATTTGGAAAATCGAGCCAAAGATGCTGCCATTGGGATCTATAAACATTCTATTATTGATGTTATCGCTCTTTATCTTGCTGTATAAGGAGTATATATGGTTTTATTTCGACAATGGTGAGGGAAAATAAAGTTTGCTACGCTACAGACAGGCAGATATGAGAGAGAGAGAGAGAGAGAGAGAGAGAGAGAGAGAGAGAGAGATTCTGTTTCCTCTTCCGCAATCCCGTACTGAGGAGAGCTACTGTGTGTGCGTTAAGTGCGCAACCCCACACACGCAAGCAATCGACAGCTGCAAGGGTAAAGGAAACCAAGTCATCTAAGCAGTGACGTAGGACCTGACGCTATTAACACTCTCAGGCTCCTATGACTCAAATATAATCGTCCGTGGAATTGAGTGCTAGACTTATCCTGACCATCTAAGGGTTATTTGTACCAGAATTACTTCTCTCTCCGGCTCCTATGCCTCACTCACCTGGATAAAATCGTCTGTAATACATGGAATAAAATACTAGACTTATCCTGACCATGAGGGAGTTAATCGTGTCGGTATTAATTCTCTCCGGCTCCCATGACACACTCTCAGCTGGATAAAATCGTCTGTGTTTGCTGAAGTACAATACTAGAGTTATCCTCACCATTAGAGAACTAACACTTACATGCAAGGTCTCTCTTAAGTTAAATAAAATGGACTAGCGGTAGCGAGATTAAAATAATGTCACTGTCATAAAGGAGTTAATGATTCTTACCCTTTCACTACGAGAAGACATGTATCATTAAGAAAAAAATATACATAGGCTATATACCGGTACGTACATACATACATACATACACACATACATACAAACATAAACAAGACGAATAGAATGATATATACTTGAATGTTTATCACCCATAAATAAAATTCAAGTAATAAAATCAAGTAAAGGTAACAAAAATAAAGTCCATTCTAACGAGGAGGTTAAAAGTTACCTGAAGAAAAAGGGTTACGCAAAATATCTTACCAAAACGATCATGAGAGAGAGAGAGAGAGAGAGAGAGAGAGAGAGAGAGAGAGAGAGACAGAGAGAGACAGAGAAAGAGAGAGAGAGAGACAGAGACAGAGACAGACAGAGACAGAGAGACGGAAAGACAGACAGACAGAGAGGAAAAATTGAGTTAGGTGTGGTCGACAGGAAGAGGAATGTGGTGTGGAAGGAAGACGTGGCAGGATCAAAGGAGAAATTGAGTTATTATATGAAAGAGAAAGTAACTAGGCCTAAATGTCAAAGAAATAAGTTTGGTGGGCCTAATCTAACTTTATCTGCTGTATTGTAACATAATCTAACTAAACCTAACCTTACCTATTTACCCTAACCTAACCTGACCTACACTAACCCACCCAACCCTAATCCAACATTAACTAATCCATCATATCCTGGCGTATCCACTCTAACCTAACCTAACCCATCCTATCCTACTCTAACCTAACTTATCCTAACCTATTCTAACCTAACCTACCTTAACTTAACCTCACCTATCCTTACCTATCCTACGAGTATGCTTCCTTAACCTTACCTACGTTAACCCATCCTAACCTAACCTAACCTTAACTACCGTAATTCATTCTAACCAGACAGCCTACCTTCCTCTACCCCAATCTATTGAATGAATTAAACTAACTCATCTCAACCTTCTCTCCTAAACTAATCCATCCTAACCTAGCTAACCTCAAAAAAAAAACATCCAAACCTGGCTTACCCTGTTCTGTCTTACCCTACAGTGACCTAAGCTAACCCAACCCAAGCGACCCTAACCTAATCCATTCTCACTAACACAACTTCACTAGAGATATAAGTGCCTAGTGGTAGCAAGTAAGAAATATAAGTAACATCACCGTACTTAGGTGGCGAATGAAAAAGGAAGAAAAGTTCGAAAGGTGGACCGAAGGGAAATAATTTATACCTGACACAATAAAGAAATGCTCTCTCTCTCTCTCTCTCTCTCTCTCTCTCTCTCTCTCTCTCTCTCTCTCTCTCTCTCTCTCTCTCACACACACACACACACACACACACACACACACACACCACAGCAGTGCTATACTGTCACGCCGTCATTTCAGGAGGACTTGTCAACCTGTGTGTGTGTGTGTGTGTGTGTGTGTGTGTGTGTGTGTGTGTGTGTGTGTGTGTGTGTGTGTGTGTGTGTGTGTGTGTGTGTGTGTGTGTCACTTGTTTGTAAGTGTCACTTCTTAAATATATTTGTGTTTATTTTGTAGATGTCCTTTTTTCTTTTCTTTGCTCCTGTCTATAAACTCTATGTATCCTGCTCCCCCCCCCCCTCTCTCTCTCTCCACGCTTAACATTCCCAGCCGCCATCCTCCTCATCATTATGTCTCTCCTCCCCTCCCCTCACGTCCTAATGTCTTCCCTTCCCAATTGTAAAAAGGCAGTTCTAAGGTCCTTCCCCCATCTCTTTTTCCTCTCAGACCCCCACCATCTCTCCCCTCTCCATTTCCCTCCGCTTCCCTCCCTCCTCTCTCTCTCTCTCTCTCCGTCTTCCATTATTATCTCTTGCACACATCACCCAATCTCATTTCACCCCCCCCTCCCCTCAAGTCCCTCCCCTCTGTGTAACAACGGAGGCAGAAAAACCAACAACAAAAGACAACAAATGGCTAACAACAACAGCAATAAAAATTAAAGGATCTGGAATTTGTTTTGTTTTGTTTTTTTATTCAAATTTTCCTGGAAAGAACTTTTTATGTGGTATGCAGCCTTCGGTTCTTACTTCAAATAAAAAGGGGTAAAAACAAAACAGACCAGTAATAACAAGAGGAGGAGGAGGAGGAGGAGGAAAGAAATAAAAGAAGACATGAAAGGAAGAAAGGAAGAATGGAGAAAAAAAGAAAAAGACAAGAGACTTGAAAAGATGAAATATTGCAACAAATCGTTAGAACAAATCAAACAACGAGGAAAAATGTAAGACGAGACAATAAAACAAGTTGGAGAGAGAGAGAGAGAGAGAGAGAGAGAGAGAGAGAGAGAGAGAGAGAAAATCCACACTGTGTCCTATCAATCATACCTAAACCTTTTCCTCAACTGCTTTAAAAAAAAAACGGGGGTAAAATGTATAAAGACAAGTTTTTAAGGCCAAAGGTATAAATTTAACGCATTAACCACCACTGCCTGCCACCTCCTGGGCACCAATAGCCACCATCGACAGTTCTAAACAGTAATGGAACGTGCTTGCGGTATACCATTCAGGCTGATTGAACATGTGAAGGGAGGGTATTAAAGACGAGCTAGTGGGCCATTCTGGTTTGCATAATAAACGTAACGGTAAAGGTGAGGGTAGACATCATGAGGTGCTAAGCCGCGGTGCTCATCCCCGTAAATTACAGCTTTGAAACTGCTGCGGATTATTAACTCACTATCATGCATCTTCCAGGTTACCAGCTGCCGCCCCTAGGAACTCATATTACATACCAACCCACAAAGAATGGATGGACACCCGAGTCGAATGATGCCAGCTGCCCGCAACAAGATTCCATCCCTGGCGTTAACTGGACGGCAGCTTTACAATCAGAGATGCTAACCACTCGGCCACCGCAACTCAAGATTCTATTAGTGCCCCTGCAAGATCCATAAAAGGCATACGGAGAAATAAAACATAAAAACAGCCTTGACTAGGGACCTTATTTGGCGGTGATGTAGCCAGAATTGGATTATCTGGGACTGGTTTTCAGCTGGATTATCTGACACTGGTATTCTTTCCCGTTATGTCCTAAATTACCACAAAGAAAAAAAGAAAGAAAAAATACAGAGAGAAAGAACAAGAAAGAAATCAAAGAAGAAGAAAGATGTCAAAGAATAAGAACAAAGTCAAAGAAAACGAAATAGGAAAAGAAATATGAGTTCAGGGATGCATGGTACATAATGACTGCGTTCTGTTATTCCAAAATACAAACCAAATAAAAGAATTCAATACCCTAATTATGACAGTGCATTTTATCTAAAACTACCGAAAGACGTAAAATAAAAATTCACACAGCACTCCTTTTCCAGATGATGAAGTAAACATATTTCAGATTATTAAAAAGGTCCGATTCCTAATTAAAGTCCTCTCTTCCGAAGCTACTCTGACGAATATTGAGATAAGCGTTAACTGCAGCCGGGAGAAGGGATATATATATACAATAAAATTACTTCCTCTGATGTCTATGAAATGGATCAACTCAAGATAATACGAGTTCCCTGAATCAGACTTCGTTTTGTATTACCATGATACTTCGAAACTGTTATGCATTAGCTATTAAAAAAAAGAAAAAAAAGTTCGCAATAGGTTGGCCTGTACAGCCTACACAAAAAGATTCATTGCCGTTCGTTCCTAATGTTGCAGTGGTAATATACATAGTAATAAAATATTATAAACAGTGTATACATCCATTGTTGTGGGCCCAGACTCATCTGGACGTGAACCCTGTGGACTGCAGGCTGAAGGTGCTCTTCTGTAATTCACCATCCTCCTTCTGAGATACAGGGAGAAGGCTATAACTAATATATTACAAGCCTATAATGGTTTGGTTTCACACATCAGGAGGAGTTTGAGTCCGTAACCTCCATTTGCACTTTTTTTCTTCATTCTTTTCTTTTTTTCCTTTTCTTATCAAGCCTCTAGTGGGCACTTAAGTATTTTATTATTCCTATCGCTGGACAATCATCTTCAACTGGTGGAAATCCCAGGCCGGTAAGGGTTTAGCGCCTATCTCGATTAATTATAGCTTCTTAACGAGCCACTGGAATAATTACTAGGCGTGTTTAAAGGCCCACGCTATAGGCTTGATTCAACACTAACAAGTTTTTCTGCCTGGATCCTGTGTGTTGGGGTGAGGGGGAGGGAAAGGAAGAGGAAGAGGGTGAGGGAGAAGACGAGGCAGAGGGAGAAGAAAAAGTATAAAGAGAAGGAGTGGGAGAAAATAATGGACTGATTAAAAGGCATGGGTAAGGGTATGGGTGAGGGATAGAGGTGAGGGTGAGGGTGGAAGTGCGGGTGAGGGTAGCGGCGAAGGGATGACTAGGAGTGGTGACAGTAGGACTCACAGGTAAACAGCGAAACTAATCTCCAGCCAGAATCAAATACCAACAGTGTTCCTTACCGCTAAAACAGACAAGATCTCAGGTCAGTCAGAGTAACAGTCCCACTACACGATCCCTTATCACTGATGGACGGTGAAGTTTAACACCTTTATTTCGATCTTGCTACCAACACATGATTCTACTCAAAACACTCCCAATTCATCCCTTCATAACGACGTCTTTATTATACTCGTTAAAACCAGGGGTGAGACTCTTACATATATTTACAGTCGTATTTACAGTCAATTCCCCGTCGTCACTTAGATATGTTTTTACAGGAAGAAGTGGACATGGGAAGACTTTGCACCACTTTCCCTCATCTTCCTGCAGAAAACACATGTAACCTACAATAATTTTCGTCCCGTAACAAAGATTTATCATGCTAAACCAGGAGGCAGAGGAAGACCCGACTGCCCCCTTGTCCTTCATGCAAATCACAACCCGAATTTACGACGAGGAATTCATCGTCAGTGCGTCTGCGTATCCCAGTTCAGATTATTTAATTCATTTTCGGAAGGACCTCTTGCAGTAAGGTGTTCATAAACTAACTCCATTAACCCCTTCAGTACAAAGATTCACTTACGTCATTTTACTTCAGTCTTAGGCTCGTATTCTCGACGGTAAGGAAGCTCCCTAACACCCCTGCCTTACCAATCTATTTTTAGATACAGCTGACTAATATCGTTTTGTACCTTACTTTTGCAGAGTATGGTGATATAACGATTTAAGTAACAAAGAAGAGGACGTTAAGGATTAATAAACAAAATAACTCACTTAGGAAGAGGTGTTGGAAAGCTTCTTGAACCGATGAGAAAAAGGGCCTTAGGAAGCATCTCACGTAGAAAGAGAGTTTAATAGCATTCACAAATAAATCCCTACAATACAACGACACATAATACTACATTCCGTCCATCTTAACGTGGCGGAGACGTTCATTTTGCAGTCTATTTCCCGTCGCTCATGGACACGATAAGACAATACTACTGTTCTACATCCTTTCCATTGCACTTATTCGTGATTAGCACCATTTTCTAGTGTTAATCTCGCTACAGCTCTGCATTCAGAATCGACTGACTAATTCAATGACTGACAGACTGATTAAATTACATTAAAGGGATCACGTCAGCGTAACAACAGAGGTCACTGTCGCCGTACAAGAGATGTAAAAGCAAAACAAGGACCCCAAAAATATATACATAAGAATATAATAAATAACACAAATAAAAGTCATCAAACTCTAAAATCAGATACAGTATGGCAATTTAAGGCAAGTTAGACAGAGCATAATTCCTCCTACTGCCCGACGATTTACTACTGCCAGACGGTTTTCTTCAGCTTAGTCAACCCCTCATAGTGATGGGTAAATACAGGATATACAGCCAAAAGATAATACGGTACTTTTCGACTGTACAATACTCTCTCTTAACAGGGAATGAAACTACCATATCTCCATCTTGAATGATGAGTTGCAACCATAGAATAAACACTAGAATATGGTGCTAGTCACGAAGAGGCGTTGTGGAAGGGATGTAATGCCGTAGTACATGATTTTTCTGCCACTGAGCTACGTGATATAAGCTAAACAACAACTCTTGGCCAAGTTGAAGTGAATGAACTACAGCGCCATTAAGGCACAAAATCTGTAGCTAAAAGGCCTACCATGACCGGTCAGGGAATCGAACCCGGAACTTTTAGGTTGCAGGCCAAACGTGGTTCCGATTAATGGGACTGTGGTACCAGCAGGGAGTGGGAAGGGGCGACGGGGATGAAGTGGGAGGATGAGATGGTTGTCAGGGAGGCAGGGAGTTGTAGTAGCTAGAAGTAATAGCAGGTTTTGAGACTGACGACTCCTCTCTCTCTCTCTCTCTCTCTCTCTCTCTATCTCTCTCTCTCTCACTCTCTCTCTCACTCACTCACACACACACACACACACACACACACACACACACACACACACACACACACACACACACACACACACACACACATTTCAACCATCTGTCTAAAGCTTGTCTATCTTGCCCTTCCGTTACACAAATCATGAGCGTGTGTGGATATGTTTTAGTGTGTGTGTGTGTGTGTGTGTGTGTGTGTGTGTGTGTGTGTGTGTGTGTGTGTGTGTGTGTGTGTGTGTGTGCGTGCGTGCGTTGCTATCAAGGAAGAGCTACGCATCGTGAGTGGGATATGCAACGACAGACACCGCCTCCAGTACTCTTGAATACAAGTTGACACTGCAACTGCACAGGTGGCGCATTCTCTAAATACACACCTATCACCTGATCTTACAACCATCTACGGTACTTCACTCAGCTCACAAAGAGACCTACAGCAGGGAAGGAATCTGAACATCACGAACATATATGTCTGACAGGAAGATTGCACGTTCTCATCAAGGCTTTCTATCTATCTCCGGATGAATCTAAGGAGCTTGATATGACAGATGGCTGTTAACTATAGATCCTTTGGCTTCCTACTCGTGGCCAGTGTAAATTTAGTGGCGGTGTTATGACCGAGTGAGCGCTGGTGGTAAGTATTAGGGAGCGAGAGAGCAGTTAGAAATGAGTGGTAGTTGCCGGGTGCACACCAGAACATGGCCACCCCAGGCACAGGTGGAGGCAGGCAGGCAGAAGTGGAGGAGGATGGCACAGGTGGAAAAGGGAGGGAAACATGCAGACAGGCAGATATGTAGGTACTGTAGAGAGGAAGATGGGGAAGAAGAGGTGGATGAAAGCGTGGAAGTGAGAAGAAATGGGGGATTCAGGGATGGAGGGGGGACGCAGAGATAGAGGATGATAAGAGATGGAAGGAAGCACGGGTGAAGGAAGTGAGCCAGAGGCGGAGCAAGGGATGGGGGTAGGGAGAGAGGAGTGGGGGCAGGCAGACAGGAAGACAACCAGGAAAAAGTAGGGGTGCGAGACATATAGGAAGGGATGGAGGGAGGGGGAGATAAGGGGTGGAGGTAAGCAGAACTGAAAAAGGAAGGGATGGAAGAAGGAGGGAGAGGCAACCAAAACTGGAGGTGCGAGGCAGATAGAGAGGGATGGAGGGAGGGAGAGAAGAAGTGCAGGAAAGCAAAACTGAAGAAGGGAGGATGGAAGGAGGTAGGAGAGGTATGGTAGGAGGGAGGGAGGGTGCCAGGCAGAAGCAATGACTGGGGCAGGACGGGGCTAAGCTACTGAAGCGTGAGATGGGTAGGTTAAGGCAGAGCTGTGGCAAGAGAGGCTGCATGGTCAACACATTCTGCCTCACTCCGCTCTCTGCTTCAGTCTGTTCTCTTCTCTTTCCCTCACTCTGCTCTCTTCTCATTCCCTTACTCTGATCTCTTCATTCACTCTGCTCTCTTCTCTCCCTCAGCCTGCTCTCTACTTTACTCTCTTTTCTCTGTTTCACCTGTTCCACACCAAAGAGACAGACTTTTAAGCCCATCACATAAATATTTTCCAAAGCATTACTATTAAAATGTAAAATACAACATAATGCTGAATGAGTACCGTACACAAAATACATCCCAAAGCCGTGGTAATGAAGGAGATCAAGAAGGTTACATCCAATACCCTAAGTTTTAGTAAATTCTCGTAATAGAATACAAAACACTTCTTACGGTACCCCTTTCAGTTCAGCTGGTGACCAAGTGAAGTCAGACTGAATGGCGGATTTGACTAGTAACCAAGGACACTGATTCCCATCTCATGACTAAGGCTCATCGGATTTCATGCAACTACGGCTTAATATTACGGTTGTGAGGATGGCCTAGTTCCGCCAGATGAAAACAAGCTGACCATAGTGGTAGCAATAATAAAATGTAAAAACACGAAACATAGTGCTGTAGTTAACCCCTTAAATTCAAGTGTTCTTACCTAACTAATAATAATAATAATAATACCGGTAATAATAATAACAATAATAATACCGGTAATAATAATAACAATAATAATACCGGTAATAATAATAATCATAATAATAATAATAATAATAACAATAATAATAATAATAATAATAATAATAATAATAATAATAAAAATAATCCCTGGTACCAACAAATGTGGGACAAAAAACATTCACGGGTTGAAAGGAAAGAAACACATCCTCGCAGGGAAGAGGAAGGCCAAATTTAACAGAAAGAGGGTTGGATAGATGCCACACCTCGACCCCATTGCCAATTCTGAATAAATTAATTGTAAATGCATTAGGACGCTCTCTGATGGTGGAATTCTTTACCTGAGAGCCAAAAAAAAAAAAAAAAAAAAAAAAAACGTGAGGAAGGTGAGGCACTTGGTTTGGTGTGTGTGTGTGTGTGTGTGTGTGTGTGTGTGTGTGTGTGTGTGTGTGTGTGTGTGTGTGTGTGTGTGTGTGTGTGTGTGTGTCAGAGGAAGAGACAAACGGACTGGCGGGGTGTAAGAAATAAGAGCCATCATCATCATCATCATCATCATCATCACCATCATCATCATCACCACCACCACCACTACCATCGTATTTCTCATGCAATCGATGCATACTGAAGGTATTGAGAATGGTTGGTTAAAGACTAAATTGGTATATGGCAGTGATGTGGACTGGGGAAGAAAGCAGAGACTAAGAAGAAGATGGGAATGGGGTGTTGAAGGAAGGGTGGTACAGAGTGGAACGACTGAGGAAGACTTGAGGAGACTGTGAGGAAGTGTGGAACAAAGCCATCATTACACCAACCCCCACCATGAACACAATCTTCATTCATAAAAACATGCATAAAAATTCGCCAACCCACTCACCAGTAAGTCTACGCGTATTCCCCGCCAACATTCCCAACGAATCCATATTATCAGGTGGTTCATTATGTGTTACTAATTCCGACAGTGTGAAGTTAATCTAATCAATTTTATAAGGCTCTAAGAAAACAGACAAGTTTAAAATTGCAGGCCTACAAGTAAGAGAGAGAGAGAGAGAGAGAGAGAGACTACTCATTTCTAACCTACTATACGAGGAGATATCACCAGTACATCGTCTATTATGTAAGCCAAACTAAAGCTCTTGGAACTATGTAGCAAAATCAGTGGTTTCTAAGGCTTTAAAAACAAATTAGCTAAATCTAGGCTGAGTGAAGACCTCATTGCCATCCCTACTCTTTGTCTATCATAATAATCACTGAAAGACGAACAACCGATAGAAATGCATACGGTACATCAACTACGAAGCTCAATCACAGGCACAGGTAATTCATCGCGGGTGGTTCAGATTTCAATAATACAGAATGATAACCTAGGCGACTATATATGTTTTTATGGGTGGGTCAGGATTCTACTGCTGGATGGAAGTGACTAACACAAATATATCTGTTTTCATGGGTGGTTCACAAACTTTCAGTAAAGATGAATGGAAAAATGACCTTGGCAAATATATCAGTTTTTGAGGGTGGTTCAGAATTCAACTATGTGGGACAGAGACAGGAAACTATATCACTTATCATGGACGGGTCAGAATTATATAGCATGGAAAAGTGACCTGAGCAACTATATCAGCTTTATGGGAGGGTCAGAATGCTTTAGCTGCATGGAAAAGTGACCTGAGCAACTATATCAGCTTTATGGGAGGGTCAGAAAGCTTTAGCTGCATGGAAAAGTGACCTGGGCAACTATATCAGCTTTATGGGAGGGTCAAGATGCTTTAGCTGCATGGAAAAGTGACCTGGGCAACTACCGTATATCACTGTTCTGTACAGAGAAAGGCCAAAAGCAGAAGATCCGGTTTAATTCAACGACTCGCCCACCACGGCTTCTTCAGCACCTACATAGTCTCTTGCCTGAATGGTGTCCTAACCCTCACATGTAAACAATCCTCCACTGCCAGATTACCCTGGGCTCTTGCAGCAACAGTTAAATCCAGCTAGACGTGCAGTACAAGGAAGTAAACATCGCTGGACGAAACGTAGAGCGTAATCTCTCTCTCTCTCTCTCTCTCTCTCTCTCTCTCATGACACATCAGCCCATAGGGGACGGAAGTTGCAGTGTTGAAATAAGCAGTATGATCCCCTCCACCCTTTGTGTGTGTGTGTGTGTGTGTGTGTGTGTGTGTGTGTGTGTGTGAGAGAGAGAGAGACACCTTCTTGTGGTGGCACCGTTGTAAATTTGTGGCCCAAATGCTTGGTTAAACCGAAGTCCATCATTACCTTCGTTATCCCACAAAGGAGGATGGTAGACTGCAGGAGGACATCTTCAGCCTTCAGTTCACTGGGCTTGCCCGGAGGTACAACAACAACAACAACAACAACAATAACTACTACTTACTACTACTATAATACTACTGCCGTCAGCGCTTAATCATGTTAGCCAACTTCCTGATCTAGATTTGCACTGGTGCGAGAACTATGCTACACTAACAAGTGGGGGCAACAGGAAGACGAAAATGATAGTCCACATCAGAGATAACTGCCGTATACAAAAAAACTGGTGTTCGCCTGCATGGAAACTGAGCGGTGACTGGAATAAAGGACTCTAGCTAAATTATTCACCCAGCCATTTTTAGGGCATATTTTCAATTCTTATTACCGGTAGTTTTATCATCCACACAGCTGTTTTGAGAACATTTTCATTTTCTTTATTCTTACTCCGCAATAAATATAACCCATTTCTTATTATTATTGTCGAGAACGATAATATTTTGTTTAAACATTGCTTCTAACAAACGATTTTACTACGATTAGATGTGCAACCTAGCAGTGAAAATTTAATAAAAGGCGGTACTTAACCCCTCCAGTTCGAAGTCTACCCAGCGCTTAATAATAATATTATTAATAATAATAATAATAATAACAAACTACATACTTGGGCTGAAGAGGTTAATACGTCCCCTTGTCTAATTTAACTTCATGTCTTCAGTTACGTCCCCATTACTGTTAACTAAGTCGAGGGAATGGCTGAGAGAGAGAGAGAGAGAGAGAGAGAGAGAGAGAGAGAGAGAGACGGTTCTCTTATATGCATCCCTGAATGACCCTTTCTTGACGTCATACCCCCAAAGTGTTATGTAGGCTACCCCTTAGAATTAAGTGACCTATTTCTTGCTCTAGAGTCTAGTGCTAAAGAGGGCGCCTTCAAGTGATAGCACTGATACAACAGGGCGGATCCACAGCCCGGTTATACTAACGGCCCTCCTCTCTCTCCCTATGCCCCGAAAGAAAGATGTGGAACAGGACAACTTCGTTCTGAGTTCACATTCTGATGACGCGGGTTGTAACTACCGGTACTACTACTATCACTTCTACTTCTACTACTAATACAACAGTAGTAGTAGTAGTTGTTGTTGTTGTTGTTCTTGTTGTTGTAGTAGTTGTAGTAGTATCAGTAGTAGTAGTAGTATTTTACTTTATTCCTGCTTGCTAAAGACGATTCTAATAAGTTTATGAGAGACTCGCTCCAATATAGGATAATGATGTTCGTTTCTGATCCCTTCAGTCAATCATCTTACAAATGCTAAGGAGTATCGCCTGGCGATATCGGAATAAAACATAAAACAGCAACCTAATAGGACTAGGGAGGTTGGAGTAGAAAGCAGCAGTATGCAGGTTAACTGACTTAGGTCCAACGTAAATATAAGGCTAGACCCAAGTAACCGTCACTACACACACACACACACACACACACACACACACACACATATATATATATATATATATATATATATATATATATATATATATATATATATATAAGACTCTACCGACGAATACATCTCAGGTGCCCGCAACAAAATTACCTCCACGTGTATCTAAGCAACTGTTTATCTACAAGGGAAACCCAAAATAATGAAAGATGACTAAAAGGACCGTCTAGTAGCCAATGGAGGTATACAGCTACACAGTTGGGTGAAATATATAGAATAGATCATTATACAGATATCTATGATATATTGCTTAATAAGTGCTTACTATGAAGTAAAACAAAGTCCTGGGAGAACAATTAAAAAAAAGCAGAATTATCACCTGACTAAAAACTGACATCAGATGCAAAGAAATATGAAACAACGAAATGCATGACAAAATATATCATATTCGGTAATCTATAAAGTAAATTAATTGCTAGTGGACTATAAACACACTACAGTTCCTTTACGTTAATTTGACTCAAATTTTCGTCTTTTTGCAGTTTATTTCACGTAGCTCAGTGGTAGAATAAGACCATACTACGGCTCAACATCCTTTTCATTGCACTTCTTCGTTACTAGCATCATATTCTAGTGTTAGGCTCTTGTTACAACTCAGCATTCAGGATGGAGATATTTTAGGTCAAGTTTGAGTTTTTTAAAAGTATAGTTACTGGTACTTGCTTGCTAAATGTTAACACCAAGTTCCACGAAGAGTATTTCCATTAAGCAGTAGTGTTCACAGTTTTCATTAGTTTGCAGTTTTCTTTATAAAAGAACGCAATACTAAGCTAACTGTGACACACCTGAAATTAAAAGTAAATACCGGCAAATAAATAAAAGCCTCAGACATCTAGGAACAGCGCAGTAACAAGCTAACCTATGTTACAACGTGCTAATAATCTATTAGTAGCAGTCTCGTCATCTATCCGAACCATGAGTTTCGTTGACTATAATTTCTTAGATGCTGATTCTGTCGATTTAAATAAATTTCATAGCTGTCAAGAATTTTGTAACATGTACAGTAGATTATTAGAAGCAGTTCTCTGTCTCGTCCATGTTATGGGTGGAAATTAATAATGGTGAGAAAACACAATACACTGAAGTAGAGCAAACACATGCCACTCTCATAGACCTTACGTTCTACGACGCTGGTAAAAAATGCAACGATCCCCGAAGCTGATGAGTTTGAGCAATGTGACTGTATATCGTGTCAACTTAGAACTTTAAAGCCTATATACCATGCTTATCATACACCGCCTAACGAACTGAACGAGCACTCACAACCAACAGATAAACGAGGAGAAACCTAACACCGATGTATTTTGCAAGAGTAAACTATTTTAAAACAAACTACTAAAGTTTTCACTTGGCCCAGTTTTTCGTCCTTTTTCCAACTTATTTCAGGTAGTCCAGTGGCAAAATAAGTAAAGCGGCAATGATATGGGTCTGCAGCCTTTCCATTGCAAATCCCCATGACTAGCATCATATTCTAATAGTATTTTACTGTAGCTTTAAATTTCTGGATGTAGAGATGGCAACTGCAGGCCAAATTACAGTAAATGATGCACCAGTCATATAATCAAGTAATTTCAATTCATGCTTCCGCGTCCCCATAATACCATACATGTTGAACATATTTAACCTGTCAACATTCAGCTATACCCATCACAACTGGGGTCTCAATCTCTACAGGTATTGACACCGGTAACAAAATTACCGTATTTCAAGTACCTGCATCAAAGTTCACTCATGGGAGGGTTTTACTGTGAAATTTGATACTCTTAAAAACACACTGGGAACATCATCGCGTCTCTCTCTCTCTCTCTCTCTCTCTCTCTCTCTCTCTCTCTCTCTCTCTCTCTCAATCGCTTATTCATCCTTACTGTAGTTTTTACCATGAGGAACTTCGGACTAGATTTGTCGTTAAGCAACTGCGTTCAGCAATTCTTCCAACTCTTACACATGTACCAGTATGTGCGAAACAATGAAGCCCTTGAGTGTGACGAGCATTAGTTTGAAATGTATACCACACTGCACATTACACAGATCAGAATGTATAACAGTATAACAATCCTAAGGAGGCAATGTTGTGTATGGAGACAATAATGAAATTTCCACACCTAATAAAAAGGATAGCAAACAAAAGAGCAAACATTAATTTATCCTGAAACTTCTACTAACTCTTCATCAATGCCTTTTGATGCCTTGGAAACGAGGATGAAATACCGGTATATAACCAACACGCAAAACTAAAACAAAAATTAATTACAAGCAACTATCAAACCATATGTGACACTGCTAGATTGAATAAAAATATAAACGCTCCTTACTTTCATTTTGCATTTGAATTTCCAGTAAAAAAAAAAAAAAAAAACTAAGGCTTATATTATTTGTGAGACTTCAACAGCCCATTAAAAAAAAAAAAAAAAATGGGTCTAAGCATCTGATATTATTAGTGCTGTCAGAATATGGAACATAAAAACTTATATATACCCATAAAACATTATATACAAAAAAGTTACATTCGGATATACAAAAAAAATAACTCCACTCCATGGAACACTCGGTTATACAACAAAGACAATTACTCCTTCACTCCAATGACGTCTTATTGCTCGTTCCAGAACCTTTTGTTCAGCTTGGGGGAGATTTTGGAAACTGAAGGGGTTAGATACAACCTTCATTAGCCATTTATACTTTTACATCCTTCCAAAGGTTAATTAAATCGTCTGGTGATGACCTGAGAAAATTTAAAATGACGTCAAAGAATTCAAGGGGTTACTGCACAAACAAACATTTTATCTGATCATTCTTACCTTTAACAGCAGAAGACTGAGTTTTTTTCCGTCTCGTTGTTTACATTTTTTCATTTCGTTCACTACATTTTTTCCATCTCGTTCACTGTACCGGCAACTTTTTTTTCTCGTTCACTGTAAGAGTTTTTTCCATCTCACTGTGCACCGTAAGTTTTTTTTTTTTTTAATGTCTTACTATTCACTGAAATGTATTTTTCTGTCACTGTTCACCGTATTTTTTTCCGTTTCACTGTTCACCGTATGAGATTTTTTCCGTTTCGTTGTTCACTGTATGGGTTTTCATCAGTCTAGTTCACCGTATGAATTTCTTTTTTCTGTCTCACTGTTCACCGCATGACATTTATTACGTCTCGCTCACCGTACTTTTTTCCATCTCTTTCACCGTACGGTATGAGTTTTTTCCGTCTCGTTCACTGTATGAGTTTTTTCCCGTCTTGTTCACCGTATTTTTTTTTCCCGTCTCGTTCTTCACCATTTTTTTTTTTTTTTTGTCCCACTTTTTTTTACGTCTCGTTCACTGAGCGAGTTTTTTTTTTTTCCCGTCTCGCTGTTCACCGTTATGAGTTTTCTTTTCTCGTTCACCGTGTTTTTTCTTTTCTTTTTTTTTTGTTTCGTTCACCGCATGAGTTTTTCCGTTTCGCTGTTCACCGTATGAGTTTTTTTCCGTCTCATTCCTCCCCGTAAGAGTTTTGTTCCGTCTCGTTCACCGTATCACCACTTTTCGTCCTTGGCATCAACCTGTAACGAATAAAATAGATAAATAACAATAAAAAAGTGTGCGATGAATTATTGACGATAAACCTGTTCGGTGCTAATTCGTATTCAACCAATTAAGCAACTCAGTTCACCTTGCAAGACACTCCAATTCAAATATATCCCTCAGGTTACTCATAGAATCATAACTGTCTATCTGAACAGACCTACCTGCATATCGCCTAATAACTATCTGCACATAACTACCTGCATAATAACTGTCTATTGGCACACAACTATCTGCACATAGCTATCCACACGCAATAACTAACTATCCACACACAATAACTACGATATCTGTGAATAACTATCTGCACACAACTTTCTATCAGCACACAATTATTAATAAAACACAAACAGCACATAAAGCAGCACAACACTCTATTCAAAATATAATCATCGTCACTCAAAGCCTATACTCTTTTTACTCTAACTTGGCCTAAAAATTGTCATCTCTTCACCTCTAATTGAGTTATAAGAACACATCAATATTATCATGAAGGCAGTCACGAAGATGTGCTATGAAAAAGATGTAGAACCACAATGCTGTCTTATTCTGCCACTGAACAACGTTAATAAGCTCCAAAAGGACAAAAATCTGGGCCAAGTTAAGGTATAAGGAGTGTAATCTTATAAACTCACTTTCTGTACACAAATACTCAGAAATAAATAATACAGTACCGTACATACAAAAATGAATAAATGCTCCAATGTATAACTTTAAATTTCAGACTCTGATGTCAAATAAAAATAAAAAAATAACAGGTTATACAGGAAACTGCTGTTGTAACGTAAATTTGTGTAATATAGCGTACATTTTTCCTTCTGGTAATTGTCTAATTACGTCTAACATGTTATTTGGTCAGAGACAGAATGACGGGGTTAGGAACCAGCCTCCTTGTCGAAAAAAAAAAAAATGCAAACATTTAGCTGACGGTGTAATATAACAAAATTAACCTGGACAAAAAATAACCACGCTGTGTGTGTGTGTGTGTGTGTGTGTGTGTGTGTGTGTGTGTGTGTGTGTGTGTGTGTGTGAGAGAGAGAGAGAGAGAGAGAGAGAGAGAGAGAGAGAATCATTACCCTCGTAGTCAATAAATAACTATGCAAATTCCCAACAGGCTGTTTGTATGCAATGTAACAAGATGATTTTACCTTGGCCATAATAACACCTTCCGCCTCAAGCACTAACTAGCCCCCAGCTAAGACAAGGCTAAACAACAATATACCTTGCCCTCATACACAATCTCTCTCTCTCTCTCTCTCTCTCTCTCTCTCTCTCTCTCTCTCTCTCTCTCTCTCTCTCTCCATCACATCACCGTCGTCACCATTTATCACTACTTCTGAAATATCATAAATTACTGATAATGATGGAAGGTTAAAATGAGAGAGAGTCAAACTGTGATAATAAAAGGAAGCAGAAAAGGACCATAAAATGTAAAATAAACCACAGCATCACCGGGGTAAACTTTTGAAACATAATTATACCATATTTCTTCATACTTTCTGAACATTCTACAAATATTCAATCCATTGTGGCTATCAGTTCACTTATAATGAGATATGAATAACCATTTTTCCGACAATTTTGCATCCTAAATTGAGATATAAACAAAAAATAATTCACGGGAAAATTAGGCTATATTTACATACCAAAACAGCCTATAATTTAATGTGTATAGCAGTAGCGTTTTGACACTTCCACCTTCGTTAAATCACATTAAAACTGTTTGACTTTGGTTTAAAGTTCTCCATCTCCGTTTGACATAGGTGGATAAGATGACATGCGAAATTTAAACAAAGTCCCTATGATTTTTAAACACGCCACTTTTTGTAAACTTTCGAGTAACTTCTTTCAGTCCCAAGAGTATGTGGGCACAGTGAACTTTAAAGTTGAACTATATCATGTTTCATCAGCATTAACGCAATCCTATCCAAGAAATGTTTACATCACATCGGAGGAAGGGTTGGAAAGGTTGGAGGAAATTGCTGGGTAGAAATTCCAGTTATCACTTCAGTACGATGACAATTCCTTCTGGCTACCTACAGACAAATGTGTTCAGATCTGGGCAGATTCTCTCGTAGTAATGGGGTCTGATGAGATTTCGTAACCAATTTTCCCTAGCCATTTATTTTGTACATTACGCCTATAAATCCTTGTATATTTCTGATGCAACCTATGTCGATATCAAAACGATATAAATAACATAAATTAACAAAGATGTTACAAAGTTTTGTAATCTCGTAAGGAAGCTCCCTAACACCTCTTCCTTAGCGATTTATTTATAGATGTGGCTGGTTAATACCCTTTTATACGTTATTTGTGGAGTATGGCAATATTGGAAGGATTTATGTAACAGAAGAGGATAGTAAGGGAACAGACAAAATAAATCGCTTAGGAAATGGTTAGGGTGCTTCCTCGATCGACGGGCCCAAGCCTTGTATGCCACCTGGAATAACGCTTAGGTTAAAAAAAAAAAAAAAAAATGGCAGTAGTAATTATTAACGCCGTCTTCTATGTGAAATGGTTATCGTATGGTACAAAATAGGGAAATAAAATGGTACATGGAGGAAGTATCTGCATCTATATGTGGCTGCGACATTTCAACTGGTCATTTTACTGCACAGGCTACATTACCAAGTACATAAAGTTTTCCTTAACCTTCTCTGGACCGATAGGAAACGTAAAATGAGCGTGATGTTTACTTTTATTGCTAATTGGAAAGCAACAGAATAAATGAAATGTCCAAAAACAAGAACTCTGTTGACCGACTAGTCCCTTCAGACAGCATATTTTTTTTCTAATTAAGACTTCGAACTGGAAATAGGTAATCAAATCCTTCCCTACTAGAACTGAAATAAAAATTGAATAACCTGTCAAGTAGTGGTCGGAATCAAATGTAAAATGCGTCACCAAGTTGAAGACTGAGTTCTCTCACTACGCGTGGCTCATGGCACCTGGGCGATGATGATGTCATGCCGCCCAGCCAAACATTATTTAGCTTTGGGGAGCCTTTTCGAGCTGGAGTAGTTACATATAACCTTAATTAATCCCTCCACTACCAGACACCCCTCCCAAGTTGATTAAAATAGTCCGCTGGTAGTTTAAACACAATACATTACTTCCTCCGACGCCTACGGAAGACTGTGGAATGGTGGCGACTTCGGCGTCACCTGTATTTGTTTCACACAAAACATTTTTAAAAATCCAACTAACCTCACTCTGGATCTGCTGTGTTTTGTCTTCAGGTCCCTGGTTTCATCACTGAAATGCTTCTAGTGGCCAGGGATCAAGAAGAAACGTTAAAATTAAGTTGGTCGCACTAGCACAAATTATGCATCCTCCTACTCCCAATGTTGATTAGCTACTGACGCTTCCTTTGTTCGTGACGTCACTTTTAAATGTCTATAGATCATTCTTTAAATGCTGTCGGTCGCCTAACGGTTGATTTAATAAATGTATTACGGCGTTTAAAGGGAATTTTCGTTTGTTTCCTTGCTGTGTATGCTGGTGTAATGCAAAAAGTGGACTTACTGAATTATTAGAAAAAAATAAACCGAACTGTTGTAAGACTCACAGACTGACACATGACTGACGATTCCAAGTCAAAAATGTTTACCTTTTTCTTACCTATCTTAATAACATGCTTCAACCTAGTCACACATATTAATTCCTCTTAAAACAGTAATCAAATTATAATGTTCGTGGAATCGATTCTACAAGCTTAGACATTACTATGGGAATGCTGACATCCCTTGATTGAGACTCGCCATAGCAACAACCAGATATTTCAAACAAATAATTTTTCTCATTCTACAGCTCTTCACTGATCCGACTAAAATTTCACATCCTACCAAGCATATTTCTTTTTACCGTAATGTATGAAGCAGAATATCAATAAATCTAACATAATCACTTTAATACAACTGTTGCAGAAACAACAGATTATTTACTGTTGTTTTGCATCTGTTTTTGCAACAACTAGCCGTTTGTTGCACTGTAGATGCCCGTATTCTTTTCTTGAGACTCAAATATGCATACTCGCGACAGTATTAAGACAACAAGTAAAAAGAGAGAATAAAAATTAGTATTTTAATCTCATGACAGGAGTAAGTGCTGGTTATAATGGCGACTGGAGTTACGATATATATTTTTTACGGTATGCATGTTACACCTGACTGCTGTTCTTGTATTTGCAAATTTGCTTCAACATATCCTATAATCCCATTAGAGAAGCCACAGTCTGTAGTTACAAAATAGTGAACAAATCAAAATGAGGTAGCCAATCTGACGTGTTGTTTACATCCTTCTCTTTAAATTCATTCATTGGCTTTACTCCTCTGGCCTTTACTTTCTTCATCAGTTCCTGCATAAGTATAAGTGATATTGGTCTCTACTATATATCCAGCTTAGGTAAGGCAACTGACTACCTGACAATGATCTCTAAAACAACCCCTTTCAATTCGGTTGATGGTCAGATGTAGCCAGATTGCCGGGGCGATTAAACTAGTAACTAAGGAGACTCATTACTACCTCATAATTAATGGTAGTCGAATTTCACATAACCACGACAATATTTATGTTCCAGGAGTTACCCAGTCCCGTCAAATGAAAGCAAGGAAACGTATGTAAAACGTATAAAAGATGTCATCGCTGTGAAATGAAAAAAAAAGTCAAAATCTTATTAATATTTATTTTTCCTGAATCCCGGTGACTGTGTCGGGCTTATCACAGTTCGTAATTAAATCACTAATTAAGAGAGCCAGTTTATGTTGACTTGGTAATATTATTTTTCACGCCACACTTTTTGTTTTATCATTTTCGACGCCATGTGATTAGATTTTGCACTTTTGGAACATCTCAGTTATATTTGGAATCCATATAATTAGAAATTGCATTTTTGGAACCTATCACTACAGCATAAAATTTAAAAACTAATTTCTGCTGAGGTTTTTAGGAGATTCTGGTACTAATCATTTTCGACATCTTATGATTAAATTTGACCTTTTCATTTAAATATTTCTGAAACAGACTACAGCACGAACTTTAAAAATCAGTATTAGCCAAAGTTTTAATACATTCTGGCTCTGAACTTTAGAAATCAGTATTATCTGAAATTTTAATAGATTCTGCTCCTAATTTCCAATAAGCCGGTTAATATTTATTCCTACCTATAGATAAGGATTTTCTATTTGGTTTATTCTGATTTTCTGATATTTGTAGCTGGTGATAACATTTTTATATATTCTAAAAAATAATAATAATAATTAATGGATGGGTGTCGTGAAGCAGCTTAGATGAATCACATGAGTAAAACTATGAGTAAATTGTACGATGGATTATTAAACTGAGTCACAGATGAGTAAACTGAACCACAGATGAGTGAAATGAACCATGGATGAGTAAACTGAACCCCAGATGAGTAAACTGAACCTAGATGAGTAAAATGATGGAGAGATAGCAATTTTAAGCCAAGTTAGAGCAAAAAGAGTATAGCATTCTATTCCAGCAAACGTCAAATTATATTCAGCTGAGAGAGAGAGAGAGAGAGAGAGAGAGAGAGAGAGAGAGAGATTTAGACAGCCCTCATTAACCCTTTCATGGTCGGGGCAACTCTAGTGCTCTTTCCCAGCTAGATATTCGGAATGAGTCGTAGGATCCACCTAGTAATTTACCTTTGATAACTATAGGGTGGTTAGTATATGAATAAGAGAAAAGGTTAGGCCAATTATGCTTCCTTGTTGCCAAATGTCACATGAGTCTACCCCCTCCCCCCCCTCTCTCTCTCTCAATTATCTTTAGTGTTATTTTTGTTTTCTGTCTGATTCTTTTTACTGTTAAGCCTCTCTCTCTCTCTCTCTCTCTCTCTGTTTTGCGTTTCCTAGCACGGATGAATTTCCTACGAACATTTTTTTCCCGCCTCTCCAGGAAATCCGTACAGAAGGCGCCATTACAATGCGGCTTTCAAATGGCCAAAGTTTCCCGCCTTCACTTCAAGTTTAGGGGATTCGCATTTTACCAAACTTTACACGTGCAAGCTTTTATTTTTTTTACCTTTTTTTCTCCTCCTCCTTCCTGTTTTTCTTCTAGTTCTTGTTCTACTTCTTCTGCTTCTTCTTCTTCTTCGTCTTGTTTTACCTCCTCTTCTTCTTCATCTTGTTCTTGAAGAAGGAAAGAAGAGAGAAAGAAATAAAGAGGAAAAGAAGGAAAGAAGGAAGAATGAAAGAAGCGAAAGAAGGAAAAGATAGGAAAGATGAAAGACGGAATGAAAAAAGAAAGAAGAAAGAGGGAAAGAAGAGAGAAAGAAGGAAGGAAGGTAAGGAAAGAAGGAAGGAAAGAGGGAAAGTAAGGAAAGAAAGAAGGAAGGAAGGTAAGGAAAGAAGGAAGAAAGGAACGTAAGGAAAGAAGGAAGAAAGGAAGGTAAGGAAAGAAGGAAGGAAGGAAGGAAAGAAAGAAGGAAAGAAGATCAGGAAAGAAGGAAGGAAGGAAAGAAAGAAGGAAAGAAGATCAGGAAAGAAGGAAGGAAGATCAGGAAAGAAGGAAGGAAGATCAGGAAAGAAGGAAGGAAAGAAGGAAGGAAGGAAAGAAGGTAAGGAAAGAAGGAAGGAAGGAAGGAAGGTAAGGAAAGACAGAAGGAAAGTAAGGAAAGAAATAAGGAAGGAAGGTAAGGAAAGAAGGAAGGAAGGAAGGTAAAGAAGGAAGGGAGGGAACATACAGGTATATAAGGGATCTAAGGGACTATAATCCACCATGACTAATGTGTCCACCCTCCCCACAGGCACGCCCACACCCCTACTTTCTATGGGAGTGGGGAGGTGTTGAGAAGATGAAGGAACAGAAGCAAAGGTAGAAGAAAAAGATGAAGGAACAGAAGCACAAGAAGAAGTAGAAGAAGATACAGAAGCAGAAGAAGACGAAGACGAAGAGGACGAAGATGATGATGATGATAATGATGAAGATGATGATGATGGAGGAGGAGGAGGAGGAGGAGGAGGAGGAGGACGACGACGACGACGACGACGACGAGAAGATGATGATGATGATGATGATGGAGGAGGAGGAGGAGGAGGAAAAGGAGGAGGAGGAGGAGGAGGAGGAGGAGGAGGAGGAGGAGGAGGAGGACGAGGACGACGACGACGACGACGACGACGAGAAGATGATGATGATGATGATGAAGAAGAAGCCTGTGACGGGGGCGGAAGGGACAGGGAGCGAGATAGAGTGAGTCAGCTTTGCATATCTTCTAGTCCACAAACACTCTTATTCTAACCAGTATATATTCTCGTTTAAGATTAAATTATCAGTCTTCATAGCTACCATAACGGTAAATTTCTACTTTTAAAAAATTGCGTCTGCTCTTCTTTGGTTCTGTTTATTTCTTTCAGTAAGACAAACTTCATTGTTAAATAATAATAATAATAATAATAAAAATAATAATAATAATAAATGACAAATGAACACTGCACTGTACGGTTAATATACACAATAAATTCAACGACATGCCAGGTGTCCCAAGTAAAAATTATTATTCGCAGTATATTAGCAACGAGAATAAGAAATAAAAGAGAAAAAGTAAAATATGTGAATAATGGCAAGCAATAAATCCAACTGCCTCCACACACATCCATTTTTTCCACAATATAATAAGTGAAAACAGCATAAAACAAAAAAGAAAAATCAACACCAAATACCTTCAGTAAATACAATCGTCCTCTCATGTTTCCTTCATTTTTTACAGTATATTAGCAGTGAAAATATAAACAGAAGAAAAAAACAAGTGAACATCTATATAAATACACTAAATACAATTCTCCTTAGCCCCGCTCCCCTGCTGAAGAAACAGATCACGTAAATCTTTTCTGCTGATCCAGGCGTGTCTACTCTCCCCCCCTTCCCCTCCCCCCTCCCCCCACCATCTTGTCTGGGCCTTAAAAACTCCCCCCTCCCCTCTCCCCCCCACACACACAATCATCACTACCCTCGTCACCACTTCAGTACTCATTACGCGTTCATTTACTCACTTTGTCTTCTTCCAGACACTCTACGGGAAATCTTTCCAATATTTTCCTACCTGGCCCGATTACTGAGCACAAGAGCATACACATTTTCAGCTACTCTCTCTCTCTCTCTCTCTCTTACCCATACATACTTTCCACAACTCATCACCCTCACTTCATAAAAAGAAAAAATCCACGACAAACTATACCACTGAGATAAACGGATTCGAAACTTCCCTAACATGAAGTTTTACAATGAACGCCTGTCGACTACACGTGATCAAAGTTTTCTATCCTTTGGTTCCTTTTTCTCTGCATTAAAAAGAAATATATAATCAAAATCCAAATTCTAATTTTCCCTCAAACGCAACACGTGAATTTACCTCCGTCTCCCCCACTGTACTACGGGGGAAACCAACTTTGTCCAACAGTCTGGCCAGCTCTATAATCGAACAGGAGGTCTTCTGGATTAAGTTGATTGTTATTACTGTATCACCGACTTCCTCAGGTTACGGTTCCCTCAACTTACGCTCACGGAAAACACTTCACATTTCAAACTTGCTTAATTTACACCACATATTTACAACAAAGCCTGAGATGGTTCGAAATTCAGAGCTGAGGCTGGAAGAATGGCCAGTCTCGTCCTTTCAACACAATTACACTATTTATTTATTTATTTACTTGTTTATTTATTTATTCTTGCTATTTCCAGACAATTTTATTCAGGTTAAGGTTATTTTTCGAACTGGAGGGGTTAGACCTTGCCATAAATAACTTCTTCACTGCAAAAGATCCGTCCTAACTTGAATAAAATGGTCTGATTGTAGGAAAATTAATCATATTTGACGTCTTCGTGTTGGAGGGGTTAATGGAGCATGAAGAATAACGCAAAAAAATAAAAAAATAAATAAATAAATAAAGTCCATGGAGTTTATTTCACGGTACTGCGAGTGTTTCTGTGCTTTTGTTTTTATTCAAGGTCACTATTAATAACGGCTTTCTTTCAAGTATGTAAGGGAAAAACCTCCATTTCTTATTTAAAATACAAAATGCAACTTCCTCTTTTGCCTCTATAAAATAGTCTCTGCTACTACGCCAATACCCACGTAAAAATAAAGGTTATAGTTTCCTCTTTTACTGAACTTAATCTGCAGTTATCTCTATCCCTCTTACATGGCCAGTGTTACAACCAGCATCATACTTAGGAAACCTGCAAGTAGTTACAGCACAAACTGGTAAAACCGGTCATAGTCAAGGCAAGGCTACCGTAGTCCACATCGTTTAAGGGTAACTGACTGGCTTACTCCCCTTATGGCATCACATGATAAAAAAAAAAAAAAATCCTCTAGCCCCGACTTGCGCCTCTAGACCACTTGGAATAAAATTAATAAAACTTTATTCCGCGCAAATATTATTCATGGAAAATGAGAGACTGGTCAGGAGAGTGAATGAGTAAGATGGAGGGTGGGAAGGGGATGAAGGAGACCGAGGATGAGAAGGAGGGATGGGGTAAAGAGATGTATGTGTGAGGGATGCGTGAGTCGGAGAGGACATCCTAATGGCGGAGGAAAGAATGACATGGAGATGATTCATTTGTAGCCACTCCTTTTGGGTTTAAGGCGTCTGGTTACAGACAGGTAAATAATCAGAAACGTGAGTACCTTCTTCACTTTTTGTATATGCCATTTCTTTTTACTACTTCCTGGTCTCGCTGGGTTAGAAGAAGAGGCTCCCCATGGTGCTGTGGAAAACGTAAACAAGGGACCTTCTCTCTCCTCCTCCGTGTGAGTTTCAAATGAAGCTCCTCAATTTTATCTTAAGTCGTAATTTCGTAGTTTGTGAAAATCGTCTGCAGTATTTTTTTTTTTTTTTTTTTTGGGGGGGGAGGAAGGTCAAGTTCCTCCACCTATTCGAACTTGGTTATGCATTTCTGCGAGTTTGTACCTGTATGTATGAATATAGTGCCTGGTCTCGCTGGGATAATAAGCAATAGTTCCCCATGGGGCTGAGGACAATCAAAACAAAGTGGCTCCCTCCTTCATCACACGTCGTAATTTCGTAGTCCATTCTCATCCTTCGTGGTGGTTGTGGTGGACAGCGTGAATTCATATTGAGCGGATATGTGGCTGGGAATGGCGAGGTGGAGTGTGGATGCAAGTGTGGGTCCCGCCAGGTCGCTGTGGGGATGATAGTGATTATGGGAATGATTACAGGGACCTTGCCGCGACCCCACCCTCACCCTCCATCACCTAGCTCTTTCTCTATTCTTTTATTCAGTTCTCTTTTTTCCCTCGTTTCTCTCTCCCTTCTTTTCTTCCTACTCCTGCGTTCCCTCTCTCTCACACACATTCCTTTCTTCCCTTCACCTCTCCCTCCCCTTTCCTCTGTCCCACCCTTCCTTTTACCCCTCTTTCCTTCATCACCTCGCTTCATTCTTCCCCTCCATTCATCCTTTCCTTCTCATCTCACTTCTTTCACTCTTCCATCCCTCACTATCTCATTCTTTTTTCTCACTCTTTCCTCTTCTTACTTCTTTATCACACTTTCTCTCCCACTCTCTCCCTTTCATACCCTACCCATCTCTCCTTTTTTCTTCCCCCAATACCTATTTCCCTTCCCTTCTCACACTGTCCCCCCTCCCCTCTCCCATTCCTCCCCAACCCTCCCTTTCTCCATCTCCTCTCGACCTTCTTTCTCTCTCACAAGCTATCCCACTCTCCCTTCCCCCCTCCACTCTCTCTCTCAACCTCGTCTTATTCTCCCTCCTTCCACGTCACGCGAAAACCTAGCAGCAAAATACCACGAGGGCCCCAAGCAAGGCCGCCCAAATTGGCTACTCCGGGCTATTATCACGGTTGCTCAGGGCTATTATCACGGGTAATTTGGCGTCATTAGGGCCGGGATGGGCGGACAGGACACGAACCACCCTAGCTGCCTGCCGGGCCAATTAGGGGTCGTTAACTGCGCGTGCCGTCACCTCCGACATCACATCACTCTCACCCTCGTTACCCCGTCATGCCCGTAATGACCCAGGGACGATGCAGTGACTGAAGGCTGGTGGAATGAATTAAGACCGCTGTGCAACGACATACCGTATACACAATACACGACATATCACACTGCATAACACATCCCACACTGCATCACATATTAACACAACGCACATTGCATTACACCTACACACCAAACATTACACGCTGCACAACACATTCATTTAACATCATTTACAGTCCAACACACCACATACTGTACGACACAACACACGCCCGTCCTGCTGCTGCAGTACCTTGCCTGTATCTGACAGAATTGTGCAGGTATAAAATGAATATCCATGCCGTCAAGCACAAAGTAATGTATCGGAACCAACCTTCATAATATCTAACTATCTATCAATCTATCCATCTATCTATCTATTCATCTATCTATCTATCCATCTATCTGTCTATCCATCTATCTATCTATCTATCTATATTTATGTATTTATTTGTTTATGGTTAGTTCCGATACTTTGGTTCTATACATGGTGTTTTAGATATGGGATTGGCAGTCACATCACCAATGTTGTCAGTACCGTTGCAGATTATTAAACCGTTTGGTATGAAATTTTTTGAACAAAGAATCCCACTTCCTCGGGACCTGTTTTCCCCAAAAGGAAGGCGATGCATCGGAACTGGTCGTCCCAACTACCAGGGGTGCTGTGTGGATGGCCAGGCAGGTATGAGTGTGTGAAATACAGAAGGAAGAAGAAATGAACGAAGATAAGAAAGTGAATTAAGGCCCTCAGGATGAAAACTTATGTGATGGCGCTGTGACACAACTATGTACTGAAGATAACAGCATAATTGGCAGAATGTAACGTACGCAAATCAGGTGTGTGCACAAAAGAGGAGGAAGTATGGAGTTGTTTAACTAGGTGAATAAAGGAATGAGTGACAAGGAATACAGATTACCCCAAGACTCCTAAATTCCCTTTGTTCTTTCCGGAGACAATTCTCTCTCTCTCTCTCTCTCTCTCTCTCTCTCTAAGCCAATGATCGCCTAACCCAAAAGTCCCTCGCAAAGCAGGTGGGATCTGTAGGTGAAACTTTAGGCAGTACTCATAAGTGGTATGGGAGGCCTCGCAGCACCTTTTCCTACGCGATCTGTTTTTCACATCACACTTTGACTTTTTCTAGTAGGCTATTTATATCGTCTTAATGTCGACATAGTTTGCATCCGTAACACACAAGAATATACTGAGGCGTAATGTACAGAAAAAATCGCCATGGAAGAGACGTTACGACATCTTCAAAGGTAACTAAAGCTACGACTCTTGATACAGGAAGAAAAGATCTGTGTTGTGTGTCAGCTATCGATTAATCAGGTACTTCAGGCCAATCTCTCTACCTAAGATCACTGTCTGTCTTCAGTCTCACGGCAGAACGTCTCAGGAAATCTAATGGCTTTATCTAAACTGCTCCTGGTATATAACACTACCAGGCCCAATCTAGTTGTCCAAATAGCATTTCTTTTTAACGATTTACTTTCCAAACTACCCAATATTATCCTCTCTTTTGTTTCTTATATCTCTTTAATATTGCAACAGATTGCACGAATAACACAAGAATATAGTAACGGGGCAGAATCAGAAATAAACCGGTAAAGAATGGGTGTTAGTAAGCTTCCTAATCGCACAAGAATGCCGCCTCCAGACGCTTACAACGCACTCTTATCTGAATAAAATTATCTGGCGTTTGCAGTCTAGCTAAAGCCATTAAGAAAATTCGTTCACCTGACTACAAAAGCATTCCCCTAAAATGAAATTAGTTGTATGACGGAAACAAGAACATAATTGGAAATACAACATACTGAAACAGCTCATGGGGATTTTTTTTTTTTTTTAACCCCTGCATTACCCATAGGCAGAAAGAAGAGGAAAGATTGAAAGAAAGACAGAAGAGGAAGGAAGGAAGACAGGAAAGGGCAGACACCCAAAGCAGCACTGCATCGAGTGAGTGGATGGTGGGCGCCCCCACCTGCTACTGTGAAACTGAAAACTACCACGAGCGTACAAATCCCGTCGTCTAATAAGAGTACCGGCCAAAGAACAGCACACAATTTCCCGCCAACCAAACTGAAAGGGAAGCAGTAGTAGCAGTAGCTACAACCCCAGACTCACCTGAACCTGGTGGACGGTAGGCTGAAGATGCTCTCCTCCTGCAGTCCACAATCCTTCTTCTGCTTCTTCTAATTCTTTTTACATTCTAACACCAAGCGACAAAAGACGTTTGGTACTAAAGCAGAGAGGAAAAGGGGAAAAGCAGAGGTTAACTTTATATATATATATATATATATATATATATATATATATATATATATATATATATATATATCTATAGAGATATATATATATATATATGATGCAGGGTCAGTTCTGGCAGAGTCGGCGCTGGCAGTGTCAGCATGATAAGTGTCTCCCATGGGGTCACCACTGACAGAGTCGGCGTCGGCACTCCAAATATGTGGGAGACCCTTTCTCGAGGGCAGTGGGATGCCCAGTTCCCACCACCCCTTCCCTTTTTGTCGCCTCTTACGACACGCAGAGAATACGGGGATAGTATTTTGCTTCCTCTGGGCCCAGGGGATCCCCTTACCCCAGGAGGGGAGGGAACAGTTCAGCAGAGAATACGAGCAAAGAATTTTTGCACCGTATTAAAAACAATAATTTTAAGACAACCGTGCAGATGCATATGAACAGAAATATCGTTGCCTAACTGAATGGTGGATGAGATGCCAGCACAGGCTACAATTTCTATTAAGCCGAACTAGGAGGCAATACACATCGAAGCAACAATTATACTCGTTTTACTCTAACTTGGCCTAAAACTGTCATCTCCCCATCGTGAATACTGAGTTTCAACAGCAGATTAGCATAAGAAAATGTTGGTCGCGAAGCAGTGCTCCGAAAAGAAAGTATTAATGGCCTTCGTATACTCTTATTATGCTAGTGCTTACATGAAATGGGCTGAAAAAGGACGGAAATTTAGGCCATGGCAAGGTGAAACGGGTAACTTATAATTCTGTACGAGCCTCGATTTCTGCACCTTATTCCCTAACCTTGATGAATTAGATGACTGCCATATGAAAAGGAATTTAATTTTCGTTTCCTGATACAAAAATGGAGGATACAGCTGAATACTGGATGATACAACGTAAACTCTTCAGCTGCCTAAGATAAAGTGCGAAGGAAAACACTGAGGCAACGAAAAATTTTGTTCAAATCAAGGATTTTGCACGATATTCTGAAAACTGTGAATCTGAAGCCTGCCATATGAATTCAGATCTACTTCCCAATGAAATCTGTATTATAAAATAAGATCGAGATTAATCCTTGTCGACTAAGCAAGCCATTATGCACAATTTCTTAGGACGAAGAGTGGACGAAAATAACGAAGCTACAACTAATGGGCACATTTTTGTACCGTATTCCGATTCCCATATACTGCTAAACTGAAGACTGCCGTATGAGTACTAGTGTTCGTTTCCTGTAAAATACTCACCGGGATGAGACAAGTAAATAAATTCCCATGAACCAGAGAGGAAAACAGCGAGGCCGAGTCGTCTCTTCAGCAGCTGGCCGGATCTCCTCCTTACTAGGTTAAGTACGGCACAGCTTTGTATGGCGGATAATGGCGCGTTACCCATGACGGATTTATCCTTCTGACGATGATATGTAGTACTTCCGGATCCCCTGTTCAGTTATAAGAATCCTACAGTTTCGTCCTGCATCCTTGGTTAATGACTTTTCTTTCCATGGTGCTTATGGTCCTTCAATCTCGCCGTATTTTCACTATAGTTTTTTCCTTTCCAATAAGGCGCAAACAAAACCTCTGACGTTAATTTTGTCAGTCTTAAAGTTTCATTTTACTCTCGTGATTTGGGCTACGGAACTATCTCTAGCTAACCCTTATACTGTACAGGGATGATTAGTCTACTCTACTGATTAACGTCATACTGTTTTCCTCTAGCTACTGCCAGACGATATTATTGGCCACTAGGAAACCTTCAGAGGTCTGAGGGTTCATAATGTATCTCAATCTCATATATATATATATATATATATATATATATATATATATATATATATATATATATATATATATATATAATGAATATGTGCAAAATAAATCAATAAGGAAAGGTGCTATGAACTCTAAAGTAATCTCAATAGGGCTACTGGTATCCTACAATCTCCTTTCATTTCCTTAACACAATATAGTTTTCTTTACACACCAGTCAACCAAACCTGACATTAATTTGTAACCCAAGATCCCGCCAAAGCCTATAGCCTATCCCTCAAACCCGCAGACAAAAGTTTGAGACGAACGCCCTATGAAGAATGGCCGTCATCCGTAACCATCTGGGGCCTGAAGAATACTTGGGCTTTCAAAGGAGGGTCAAAATCCGTATAAATCGACCAATGATCCGGGCGTAACTTACGGGCGTGACTGAGCGGACATTTGAACGTGCTCGAAGCAAGTCGGGCGGGATGAACTCACTTTTTCTTTCACCCTCCCCCTCCCCTTTTTTTTTTCTTTTCCCTTCCTCCACCCAAGTTACAAGATGCTAAGTCTCCCCACATGAATCTCGGCCAGCTTCCTTCGGCTTTGAATACTGCTGGATAACGGTGGTGAGAGGCGGGAGGTTCACGGATATTAATGGGCAACATTTATCGGCATTCAGAAGCCTAGTGACGGGTTAAGACATCATTATGAGTTCTCGCAACAGCGGGTTCGGCTTCTCTCCATTGTGTTCTTTCCAAAATGTCAACTGATGGTATCTTTACAGGAATGAGTCAAGCTCGTACTGTCCCGTGTATTAAACCATTACTATCACATATATCCTTATTTTTTTTAAATAATTTTGGCACACTATTTCATTTGGTAGAGCATTCCACTGATCAGCTGCCCTAGTTGGGAAACTGAATTTTATTACGTCTTTGTCACCTCCTTTTATGCAGTTTTTTGCAGTGTCCTCTTGCTGATGCCTCCCCATGGGTTATACACTCAATGATGTCTTCTCTCTTTCCCCGGGATGCATTTATATAGCACAGTGATTCTCAAACTATGAGTCGCGACCCAAAGGTGGGTTGCGAGAGGAATTTTGATGGGTGGCAGGGACATAGAATAGGCCTAATGCTTTCAATGTATTTTATTTATTTAATCGAAATTGTAATTATCCTTATTATACTATTAGCATATTCATAATAACTACGATAGGTTATATACCCGCTACCTCTCTCCCTCTGTGCGTGTGTTTGATTAATTACCCTGTGGGTCGCGAAGTCTTGAAATATTTCAAATAGGGTCACACACTAAAAAAGTTTGAGAACCGCTGATATAGCACAATCAGTTCCATCTTTTTCATCTCTCTTGTAATGTTGGTAGGTTCAGTTTTTCTAGTCTTTCTTCGCAGCTTTCTTCATAGTGTGTGTGCGTGTGTGTTTATCATTTTTTGCTGATGGGGATGGATTTGGCATTTGCTTGAGGCTAATACCAAGCGTTTTTTTCCCCTTCAGTTGCGAAAATCTCTATTGTCTATCCATGAATTCTGGCAACAACAGCTTACCTTTTTCCCACCTTTCGCTGTTGGAGATGCACTTAAATACTGCAGTCTTGTTAGCACTGTCTATTTCGTTTTACTAAGGCGCCAATCGTGGAGGAAATATTGCGTTCTGCCCATCCGTTCGAATCCCGAAAGGAGACTGGAGGATTTTTGGTGATGTCACCGCTGGTGGTGAGCATCATGCAAGGGCAAGGCACACAGGGGAATGAGGGACCTGAATTTGCACTTCAGCCCGCCCTTGCGTGGGAAAGCATGGCAGGATGATTATGATGACTAATTCGTTTCCTTTTTTTTTTTTTTTTTTTTCCCATTGTCTGGATCCTGTCTACCCCACTAACTCTCCCATCGTCGGGACAACTGTTTCTAATCCAGCTAACTCCGAAGGGCTTTCTTCAGCTGAGCGAGCCATAGACGCCCTAGTGTTAATGTTGTCACTGTTAACCTTTCATGGTCGGGACAACTATAGTGTTGTCTAATGCCAAACTATTTTATTCAGCCGAGGATGGGGAACGAGCGGATTTGTTATAAATTTTCTTTAAATTTTTAAAACATATTGGAAATAACTAACACATCAACGAACGAGGTAAACACTTTTCGGCGGCTAACTTACCGGACATAAATGAATTGAGAAGGGTCCCTACCACCACTTCCTTATCGATTTATTTTGCACATTATACTGCACAGCTTATGCTGAATGGGCTAATGAAGGCTACATACAGCTTCTCCAGTTCGAGGTCTCCTCTAAAGAAAATAAAAGTCTGAAGATTGCAAAAATGTAAATGTCATTAGACTGGAAATGTTAAAAGTTCACGCGCCTCCTAAGCCTTAAGTTCCACCCTAGATTTAGAGTATACTAACCTCAGCTGAAACATGAATGGAGAGCAGGCGAGCTTAAATTTTGGTCAGCACTTCTTCATCAACCATCCAGTCCTATGTTGCTCCATGAGGAGCGTAGGAGCCCGGGGCTAGGCAAGTTGGTCCTGACATTTGAGATGAGTGACCAGCCTCACTCATCAGAGTGGCATTACATGAGCAATAAGCCCCAACCGTCCCTTGGCCAAATATAAACCTGCACCGGCTCAATCCGATTGGAACGCCTTAATAACCCACTAAACCACCAGGTGCCATTATTTGGTTATATGGTTACCACTCAGCATAGTAAATGGTTACCTGGTGTACAGAAAACCATTTGGCTTGTCGCTCAGTGTAGAGTCACTCATAGGCAGAAGGAAGAGGAAGGAACGAAGGAAAAAAAACAGAAGAGGGAGTGTAGTCACCCGTAGGCAGAAAGAAGAGGAAAGAATGAAGGAAAGACAGAAGAGGAAGTATAGTCACCCACAGGCAGAAGGAACATGAAAGAATTAAGGAAAGAAAGACTGAAGAGGAAGGGAGGAATGGGTTGACACCCAAAGCAGCACTATTCTGAATGGATGGTGAGCTTTGCTAAAAATCGAGTATTGGAAGTTATCGGGAAGCATCAAACATTTAAATCTGCCGAGAATCACCATATACTAGCCAAAGACGGCGGCTAAAGGATGATCGTAAGTCAGTGTCATGAAATACTGTAAGTCCGATGATCAACAAATAATGGATGAACGACAGGGCGAGGCACCGCACTGCATAAACAGAACGTGGACCATCATATATTGACGTCTTTGCTACGATGACATCTTACTGGTATAATTCTTCTAGCTACCTGCAGACTTGTCCTTAGCTTAGAACCTAGGAAGACATCTTTAACAAATATCGGGTTAGAAATTATCTCTAATGCCCTACTTACTAACAACTTCAGGGCAATTTAACTCAGTTTTGGTTAAGTTTCATTGCCACGAGGTTAAAGTCTATTACTTGTAGAGAAAAGGGAAAATGGAAGGCTGACTAGAATAGTTTACGTGAGTGAGGAAGGAGGGGGGTAAGAGACTGAGGATGACACTGAAGGATAGGATAAAGGGGTATAAGAGGGAAGAGGATGCGAGTTGGAGAAATGGAGGTCAGGGTAACATGGAGATTCATTTGTGACTACCCCTTCCAGGATTATGGATTATGGCTTATAAAAAAAAAAAAAAAAAAAAAAAAATAGAAATTCCAGTGATGACTATAGCAAATGGTTTGGCTGCAGAATCCACAGCACACATCTCCTACTAATAAATTTTAAATATTCATTGCATATCAGCAAAAATAAAAAATATCATCGAAATGATGAGACTAACTAATGGCAAACTCATGCGCCTACCTGAAGCAGTATCCCAGCACAGACACAAGAGATGAACAGTGGTCGCCTGAGGCAGCGTTTGTCTGAGGTGGTTTGGACATGAAGAGACTGGGGGGTAATCAACAGTATATGAGGTGTAGGAATATGAATATGGATGAAAGAAAAAGATGAGACTCAAAGATAATATTATGGCTTAGGGTTTGGCAGGGGTAAAGGATGCAAGCTGCACAGCTTGGATATCTAATGTAAAGTGTACAATGCCTGACAAATGCAAGCACAAAAGAAACAGATTACAAAAATAACCAAAGACACCTTTTTATTAGCAACAGAACTTCCAGAAGTCAAATATCCAAAACTTACCTCAGTACCAAAGGTGTTAAACAAGTCTAAGGAAAAACAAACATTAGATAAGTTACTAAATTACTGGCTTTATATACCCCTTAAAATTCGAAGAGAAAAAGTTTCTGGAGAAGGGAAAGAAGTTGTATGTGGCCTTCATGATTTTGGAGAAAGCATATGACAGAGTGGATGGACAAGGAATGTGGAAAATACTAAGATTATTATATGGAGAACATGGTAAGTTGTTGAATGCCGTGAAGAGTATGTATGAGGGTGCTAAGGCTGCAGTGCATGTGGATAGTGAACTAAGTGAATTTTTATATCTGAATGTTGGATTGAAACAGGGGTGCGTCATGTCTCCATGGCTGTTCAATCTGTATGTGGAAGAGGTTATAAATGAGATACAAGGTAGAGCAGTGGATATTGGAGCAGCCCTAGAAAGAGGGCAGCATTTGGAAACTTCCTGTATTGTTGTCTGCATATGAGACTGTGTTGTTAATGTGAAGAAGAAGGGGATCTGCAAGCTTTAGTGAATAAGTTTGGCAGAGTGTGTAAGAAATGGAATCTAAAGGTGAACGTGGGGAAGAGCAAAGTTATGGTCTTCGAGAGAAATGAAGTCAATGAATGTACAGTGAGGATGGATGGTCAGGAATATGGAGACTGTGAGTACACTAAGTACTTGGGTAGTGTGATGAGTAAGGATGGAGGTTTGGAGGGTGAAGTGCTTGAAAGGGTACAACAAGGAAGAAAGGTGGCTGGTTCTTTGAAAGCAGTAATAAGAAATAGGGAAGTGAGCATGGAAGTAAAAGTCGCTGCATGATAGTACGGTATTGTGATACCAACTGTAATGTATGGAAGTGAGGCTCGGACCTTGTTGGAAGGACACAAGTCAAGAGTGAGAGCAGTGGAAATGAGTTATCTGAAAGGGACATGTGGAGCTACATGGAGAGACAGATAAATAAGGAAGTGAAGGAGCATTGTGGTGTGGATGTGGATGTGATAGAAACCACTGGGAGAAATACACTGACATGATTTGGTCATGTGGAGAGGATGGAGAGCAAGAGATTAACGAGGAGAGCGTATGTGAGTGAAGTGGAGACGGGGAGAGGGTGGGGGAGGCTGAGGATGAGATGCAGAGATGGAGTGGAGAGGTATATGAGTGAGGGGGGTGTGAGCTGGAGGGAGGGCAATGAAATGGCAGAAGACTGGGCAACATGGAGGCGATTTGCTTGTGGCCACCCCTTACAGGACTGAGGCATCTGGCAACAGATACTGCAGATAGAAATACGAGGTATGATCGAAAAGTATCTGACCTGTAGCTAGAGAAAAAAAAACAAAAACAAGCTTACTGAGTTCAGATTTAATCCCCATCAAAGTATGCTCCTTGGTACTCGACATACTTAACCCAGCAGTCCTTCCATTGCTGGAAACATTCTGTCAGTTTGGGGGATCACCAACAAGATCTTTGTTGCATTTGGCCTTATATCTCAAACCCTTCAGTTTAGGAAATAGCTACAAGTCGCAGGGTGCCATATCACGAGAGTAAGGAGCCTGCCAGACCTGTGTGATCCTGTGTTAGTCAAAAAAATATCCTCGATGAGATGGGATGGGTAAGTAAATCCCCTGAGCTAGGACCAATGGACCATCTAGCTCTGCATGACAAGGAGATCCTTGGAGAGACTGCCATACCTCTCACCAGAAATAGGCTACTCTGGTGCAGGCTCGACCTGCCAAACCAATGGTTGTGAAGCGCGGGCACTACCACTGAGCTATTCTGGCCCCGGATGGGATGAGTGGGCTGGAGCACTGTCATGATGGAGCTAGTCCTCTGCCTCCCTCAACTGATCTCTTGCGATGCACTGCTTTCCACAGGCAATGGAGACCTCCAAGAAATACTTTTTATTGTTTGGCCTTCTGGGATGTACTCGTAATGAACAACACCCTGGTAATACAGGCATTTTTGGAGCAATTGTACAAGTCCTTAATTTGCTTAACACCCATACATTCATTGCCAAAAGCCTGCTGAATCTTCCTGATGGCCTCAGATTGTGTCACCAAGTTTTTGACAAAAATTTGATGCAGTAACACTGCTTGATTTACTCAGTCACCATGACACAAAATGAAAACACGACAAGCAAGAACACGTCCTCAAATGCATGCTGCTCAGCAGCAACTAGGCTGAATAACTGAAGCATGTGAATAACGATGCAAGGTGACGCTACACAGAGTTGTATCCTCCTGCTCCTACTGGTTTACGAGAAAAAATATGGTCAGATACTTTTCAATCAGACCTTGTACATCTCAACCCAAAAGGAATATCAAGTGCCACATGAGGCTCCACAGAACCCAGGCTTGGAATCAATGAATTATTTACACATTAAACTGGTACAGCATATTAGTTTGAGTGCAGCAATGGGTGCTTTTCAATAAATATTTTAAAATAAACTCTGACATTTTCCCCTTCAAGGCAATCATAATATAGGACATAAAGATAGATTAAAAACAAAGGAAAATTCAAACTATTCACTTACAGTAGTTCTTTTTTTAATCAATCATTCAAAACTCATTCAGACACACAAACTATCATATAATGAAATGGATATGGATATAACTAATGGCTACACAACACCCTTTCATCATCATACTGTTTACCTTGTGCACAAGGGTTGGGGGAAGATAATGATCTATAAATTTGGGAAAAAGAATTAGACACAATTTCTCTTTTTTAACAATAATATTCCACCTAAAAAGTATGACTACGTGGACTAAAACATTCGATAGAAAATCTTAAAATACTGATACGAATGCTAATCTGAAATCAGATCTAAAATAATTTGCAAGCATTCCAGCACAAGGTTAACACTGCAGCACTGCTGAGCACAGAATATCTGTAACAAAACACTAATATATTTAAAACAATTATAAGTACCAACCAGCCAATGGTTAACAAGTTTTGCAGTCCTTCCCTTCCTTCAAAAAGAGAATATACATATAAAGGGGATAATGATAACACTGCATACAAAAATTAGCATGCAACAAAGGGTGCATAACACAGAGATTATAAAAAAGATTACTTAAACAAATGTCAGTTTGGTGCGTGCCTGGTTCACCTGCCATACATTCAGCTCTTCATATTCTTCAATGCATTCATTCACCTGGAAATACAATGGAACAATATATTACTCAAATAAAATCATATAAGAGGGGATAATGAACATGATAAATATTTCCAACTAATTACTTACAAGACTTGTTACTACATAATTTTGTCAGGAGCTATTACTTGTGCCCCCCTCATGAAATGTTTCCACACTTGAAATCTTTTGTTTGCTGCTGAGAACCTGTGTTTGTAACTAAAGGAAATAATAAGAGTCCCCACTTAACATTTAAAATGCATGTGGACAAAGTTATTTAAAAATTACACCAGTGGATGAGTGTGTGAGAAAGAGAGGTATGGAAGTTGGTGAAGCTAGGGGACTGACGAGATCAAGCTGGCTTGATGAATGTTGTGAGAAGAAGTGCATGATCAGGGATTTGGCACCCCTTCTTAACATGACAGCATTTGGACTGACTCTATTGGACGCGTATACAGTATTATGTGAAGCTACAGAATGTGGTGAAAGTTTTGGCCGCATCAGATAAAGCCAGGATTCCAGGGACTTGACTGATGAGTGAATGGAAGTGTGGCCCATTGGAGTGGGCAAACTTGGGCTGTCCAGATGGTGCTATTCCTGATCCTGCCCTAGGGTGGGAAAGGACATCTGGATGATGATGATGATGATGATGATGATGATGATGACTATACTTCAGGGTGAAAAGTTATAAGCTAAAATAATCAAAGCACCTTATGGTACATCATTCACAACTTTAAGTGAAAAACATGCATATCCATTAGCAACTTATAATGATATTGTCTCATGTCAAACAATGTTTAATGAGGACTTCCCATTACAACAAACCAACTATTCAGTCAGTTTAGAATATGGAAGGTGGTAATGGGAAGACTGCAATCCTTACCTGGTCTGGCTTGTACCCCTTACTAGTACAACGCTCAATGATGTCTCCAAGCTTCACCACACGAGCATCACCAGCAACCTCACGTATGAGACTGAAGATCTTGTCAGTGACTGTCTGGGCTCTGTGAGCACAATAGGATATGTTCTCAAATATGGATGTTAAACACAGGGTGCATAATTTTCAGAATGGGAAACAAGTGTATACGGTACTTAAAATTCCTTTTAGAACCTTGGAAATATATTGAGAAATAACAAGGGACAAGATGGAGTTCAGCAAGGTACAGCAGTGTCAGGAGAGCTGAAAGATGAGCAAAAGATGGTAGAACTGAGTAGGGAAGAAAAGAATAGTAAGCAAAACATGAAAAATGGTACTGAAATATGAACAAAGCTGAAGAACTGTAAATTAAAATGCTGTACAAATTCCTCTGGAATGTACAACAGGGCAGGGGTGAGCATGTGTTAAACATAAGGTGTGAAATGTGAGGGGTATGTGCAACAAACTTAGACAGAATGAGGGCCAGCAGCTGAGTTAGGATATGGGTGAGTGAAAGTCAATTTATATTAGCCATCAGACAAAGCTATAATATTACCACCTGGCAAAAACTATAATATTGCCATGAGAGAAAAGATTTACAAGTGCCATATGGGGTTGAGTCGATAAGCAATTTTGCCGATTACCAATTAATCAGCAGTCAATAATCGGCCAATTATTAAGAAATTTTAGATCTGATTAATCTTCATGAAATTACTGGTTGCACAAAGTTAAATATATCACCCAAATGTTTACTGCCCAACAGCCATCTCCTGTACGGAAAACACGTAATTTTAATCATTTGCCACTCTTCTATAATCTAGTTTTGCTTTGTTGCAACATCTTGTTCTGTGCATCCTGGTTGTAATTTGTTAGAATTTGCCATTTTTCTTGTTCTTGTGGTGATCCTAGATGCTAATAGAAATGGTTGTGTACAGAAAATGTACTGATCTCTCAAGCTCTCAACTAACCTATTGTAAAAAAATAAATAAATAAATAAAAAAGCAGCTTCCTGTATTACCTCCCTCAGTGTGAGAGTTTTCCTAAGCTGTTTTCTGGATCCTACATTACTCCCATCTTGATGTGAAAAAGTCAGATGACAGTGGTGACGGTGAATACAATTATCTGACACATGCAGGATATTTCGTCCATCATCCAATCCTACATTGCCCCATGAGGAGTGTAGAAGCCCGGGGCTAGGCAGTTGGTCCCGACATTTAAGATGAGAGTGACCAGCCTCACACATCCCAGAGTGGCATTACATGTGCAATCAACCCCAACAACCCCTTGGATATAAACCTTCACTGGCTCAATCCGATTGGAGCGCAATAATCACCCACTAAACCACCAGGTGCCAAAATCTGGTTATATGGTTACCACCCAGAGTAGTAAATGGTTAAAAATTCTATCAGCTTTGAGAAAAGCTAAGATATCACAAAGGGTTAAAATAATGTTGGATGACTAATACCAACCTTCCTATTCTCTCATCACTGTGGTTGAGGGAATCTTTGCTCATCTCCATTAGCCGCATAGCCTCATTCACATCCTCCTTCTCAACCTGCAAGTCATTTTAAAGTAAGACAGATCATTGTAAAAATATTAGATTACAAAAATAATCATTATCATATGACTTACATAAGGCTAATAGTTTACAAATATCACAGTAAATATCATGCTAAAGGACAGGATATTAAAAGGGATATGACAAAGATATTTCTGAACATCTTGGAATTTTTATATTCATTATATATGCCATACTTTCTGGTTTAAATAAATCAATCTAAAATAAAAATTATGAATATACATGAACATATACTGTACAAAGGATAAATACCCATCATCATATATCAAAATGCAGAAATCATCAAATCATATACGTATATATCAGGGGCGGTCACCATCCACTTACACGAGGTAGTGCTGCTCTTGGGTGCCTGCCCTTTCCTCTCTTCCTTCTTTCCATCCTTCCTCTTCTGTCTTTCTTTCCTTCATTCTATCCTCTTCCATCTGTCTACGGATGACTCTACACTGAGTGAGAAGCCAAATAGTTTCCTGTACACCAGGAAACCATTTACTACACTGGGTAGTAACCATATAACCAAATTATGGTGCCTGGTGATTTAGTAGGCAATTATGGCACTCCAATCAGATTGAGCCGGTGCAGGTTTATATCCAAGGGATGGGCGGGTATTTTGCATACGTAATGCCAATCAGAGATGAGTAAGGCTGGTCACTCTCATCTTAAATGTCACGACCAATATGCCTAGTCCTGGGCTCCTACCCTCCTAATGGGGTAATACTGGATCAGATAATGAATGAATGAATATATCACTCACCACATCAAAAAGCCTGAGTCGTGCAAGGGCAGTGGAAAGACGGAGAACAGCCAGGAGTGTTCGGGCTGAGGTGAAGGTCATATCCTTGTTATTGCGAGCTTCCTTGCGCATTTCAACGTATGCAGACACAATATAGTCCGTCAGGTTCTCAGGGATTTTCGGTTGCTGGAATAAATTTTCACGTTTAATAATGATAAATTCTTTTCACCAGCTATGACTGACTTTACTTTCAATAAACTAAAATCAAACTGGCAAAGCTCTGCACTCTCAGGCTCATAAACAAAATCACTATGACAAAAACATAAAGAATATTCATCATGTTCAAAAAAGAAAGAAGTACAGCAGGGACAAATAAAGCAATACAGGTAATAGTAGATATTCCTCAGAATTCATATACATATTTTTTTTCTTTCTACTCCTTCCAGGAATGGAGGAGAAACAATACAACTCAAATTTCCAGCATGTCATAAAAGACGACTACAGAAATTAGGAGTAAAAAACTGGAACCCCGTGAGCTTCTTTGTATGAGTGCAGGAATGTGGCAAACCCACTGCCTCACTTTTATGTTGCAAGCAACTTTGTAGCTCCTATGGCAAAGGTGAGGGAGAGGAAGACTGTACATGGAGTTTAGTTTCTCATTAACTGCTCCCTAGAAATCACAGATATAAGCAGAATATCCCCATTCTATCTGAACATGGAAAATTTGGTCTGAGTGATAAGTACGAAAATATAATTCAAAATGGTTTTTCCCCTCCATGTACAATATTCTAATAATATTTGGCGGACGTATATGTGAAGCTACAGAACATGGTAAATTTTTTTGGTCTGTCTGATGGACCCAGGATTCCATGGGCTTGATGATGAGTGAATGGAAGCGTAGCCCATTGAATTGAGCAAACCTAGGCTGTCTGGACATTGCTACTCCTCACCCTGCCCTGGGGTGGGAAAGGATGTCTGATGATGATGATGATATGTAAGATGAAAATTAAATGCTTAGCAATAATGTTCAGTATTACTCTTTAATCCTTTTATATGTCCAGTTTCTGAATTAATGGTGGAAATTTCAATCCCTCCCTAATCCTCTGGAATTATTACTGGTTAGTCAAGCAAATCCAAGTATGTATTGTACTGTACTGACAATTCCAGGAAAGTATAACGGAATTCGTGACTGCAACTGTACATCTCATTGGAAACAATCTTTTTAACCAGAACAGTGCAATATAACAACTCATTACACATTACATACCTTTTTCTTGCACAGAGCAATGTAGCGCCTCATAAGCTTCATGTCAATTACAGTGAACTGGGTAGGAGGCTGGGCACAGTGTTGATGTACATAGGTGATGTGCTGGGCCAACCTACAAGTATATATAAAAAGAAATACAAGTTGACTCAACCAAACACTAAACTGTTTGAGCTTTCTTTTAGACACTGTTCCTGTGTACTGCTCCTTACAAACTTTTAAAACACTATCTTACTTTTCACCACTTTATTTATAGTTATTTAAATGGACAAACCCCCATAACATGAACAGCATTAAACTAAATCTTATATTTTCTCCACACAATTTTCTTAACCACTAAACTACACAATCATCAATATACACTAAAACTTCACTATAATAGACTAATTGAGCCCCAAGCCATTAAAAAAAAAAAAAAATCCAATAACAGCGACATCCGGACTTCCCCTTGCCAACCCCGACTTTTTCCGATATATATATCAGAATTTAGTCCGGATCGCACCAACGGTTTTTAAACTGTTTTCACAACCACTGCAGTACTGTACTGTATTATAAATTAACTACAAAAATCAAATAGTATAATATACATATACCCGGTATAATACTTTTTTTCCATCATTCTTTCCTCTTCCTTCTGCCTATGGGTGACTCTACACTGAGTGACAAGCCTAATGGTTTCCTATACACCAGGAAACCATTTACTATGCCTGGTGGTAACCATATAACCAAACTATGGAGCCTGGTGTTTTAGTGGGTAATTAAGGCGTTCCAATCAGGTTGAGCTTGTGCAGGTTTCCATATCCAAGGGGTGGTTGGGATTTACTGCTCACGTAATGCCACTCAAGGATGAATGAGGCTGGTCACTCTTATCTTAAACATCAGGACCAACTTGCCTAGCCCAGGACTCCTATGCTCATGGGGCAAAGCAGGATTAGATGATGATGATGATGAATACTGTACTGTACACTAATAAACATGTCTTTTATTTAACTTACTGTGGTAAACATAGCTGAAGTGGTCAAGCAGTCCGGGCTGCTTCTGGCTTTATCAGACTTTTTCTGATTTATAAGAATTTGGTCCGGTAGCTCCTTGATTCTGATAAAAGCGAATTCTGGTCTATTGAAGTCCATTATATCAAGGTTTTACTGTACTGTAAACTGTATATTAAACCTGAATAAAATCTACTAGGTACTCTGTGCGTCTTTACATCAATGTAATACTGTACAGCTCCTGAATATATAATTCTCCATTTCATAAACTATTCTCCCACAATGCTACAAGCTACGTTTATAGAACAGCATATTACATATTACTGTAATTTAAAGTTTCATTGCAACCTATTAAGCCAATATGCCAACAGACGTGTTGCCGGTTCTGGGTTAACATGACCGGTGCAATCTGCCATGTACTTAAAAACTTACAGTATATGTATCTTTAATTTATCATTTGCACTGAACAAGATGTGACAACTTTAATTCTTTGTGGCTGGAGGGAAGTAGCCGCCATGTTGGCGATGACGTCAGCATTCATACTGCAGACGACGCTCCAATCCATCACACAATACTCTACCAGTAAGAGATAATAGTTGTACCTACATGGCCACCGTAGATCCAAACTACCCCCTTCAGGTATGTTGTGAAGGAATAATTTTCATGGTGTAAATGGATGGTACCTGTTAGGTAAGTAAACTGTGGTGAAATCAACCAGAAGTAGCTTACAGCTACACCACTGCCGAGCGGTGCTCGTACATCATGAAGTGGAAAGTATTAAATGTATGCCGTACAGTATCAGTTGTATGAGTTTATAATGGTATTATGCTCATGAATATTTAATATTTGACCTCTTCATTATTAGTTTTCTGAAAAAACAGTTTCACTGACTCTGAACTACGATACTTCAGAGGAGTGTGACAAAATACCGAATTGGTGGTCATTTACCGAATCAATGCCGAATTGGCAATTTTTAATTGGTAAGTGTTATAGATTTTATCGCTACAGAGGTTCATACTCACCTAATTATCTGAAATCCAGTCAAATTTTTGTATTTTATTTTACCTTTTAATAAATCCGGATTCGCAGCGAAAACGCTCTAAAATCGGCAGAAACGTTTCTCTTTTAGCTCAACGGCTTGCCTTGGCAGGCTTCTGCTTTGTATAAATATTAATTTAACATACAAATGCACTTACTTGCGCTTTAAATCAGTGTCTGTGCAAAATAGAAGTCTGTCAAGGCATGTTGACGATCTGAAGTAGAAATACCCACTAACCTTAGCACGTTTTCACTCTAACTCCTAATATTCTATTAACAGTTAAATTATGCAGTTTTTTGACCGAATTTCAGATAATTAAGCGTGTATGAACCTACATGGTGAAGAATATAATATTTCCACAACAGTAAAGATTGCATTCCAGCACTGGCAACTTCCGACGAGCAGCCAGCCACCACTGCTTTTGTTTATTGTAACTAGCTAGTATACAAAGGAAAAATTTCCCCACTGTGCTTTTGTCAGTGCACTTACACATTAGAACAAAACATTAGCAATTATTCCTCTTGTAACTGGACATTCTTTGAGGTCAGAAATATACACATTGTATGCTGGATAAACGTAAACAATGCAGACTATGCTGCCTCAGTGCAAGTAGTGACGTCACGACCAATCACGTGATTTTTTGGCTACTTTATCTATTATTTTTTCATGTTTCTGCACATTTTTCGGGGGGAAATAATGGTTGACATAGTTATTTTCTGCGTATTTTTTACACATACAAGTATACTTCAAAAAAAAATTTACCAGAAACTCGCCTATTTCTCACCAAACTCATAAGGCATGGACTGCAGAAATAGCTGTAATCCTTTGGAAAATATTTCTGATTTAAACTGAAGACTCCTGCATCAGCATTTACCTCAGATCATTTTCTCTGTCAGGTCTGTCTTGGATCAGCCACAGTAGGTCAAAACGTGACAGTAGGGCAGCTGGGAGTTGGATGTTCTGCTCCACTGACTTCTTGGGGTTGTAGCGGCCATACGCAGGGTTAGCTGCGGCAAGGATGCTCACCCGAGCATTCAAACTTGTCATGATTCCTGCCTGAAAGTGTGTTCAAAGTAACAAAGGTCAATGTATCATTTACTTTGAATTTCTCTAATCTAAAAATAGTTGACATAAACTCTTCTTCCAGCTAAGTTTCTCATTACTTTATGCTATCAAAATAGTTTTTCAGTTACCTCTAGCTATGTAAATAGTCATTTGAAGATATTCCCCTCCCCAGTGCCTGAACATCACTCAACCCCGTCATCATAGGTGATCACTCCCCCCCCCCACAAGGAAGAAGGAACCAAAGGCCAGGAGCCCACAACCTGTTCCTTCCAAGAAAAAAACACAAATAATACAAAAGAGAGCCAAATTCAAGATCCATTTACCACTTCGTACACTTTAATTAACCCCTTTTCTTGCCCAGTGATGTTCCTAGAGATTGTATGTGTACTACAATGAATGTTATGAACTTATGAAGGTGGCAGTAAAAATTTTTCAATGAGACTATATGGGGGACTTTGGGAAAATTTTGCAATTTCATCATACCAATTACCAATAATATAATATGGGCTTCAATGGAGCAGTTTGCATGATTCGATTTGCACAGTAAAATTCCTGGATACATTAGATGTGCAAATTGAGGGCTTACTATACTTCCCAACACTTGCTGGAAGCTGCTGGGAAAAATGGAATTTTAGATAAGTAATACAATTTGTAACAATATATGAGCAAATTTGAAGGAGGGAGGAGGCAAGGTAGGCCAAGGGGTGGAGGGATATGGTGGATGAGTGTGTGAGGAAGTAAGGTATGGAAGTCAGTGAGGTTAGGGGACTAACAAGATATTGAGCTGGCAGGATGAATGTTGTGAGAAGTGCATGATCAGGGATTTGGCACCCCTTATAACATGACAGATTGACTCTATCGGATATGTTTATGTGAAGCTACAAAATGTGGTGAAAGTTGTTTGGCATATCAGATAGAGCCAGGATTCCAGAGGCTTGAATGATGAGTGAATAGATGCATGGCCCATTGGACTGGGCAAACTTGGGCTGTCTGGACATTGCTACTCCTTACCCAGCCCTGGGGTGGGAAAGGAGGTCCGGATGATGATGATGATATGAGTCTTTGCTGGACTTGGACTCTATATACCGTACTGTCATTTAGAGAAAAAATCACCAAGAGACTGTAGTTGTGGCTGAATGTTTCCTGCCAAAGAGTCATGATAGTATGGCTAGTTACCAAGCTTGTAGCCACATGTCACTCTCATGGTAGTACTGTACCTCTCAGGGTCAAGGAGAGTATAATCACTATATAACCAAACACAGCTGAGAGAAACCTTTAGCAGTTTTTTTTTCAAGTTTTACGCCGTGTCCCCCTTTTTTTGATAAAGGCTAAGGCATTGCCCCTGGGTAGACGACTTTGCTTTTGGAGTGCATTGCACTTTATGACCGGATGCCCTTCCTGATGTCTACCAATGGCCCTTGGGTGGACTCGAACCTCCAACCCTTCAGTCACAGCATTCTAACCCACTGAGCCACAGCTGCTACAACCAGCTAGGTGACAGGAGAGTGCTACCTCTCCTAGCAAGGCAAATTACCCCAGCGAAGCGCGAACTCACGGCTCTTTGGTCTCGAGTCAGGCACTCTACCACTGAGCTGCCATGCCCCCATTAAAGTGGTTTAAAAACTGAACTGACAAACACAATGCCCCCATTACAACTACCCATACAACTGAGACATTAATCTCACACCATCACTTTACTCTAATCTACATTTAATTTCAAACCATGTTGCTCACATGCATCTGCAGACCTATTAACAAGTTTGCAAAAATCCTGTTCATTATTAGCAATCAATGCAACAGCATCTTCATACATCAGATCTGAGATATTCTGCTCATCTGGATACTAATGTTAATGAGTAAAACATCACTGGAAAATTAACATCTGTGAATAAACTGGATGAATTTAAAAAACAAATGAAAATACTACACTGGGTGGTAACCATATAACCAAATTATGGCACACAGTGGTTTAGTGGGTACTGTAATTAAGGCGCTCCAATCAGACTGAGCCTGTGCAGGTTTATATCCAAAGGGTGGTTGGGGTTTATTGCTCACAAAATGCCACTCAGGGATGAGTGATGCTGGTCACTCTCATCTTAAATGTCAGGACCAACTTGCCTAGTCCCGGGCTCCTATGCTCCTCATGGGGCAACACAGAACACAGGATTAGATGATGAAAATACTCCATCACGGCAACTGAAACAGTCAGTGGTCTAAAAATAAAACTAGATAAAATTAAGCTACCGTACCTTAGCAATTGAAATAGTCTGTTGTTCCATGACTTCATGGATAGCAGTGCGGTCAGCATCAGCCATCTTGTCAAATTCGTCAATACAGCAAATACCTTGGTCAGCCAAAACCAGTGAACCACCCTCCAGGGTCATCTCACCAGTCAGTGGGTCCTTCATAACAGCTGCAGTGAGACCCACACCACTGGAGCCTCTGCCAGTGGTGTACTGGCTGCGGGGTGCCAGACGATCAATGTATGAGAGAAGCTGGGATTTGGCCACACCAGGGTCACCCATGAGGCAAATGTTAATGCTGCCACGGATCTTCATGCCACTGGGGTTGCAGTCCACACCTCCCACCAGCAACAGGAGCAGTGCCTTTTTCACATCCTCGTGCCCATAGATCTCAGGTGCGATGGAAGTGGCCAGCTTATCATAGAAGTCCTCCTCGGCAATCTGCTTGATCTCTGCTTCAGTAATTTCCTCTACTCCCAGCTCATCATCTTCGGTTTTGTTCATCTTGATGATTCTCTGATGAATTATGGTACTGTATATACTGCTCTTCTCTTACAATGTACTGCAATATACACTTATTTAATAATCCTCTACTGTTCATAGTATTACTCACACTATTTTATATTCAATTTCTTAAATTATGAAACAAAAATTAACAAAAATGCGCTACAATACACAGATTTTATTATAAAATTATACAGATCAAAACACTTCATACTCATCCTCTGGAATTTTAACATAAACAGACTGAAATGAATACATGTCATACTACATCATGTACAGTTACTTGTGAAAAATATACATTGATATATAATATAATCCAGTAATCTAAAAGCCTTGGACAGCTTGAAAATTCACTTGCTAAAACTAGTACTGTGTTAAGACTTACATGAGCATCCAGGAATGTGTCTGACAGAAGACCCTGCATCATGGCACGGTAGCCATGGCGAAGGAGTGGCATGAAGACACCAGTGAGTGCCACGTGGTCTCCTGGTTGGCACTGTCTTGTCTGCTCACCACGGCACATTACAGTCAATGACCTCGGGATGTTGCCCACTGGGACCTGGTAGTTACAGGACACTATAAATACTTTTTCAGTCACCGGCATCCCGTTCCTATTTCTCCCTTATTCATGAGTTTTCTTTCTTTGTTTCCTGTATCCTGCTCCAAGAAAGAAAGAGAGAAATAGAGAGAGAGAGAGAGAGGGGGAGGGGGTAAATAGCAACTCTCTACACCATGTTTATGATCAAAACTTAAAATTAATACTATACTGGCACTCCTTCACTCCAGGGACATTTAATTTTATTCTCGCTATTTTCAAGCAACTTTCTTCAACTTAAGAAAGACTTTTCAAACTGGAGGAGTTCAATACTAGCCTTATTAACTCCTTCAATACATGGATTCCCTAAAATGAAGAAAGTCATTCAAAATTAGTATAAAGAACGAAATATGGCTACATGATTAGTAACAAGCCATAAAATCAAGCAGCTTCAACAGGATTCTCATCCACAATTATACTGAATCAAATGTCAACCTAAGGCTCTCACACTATCACAAATATTACAATCCATCGCTGTAACGTGGTCAGTTCAAGTACTGGAGATCCTTAATATGAAACTGAATGATGAAAATCTCAATTATATAATATGCCAAACTGGTTACTTATTATCATCCTGATCTCATTTCCCCACCTACATATCAGATGAGGTAGTGTACAAAAACCAAGAACAGTGAAAATATAAAAACAAGACTATCAAAAGCATGTCTCGTGAAATGGGGCATACACATATAATATTCACATATTACTGAGGCCCCAACAATCATGACTCTATAACCAGGAACAAAATAATACAGGATCAAAAGCAAGTAACCATGACAAACCATGACAAAGTTCTGGATGAAAGTTTCCAAGACAAGCATGTTGTAGGCATTATTGCGTGTCATTCACTGCTTGCTGAGGCAAAACATGATGCTCATGTGTTTGAAACATTTATTATGAATGGCTGTGAGAGCCAGGTAAAGTTATGGAACTGGTGAGAGAGTTCAAATACTTGCGTACAGTGATAGAAAAGAGTGGAAAATATGCAAAAGAAGTTGACAGTAGAGTGACACAAGGAAGGAAAGTAGTTGGTGCAATGAGGGTCTCAATAAGAAACAGAAGCTTGAGTGTTGCAGCTGCACGAGGCTTACATGAAAGAGTGTTAGTGCCAACTTTAACATATGGATGTGAGACTATGGTGTGGCATGAAAATGAAAAGTCATGAGTAAGTGCAGTGGAGATGGGACTGCTGAGGAATGTATGTGGGGTACAGAGAGTGGATGGGATACAGAATAATGTGATTCATCAAAGATGTGGAGTGAGCAAGCCTGTGGACATCAGAAATGAAGAGAGTGTACTGAGATTGTATGGTCATGTGGAGGGAATGGATAACAACAGAGTGGTGAAAAAGGTATATCTGAGCAAATCTGAAGAAGGAAGGTGGTGAGGCAGGCCAAGGAGAAGGTGCAAGGATATGGTGGATGAGTGTGTGAGGAAGAGAGGTATGGAAGTCAGTGAGGTTAGGGGACTGACAAGAGATCGTGCTGGCTGGATGAATGTTGTGTGAAGAAGAGCATGATCAGGGATTTGGCACCCCTCCTTAATGTGACAGAGTGTCCAGACTGACTCTATCGGATACGTTTATGTGAAGCTACAGAATGTGGTGAATGTTTTTGGTATATCAGATAGAGTCAGGATTCCAGAGGCTTGAATGATGAGAGAATAGAAGTGTGGCCCATTGGACTGGGCACATTTAGGCTGTCTGGATGTTGATACTCCTCACCCTGCCCTAAGGTAAGAAAGGAGGACCTGATGATGATGATTAATATTACACTCAATTAGGTGGCAACACTGCTTGAGAAAGATGTTGGTGACTGTACCTATGTTGTTTGCCTAATTAAGAGAGAGCCAAAGCAGTGGTGGAGAAGCCATTTTTCATCATAGGCAAATTTTCTTTTGTTAACCACTTTGCCAATTTATTGTCATAGCTCAGATCAATCAGGCATAAACCTCTTCCCAATATTACCTGATCTGAATGCTCCTGAACTTTAAGCTCCTGAAACTTAATGAATTTTGAGCCACGTGTCTGGAGGTACAGACGGCCACCAGACTTGTTGACACGGCAGTCCTCACTTGGGCACAGTAGTTGAGGCATGAAGCTTGATGACTGAATCTGGACACAGATAATTACTACATTAATCACACATGAACAAATATGGTAAGTAAATGTCAACTAACAGTCTAAATGGTAAAGTGTACTATCATATCAAATGCAGTATGTAAAAAATTACCAGGCCAAGATGCTGACAGGTTGCTACATTTTGAGCAAATTCATTTCACCATCTCACTGTGGTGCCTTAATACCTTCAGTCTCATTCTTATATTATTCTTGATATTTTCAGGGGATTTTGCTTCACTTAGGAGAGATTTATATCCTTCATCTACAACTTTCTAAGAGAGGTCCTTCCTAAGCTCAATAAAATGGGCATCAAGTAGCAAGAGTATCAACAGTCATCATCATTATACTGTTCATGTTGTGTACTAAAATATGTTACATGGCTGAAGAGGTTAACCGCATATCACTATCACAGATTACGGCGATTTATGTATATATATAAAAACTGCAATGTAATTGGGTAGAATACACATACTTACAGGCTGATATGTCTCAGCACCACATTGGTCACAGGTGTATGTGGCCACCTGCATCATGGGCTTCACTTCTGTGCACCTGGTCACAATCCCTCGTACCAACACCAGCTTGCCAATATGAGTGGCTTTGACATTACGAATGGCAAGAGGCTTCTGGGCAGATGGAGCCTTGAAATACACCTCACTGAAATGCATTATAATAAATTATCATTTCCCAAAATTATTGAGAAAATCTGGGGTAAAAAAAAATTACATTGAAAAATATGCAGCTACACACATGAACATTCATCATATGTTTTATTTTTGAAAGCCTTGACATTGCATGCAAGTGTACAACTTTTTTCAAGGGGATAGCAATGACAGTTAACCTTATGCTACGTAGCTCCAGTACCAACAGTGTGCCACCACCAAGTATCCAAATTTCCTTGTATATTTATATGTGGTTGACGCATAAAATCAGCTCTGGTTGATGAATAAGATGTTATATGCAAAAGCCCTGAATGCCTTAAAAAACTGTTATTCCTTACATTCTCCACATTATCTATGGTTTTATGTGTTAAAATACTGATTCCCATCAAAATCTCTGTCACTGCTTACAATCTCCTCATCAGCTCAGGCGGATATCTATTTTGTACATCTCTGTTTTCTCCTGGCTGCCGGAGTCGCTGCTCCATCATCAACCGGTGCTCAATGTATACATCAAGGGCATCTCTTGCAACAGTCTGCAACAAAATATATCTCATCAAACATTTTAATTACAGAAAAAGTTTAACATATAACAGGCTACTACATCAATAATTGTAACATACATAGAGGTAAATGACAGTGAATTATTTTTGCTGCACTGAATACTATGTCCTTTGAGTGATTCAATGACAATCTCCTATAAACTACACAGTAATTTTTTATTAATTCCACTTTATATTGACAATGCAAACACCTGATATTGTTGTCTCAGGTGCTCTTGTACCTTTAAAAATATTATTATTATTAAAACAAATAAGCTATAACATTACCCTTGCAACATTACTCGTAGACACACCACTGAATATTTTGTGTATCAATAATATAATATTTTCATAACAGAAATCTATCTATAGCCAGATGTCTTAATCCCATATGGAGTGGCCACACACAAATCGCCTCCAAATAAATTCCATCTTCCATTTGTATGGAGAGTTGACACTCTATGTATCAATATACAGCTTAACACTGAACAAACAATCAGAGGATTAAGAAGTAAAAATCAGAAGAATGCATCTTTGTAAATCCCAAAGCAAGTGATGGGACAACAAATTCATCATATACAGTACAGTATACATTATACTAGTAATTCACTTAGCCTGCCAGATTCAGAGGAAAAATATAAACATATATATCCAATGAAAGACAAGTAAGAATCTATGTATGGGACAGCATGCTACCTCTCTCTGTTTGTAGTCGGGCAGCAATTCACGTACAGCATCGCCGAAAAGGTTAATGTAGCGGCGGGTATTCTGGATCATCGCCTCTGCCATGTCTGGATCAAACTCCGCTAGAATAATAGTTGAAAATTGCAGTACCATGATAAATATTAATCAGAATATACACACCTAAACATCAATACCCTGTCACAAAAAATATCATTTAATATCCCTAAAACTAAAAACAATGGTTTATTTATTCTTCATCTGAAAGTAAAAAATAAGTCAGTCCTGCTCTACCTCAGAGGTTAGATCCCTGAATACTCCTGTGTTACGGCAAGTGAAGGGCTCATGGAAAATACGGACAATGGATTCAGTGGTCAGTAGAAGCAGATATAAAAACTTAAACATTTTGTGAGATAGTAATCATGCCTGCATGGGCCACCCTCCTCCTTTTATCTGCCTGTTCTTATCACTGCAAAATTAGTAATTAATTATATCTAAATAGATGCTTTACGACAACTCTCATTCATTCAATTCCCCATCTAATCCTGTGTTGCCCCATGAGGAGCGAAGGAGTCCAGAGCTTGGAAAGGTCCTGACATTTAAGATGAGAGTGACCAGCCTAACTTATCCCTGAGTGACATTACATGAGCAATAAACCCCAACCACTCCTTGGATATAAACCTGCACCAGCTCAATCTGACTGGAGTGCCTTAATTATCCACTAAACCAACAGGTGCAATAATTTGGTTACCAGGTATATGGTTACCACATAGCATAGTATATGGTTTCCTGGTGTACAGGGACCATTTGGCTTTTCACTCAGTGTAGTCATCCGTAGACAGAAGGAAGAGGATATAAGATCATATTTTCTTACGTACTGCATGAGGACTCAGCTGATGTGGCAACCCAGTACAGTATGAATACTTGCATAAAATTCTAAGAATAAATGTGACATAATACTGTACCCCGTTAAGAATAAAAACTACACTAGACATACCAACATCATCAATCTCAATGGTTAGGTTGACTTGCTCTCGGTGGGCAACATTAACCAACTGGGATGCATACTTGAAGAACTTCCGTCCATCATCATCTACAGTGTGAAACTCTGCCAGGAACCTCTTGATGGCCTCTGTCAGAAAAGTATGATAGTTAAGAGGTACCGGTACCTGTAGGCACTTTAAATATATATTACCATACTGTATTTGCTAAATCCTCCTTCCAGCTGATCAGAGCCTTTGGCATCTGCCAAGATAATAAATGTGACGTCCTCTCCACAGGTAAAGTAAATTTTCACTAAGCAAATTCCATATGTTGCAATGTACTGTAACACACAGAGCAGTTAACCATTTGGGAAAAAGGGAGAAGGGAGACAATGTGCTATCCAAAAGAGTATCTGCCACTTGCGTGTATTAAACAAAATTACAAGTGAGGTACATATTCCTAGCCAAAATTGTACAATCCCTAACATCTTGAAACTAAATGCTTCTGTCCCAATCATTCCACAACTCTCTCAAAATCTCACACTGAAGACTTTTAAAGACATGAAGTCCTGATTTCCTTCAGCAGATAGTCCACTTGTGCATATGGTATGTGGTGGTCACTAATAATTCTATTTCAGCTACTGCTGTTGTTGCTGCTCTACACCAGTCTGTCAGGCAGAGCACCTTCATTGACCAACCTAGCCAAGGTTGGAACAGGGTTCTTATAAATGGCAGTGCAGGGAAAATGGAGGGAGCATCATGCCCAAGAGGATAAGCTGTGCATAGGAGATACAGTATATACAGTATACATAGTAGATTCCCAGGCGGTCACCCATCCAAGTACTAACCAGACCCAAGCAACGTTGGGTCTGGTTAGTACTTGGATGGGTGACCGCCTGGGAACACCAGATGCTGTTGGCATCCCTACGTGTCAAGTGGGGTTGGTGGAGGATTAGTGCCCCTCCCTGTAAAACAATTAACTCTAAGCCCTTGGCCACCCCGTGTGGGATACATGGCGTCTGGCAATGAATGAATGAATGAAGATTCAGCCTGGACTTTGACTAAATGGTAAATGTGGTTGAGTTTCCCCAGCTGGGAGTGTAGTGAAAGGCCAGCTACTGGGTCTTGGCCCCATGACACTTCTATGGTACTGCCTCCCAGAATGATGGCAACCATCCACCTATTACCTTTGCTGTGGGCTAATGGGTGCTTCACCTCACTCAAGGGTGACCCAGGACTATGCAGCGCAGGGACGTCCACTTGCCCTGGGTCGGACACATGCTCCAACTGCATGCCCCATTTCTATTACTGTATTACTCCGTATTACACTACATTCCAAATAAATTTTCTTGGACTTAGAAAGTAAGTTCCCCCCTAGACATATTATGCTACTGCCAATGTCCCATGTAGTACACCCACTTCTGACTGCAAGGCTTAATCTAACATAAAAAGAAGATACTATACAGCATACTAACAGTTTTCATTTCTGAACTTCAGTACATCACCATAATATGCACCCATAACATGCTTAGCCTGATCCAACCTCAAGCTTACCTAAAAAAAAAAAAAAAAAAAATGAATTGGATGACAACAAATCAACAATACAGTACAGTAATACAATACCCACCATTTGCAACAGCATACAGTTATAACACTTCACATACAATAACAAAAACTCCTTCTGCCAGAAAACTTAATCTACCGTACACTTCCATTTTTGCTGCCACCAAATGATTTTATTCGGTACGGTTCTATGCAGAATTTTCACACACGAGGGGTTGGACACAGCCCTTCACTGCTAGCCCAATAAAATAATCGAGTGGTAGATTCATTAAAACAAAAAATTATGTACACAATCAGGGCACAGTGGTCAAACAACATTCCAATCTTAAGCACTAACCACCCAGTAACTCTTAATTCTTCATTACTGTACCTCATCAGGAACACAGGGGCCCAAGGCTAGGTTACTTAATCCTGACAATTACAGCAAGAAAGTCCAAACACTTACCCAAATGGAGTTATGTAAGCAATAAACTCAACATACCCCTCAATGGTCGGAGTGCCTGAAGTAATTAGGCATCCAATCTCAAACACACACTAAAAGATACTTGAAGTGACATTCCTGAGCACATTAACCCTTTAATACCATGAAACGTTAAAAATTGTATTCCTGTTATCCCCTGACAACTTAATGTAATTTTACAGACTCATATCTTCATTAACCCCTTCAGTACTTAAGGATTCTTCCTAAGATGAACAAAATTGTGTGGTAGGGGTAAAAGGAGGGTTGTTAGATTTTCAGTGTCAGAATACAGGATACCATGTTTTGTGGAGGGATGGAGTTGAGAGGTACACAGTAGTATATGAAGGAGGGGGGAGTGAGTTGGGGGGAGGGCAGTCAAATGATGGATGACAGAGCAACTTGAGGCATTTTGTCTGCAGCCACCCTTTGCGGGATAAGGACGTCAGGCTATAGATAGATGTTTTGTGTGTGTGGGGAGGGGTAGATGAGATGCATAAGATAAACCTAATCTCTTAACTACAAGGAGTCAATTCTAACATACAGTAAGTTTCTGACAAGTGACAATGAGCCCACTGTGCCCGGGGAAGTCTTTTTCACTTTTTTCTTGCTATCTATTCAGTTTACAAATACTGTATTGTACTTCCAAACTGGATATGTTCGATATTGCAATAATAATTGACCCCTTCAAGACAAGAGGACTATCCTAAGCTGAACGAAATTGCATGGCAGCAGAATGAAGTAGAAAGGACATCACGAGATTCAAGGGATATAAAACAAACAGTGCGATAAAATACCGAATCAGTAGTCATTTACTGAATCAGCACTTTTAACAGCAAAATATTACATTTTTCTTACCATATAGGTTCATACACATAATCATCTAAAATCCAGTCAAAAAGTTGTGCTTAATATAACTACTGATAAAAAATCAGGTTTCACATCTAAAACATGCACATTTAGTGGGTACTTCCCCTTTGGATCGTCAGCATGCCTTGACAGACATTGCATAAATATTGATTTAAAGTGCAAATAAATGTATTTGCATTGTGAATCATTATTTATACAAAACAGAAGTTTGTCAAGGCAAGTTATCAAGCTAGAGGCGAAACACTTCCGCTAACTTTAGTACAGTAAGTTTTCACTCTGAATCCTGATTTTTCACTAACAGTTTAATCAAACAAAAAAGTCTGACAGAATTTTAGATAATCAGGTGTGTATGAATCTATATGGCCATAAAAATTATAATACTGTACTTTGATTTTGTACAACCATGGAATCTTGAGAATTTTGGATATGCAATCGATGTCATAACCCTAAACACTTTTCTTTTTTCTTTTAAATGAGTAGTAGATTACAACATTATGATTTACAACCAACTACTGCTTGGACTGGTTAAATTTCAACCATTACAGCACAGCATGTAGTGCTTGCAGATTACAATAATATGAATTACCTTATGTGTAATATGGCTAACATCAAAAAATGTCTGGGACAGGGCTAAATTAGGTTAGGCTGCTGGGAAAGGTTCGGCTGAAATTACCCTATTTTTTTCCAGTATTCTTCAATGCAGATTACCGGTACTCTGAATCATCTTCAGCGGTTATTTCCACGGAATGACAAGGATACTTGACATGGGATGGGGTATGGATTTTGGAAAACTGAGTGATATCTGATACCGTACATAAGAATGAAGATTAATATCACTCAAAACAATGAAAAACATTAGAAATACTCTATATAAAAGCAAGAATTTACAGCTGAAAGTACAAATATTGATAGGTTACATATTATGCCACCCCTATAAAACACAACTCAGCATGTAATGTTGCACAGAACAACTTTCTCCCCACACAGTACTGAATTGTGCATTTCTTATTATATGTGGGAGTAAATATATAACTCCCTCAGAACCAATACACAAACCCAACTCGAAAATAATAAAGCATTTGTGTCCTGCATAAACAAAAACCCCCACGACCCGTCACCATCACTTGTCACTCTAATAATCAGTGACCAACCTCACAAAGTAACGATATTACAACATTCTACAACCAGGAAATGCACGTGTATATATATGCAACTGGGATCTTCAAAAGGTGCATGAATAACATTGGGTATTACAAGTATCAAACCACGTAATCTTGCAAGGGATGCCCTCTGAAATTGGAAGGTTTGAGCACATCATAAGGGTCAATATATACAATTAATCGTTTACCCACACAAACTCACCCTTTTCCTGTTCATAATCACGAGCTTTGGCCGCCATCCTCTAGCTGTGATCAAATGTATTGAGTTTTTCTTAGGAATTTAATGCTCTCCACTGCTTTGTTATGATGTCGTCCCGCTTCTTCACTTTTGGCGCGAATAAGAGCATTTGTCCATAATCGTAAAGTTACCAGAATGAAGCGCACGAATTTGTTTATTTATCTATGTATTTTAATGCGTGTATAATATTATGAAGGTACCGACTGGAGTGTTTTTCCTTGCATAATTGGGATACTTTTATTTCACTTAGTTTCGAATTTCACATACAAGGTTACGGTGTTCAATGTCATATTATGCGTATGTCATGATGTTTATTAGCAATGGTATCAATGACACGTTATTCCAGCTCACAAGACTGCATGCAAAGTGTCAGAGCATAATACTATTGGGTTGTTTTGCTTCTTGGGCTCGAGTGACATGCGAGGTGAGGCGCATGCGCACTATCTTTGTTTAGTTTCCAATCTGATCAGCTGTAGCAATGGTGAGTAAAGGGGAAATGTTATATATGTTCTTTTTCTTCATACACATGAGTATATCCATATGATATTGGCATGAATTCCAAAGGGAGTCTAGATACTATCATTCTTCTGTTTACAGCACAAGCTAAAATCCGCCCAGAAAGAAAAAGTCAAGCAATTTATTTCCTTCACTCAAGCGGGCGAGAAAACAGCAATCTACTGCCTAGCTCAGAATGACTGGAAACTTGAATTGGCTTCTGACAACTTTTTCCAAAATCCCGACCTTTACTACAGAGAACAGCGGCCGTCAGTTGATAAGAAGAAGCTAGACCATCTCTATAACAGATATAGAGGTATGATAATTAGTTGTGCAATATTTTGGTCACTTCATGGGCTCCATTTTTAATAAGATTGTGTAGTTATTGTGGAACACCTGGTATATGCATTCAGATTTTTCAGTAGTTTACCAAGTATGAAGGATAACATTGCCACAGGATTTTTTTTTTTTTTTTTTTTTTTTTTTGTACATTGGTTTGGTCATTTCTGATGACAGTAGCTCGGCCATAAGTTTCAGGTACACTGGATTATTGAGGTGGATAATAATTTTTTTTTTTCCCCAAGATTGGAGTGCATTGACTGTCTGGCTGGATAGTGGATATATTCAAGTTTGATATGAATTTTTTAGCTTTATTTCATAAATTGGCAAGAGTTGACTATGTCTTATATTTATTATGGTAAACATACACTTTATTTGAGGCAGTAGAAGAACCATACCAAGTAATTTCTCCTTCCTCATGATAGTCTGTCATATTTTTCTGAACATTTCTGGGGTGGTAAAAAAAAGAGTTTCATGTGAAATTTGTTTCCCAGTTCGTTTTTAGCCATGTTCCTCTGCGTCAACTCATTTGACTGGTCAGCTGTAATGGTGGAAGGACTGTCCTAACCAGTCTAACCTATGTGTTTAACTAAATCTAACCTAACGTAGCTTAACTGGTCCTAATAATTAATCTAACCTAACCTAACCTGGCATCCCGTTGGGAAATGAAATCCACCTTTCGGTACGGTATGTTGAGTAAGATTTCTTCCATTACACCATAAACAAACAATCGTAGGTACGGCTTAAGGAACATGATGATAAAAACAACGGGAAATTTTTCAGCAGGAAAAAGTAACTTACCACCCAGAAAACAGTCAGAAAAATACAGAAAACAAACTGGAGGAATATGAATGGAACTGAGAAGGAGCTGTGCTTCTATCTCTATCTATCTATCTATAGCCCGACGCCCTAATCCCGCAAAGGGTGGCCGCAGACAAAACGCCTCCAAGTCACTCTGTCACCCACCATTTGACTCCCCTCCCCCCAACTCACCCCCCCTCCCTCATATACCTCTCAGCTCCATCCCTCCACCTCATCCTCGGTCTACCCCTCCCTCTCCCTCCCTCCACCTCACCTACATACACGCTCTTAGTCAGTCTTTCATTCTCCATTCTCTCCACATGTCCAAACCACCTCAGTGTATTTCTTCTACTGGCTCAAATAAATTGTGTTTACCATTATTACTAATAGCCTTTGCTCTTTGTGTTTGCTTTCCTGATTTTTTTTTTTCCCCCCCCTAAATGCTGAGTTCTTGCACAAAGTCTTTTGGAACTAATCTGGTATTAAAAAATTAAATTAGGAAATGTTTAAATGATAATAACCTAGTGAGGTGTGTTCAAAATATATACCTATGAAATGATTAGTCAGTGATTCCTTTGAAAAACTACAGTTTTCCTATATAACTGGTGTTGTAAATTGAGGGGAAACTAATATAGCAGCTTTAGATGTGACATTGTAACTGTACAGCAGTTTTATAAGTAAATTACTGTGGCCCTGTTAGCAAAACAAGAACATAAAAATGGGTACATTTAACAAGGATCAGTGTGATAACTTGTCATATGGAGAGTCCACCACCCCAGCCATGTTTAAGGTGTTTGGTCGTATTCAGAGTTGCGGACCTTGAAGCTTTATAGCAGCGATCTTGATTGTGATTGATAAGTATTTTTAACCATGTTAATATATGGTGGAGTTAAGTGGTGTTGTGGATACTTAATCCAAAGAATCCCATGATTAGGACAGAAGGATGTAGTTTTTACAATATTACACAAGATCCTGTCACATAAAGCATGGTCATCACTTGTAAAATAATAGTTCCTTATTTCAAAACATGAGTAAAGGTGTTTCTGGGAGGGAGCCATAAGGGGAGAGGGAGGGGAGCTGTAATAGGGATTATAAGGCAGGGAGAGGCTATAATAGGGAGTGGAAGGCTGGTCATCACTTGTAAAATAATAGTTCCTTATTCTGAAATATGAATAAAGGTGTTTCTGGGAGGGAGCCATAAGGGGAGAAGGAAGGGAGCTATAATGGGGATTTTAAGGCAAGGAGAGGCTATAATAGGGAGTGGAAGGCAAGGAGGGGCCATAGGCAAACAGAAGTCAAGGACAGGGAGGGAGCTACAATACAGTGGAAGGCAGGGAAGGGCCATAATAGGGATTAGAAGGCAGGTAGGGGCCATAATAGGGATTAAGGGAGGGCCATAATAGGAATTAAGGGAGGGCCATAGTAGGGATTAAGGGAGGAGCCATAATAGGGATTAAGGGAGGAGCCATAATAGGGATTAAGGGAGGGGCCACAATAGGGCTTAAGGGAGGGGCCACAATAGGGCTTAAGGGAGGGATCATAATAGAGATTAAGGCAGGGATCATAATAAGGATTAAGGGATGGACCATAATAGGGATTAAGGGAGGGGCCATTATTGGGATTAAGGGAAGGGCCATAATTAATAGGGATTAAGGGAGGGACCATAATTAATAGGGATTATGGGAGGGAACATAATAGGGATTAGAAGGCAGGGATATGCCATAATAGGGAATAGAAGGAAGGGAGGGGCCACAATAGAGGTATATAGAAGGCAGGGAGGGGCCATAATAGAGGTACGGTATATAGAAGGTAGGGAGGGGCCATAATAGAGATAGATAGAAGGCAGGGAGGGGCCATAATAGGGATTAGAAATGATGTTTGATGATGGAGGTGATAAATTCTGTCCCACTTGTATTCCCCTTGAGTTGAGAACGGTTTCATTAGTCTGGAAATTAGTCTTGCAGAGCATTCCTGCTTTAGTGAAACTGTTAAATGTTGTAGCCATTTGATGGTTAATTATAAGCCATTTATTGCAGCATTTATATTAATTTGCCTTTAAAAATTCATTACAATACTCTATTTTTTATACCTTTTTAATTGATTGCAAGCCTGGTAGTAGCTGTATGATAACTAGTAAGCAGTGAAAACTAGACTAATAACATTAAACAGTATCCAGCAAGTAAGTTGAAAACAAAACTATATTCTGTTGAATTTGCTTGGTCTAAAATTACCATCTCTCCATTTAGAATGCAGGGCTGTAAAATGGGGTAAATCCTGGAGTATGGTGTTTTCCAAGTCATTAAGACATGCTACGTTAGACTAGTCACGAAGACATGCCATGAAAAGGATGTAGGGCCACAATTTATGTCATATTCTGTCATAGTTAGCTACTCAACATAAAACAGGCCACAGAAAGGAAAAAAAAAATCTCTCCAAGCTAATGTGGATGAACTATAGCAGATAATAAACGGTACCTCATGTTTTTCGGCAGATGCCACAGAAACTAACAAAATCTTGGTTGACGGTGTAATGCGACTCTTGGAAGACCTCGATCTCTCCCCTGACTCCCGCCTTGTCCTCATTCTGGCATGGAAGCTGCGGGCGGCAACACAATGTGAATTTACCAGAGATGAATTTATGACTGGATTTACGGAATTAGGGTAAGGGTTGTATTTCTCTTGTGCAGTACTTGGACTTACTACATTTACGATATTACCGTATATTTTTCTTGTGTATTTACTAAATTAGGCTATAATACGTGCTATATATCTCTTATACCAGTACCAGTAAGTAGATTAAATTAATCATGGTACTGTAGATGCTGCACCTCAGCCACACATACTTTTCTTTTGTGCTTGGATTTACTGAAAAGGGTAAGTGTTTCAAGGCTGTGATACTGTACACAAGAATGTTGTGTTATGATGAAGACATATGTAGTTCTTTTTTGCATATATGTAAAGTATACAGTATATATTGTGGTTTTAACCCTCCCCCCTTGAATCCATTCCCTCCCAACCACAACTGTTTTATTCAGCTTAAGAGAATTTTCAAACTCCGGGAGTTAGAAATGGCCTTTATTCACCCTTTCAGTATAAGAGGTCTCTTTCCAAGTTGACTTAAATTATGTAGAGGTCATCGTCATCCAGACCCCCCCCCACCTTCCCACCCTGAGGCAGGGTGAGGAGCAGCACTGTCCAGACAGCCCAGAATTGCCCAGTCCAATGGGCTGTGCTTCCATTCACTCATCATTCAAGCCCCCAGAATCTTGGCTGTATTTGATACGCCGAAAACATTCACCACATTCTGTAGCTTCACATAAACGTATCCGATAGAGTCAATCCAGACGCTGTCACGTTAAATAGGGGTGCCAAATCCCTGATCATGCACTTCTTCTCACAATATTCATCCAGCGAGCTCAATCTCTTGTCAGTCCCCTAGCCTCACCAACTTCCAAACCTTTCTTCCTCACACCCTCATCCGCCATATCCCTCCACCTTCTCCTTGGCCTACCTCACCTCCTCCTTCCTTCAAATTCACTTAGATATACCTTTTTCACCACTCTGTTGTTGTCCATTCTCTCCACATGACCATACCATTTCAATACACTCTCTTCGATTCAGATGTCCACAGACTTCCTTACTCCACATCTTTCACGAATCACATTATTTCATATCGCATCCACACTCTGTACTCCACATACATTCCTCAGCAGTCCCATCTCCACTGCTCTCACTCTTGACATTTCATTTTCATGCCACGCCATGGTCTCATATCCATATGTTAAAGTTAGCACTAACACTCCTTCATGTAAGCCTTGTGCAGCTGCAACACTCAAGCCTCCATTTCATATCAAGGCCTTCATTGCACCAGCTACATTCCTTCCTTGTATGACTACTTTCCACTTCTTGTGCACATTTTCCTCTCGTCTCTATCGCTGTCCCCAGGTATTTGAACTTTCTCACCAATTCCAGTCTCTCTCCATTCACTGCAACATTGCACTGGGAGTCACCTTCTCTCACAGTAACCACCACTTTACTCTGTTCTACATTTACTCTCAAGGCACAACGCTCACAGACATCAGCAAAACTCTGCACTAGTCTGATGTCATTGGAGTGATGGTGTTAAAATTATAATTTACTAATAATTGACATTTCTTGTATCCCACAGATGTGACAGCATTGACAAATTAAAAGCTAAGCTCCCTACGCTGGAACATGAACTTAGAGATACTGCAAAATTCAAGGATTTCTACCAATTTACATTTAATTATGCACGAAATCCAGGACAAAAGGGATTGGATTTAGAGATGGCATTAGCTTACTGGAACATTGTGCTGCAAGGAAGATTCCGTTTACTCAATTTATGGTGCCAGTTCCTGCAGGTAGGTCCTTTTTTTTTTTTTTTTAAAGCCCTCATGATCAGGACAACGTGTATAATTTTATTCCAGCTAACATTATACAATTTTATTTGGTTAAGAATAATTCATAAGAGCACGAGATTGTTAATAACTTATATGAGTGGAACAACTGTATCATAATATTCCAGCTGATGTTTAGTTGGTTTTAGCTGAGAATGAGCCAGAATAACTTCAAACTATTAAATAGGTTAGCTGTAGTTTTATACAGGGTTACTTCACTTTGGCTCATTACTTATGTAGCTATATATAATTTTCTTTAGACTCATCCATGTACTCAGTCCTTGACAATCTTCATATTCTTTTCTTTACTAAGATGAAGGTATTTTTTGCTGTTTGGTATTTCCAGACAAAAGCGGAAAGTAGAAAATATTAAGACCAAAGAGTGTTTGATAGTGACTGTTTTGTGTAAATGTCAGTGTTTACTAAAATTATGTTAGTGTTTGCTGTTGGTATTGCATTCCCAAATGAAAGAGTAGAGAAAAAATACAGTAATCCCCATACTATCTGGATGCCCACTTTCCGGACACCCCACTTACCGGACATTTTGGTCCCGGGGTTCAGGATTCCAAAAATTGCAAAAAATTTGAAAAAAATCAGACTTGTTTTCCCCTGTAATTTGAACTTGGCGTAGACCAGCTGTGTTGTGGTGCATAGTTCCGCCGCCATCTGCTAGAGTGCCCCTGCATCCTCCCCACTTACCGCCCATCTCTTGTTGTGAGTGCATGCTCGTCATCATGGCTGCCCATTTGCTTGCTTTTGTGGTGGTGCCCTACTTGCTGTAGGCTCTGCTGCTGCTCTCCTGCCTCTTGTTAGTGTGTGTGATGATGGCCCCGCTGCCTGAGAAGAGGAAGAGAGTGGTTTTGACTTTGGAGAAGAAGAGAGAGATATTGGACAAGGTGGATGCGGGATGGCCAACCTCACGCATCCTCCGTGAATTCAACCTGGCTCGATCTACTTTGTTTGATATCAAGAGATCCCACAACAAACTCGTGCAGTACACGGCTGACTTCTCATCGAAGAACAAACACAACGTGGAGAGGAAGATGATGTTTACTCCCCGGTATGCTGAAGTCAACCGCTCCACGTTGATTTGGTATCGACAACAACGTGCTGCTGGTGTATTGGTGCGTGGCATGGAGCTGAAGGCTGCTACTGAGAAGTTTGCAAGGCTTCACGACACCCTAGACTTCAAGGCATTCGAGGGTTGGCTCTTCGCGTTCAAGTTACAACATGGCCTTACCAACTGTAAGTCTCATGGCGAAGCTTTGGATGCCAACGAGGATGGAGTAGAGGAGTTTCGGCACAAGGTGAAGGGCTTGATCGACAGGGAGGGCCTCACTCTTGGTCAGGTCTACAACGCTGACGAAACTGTTTAATTCTAACGTTCTTTGCCAACAAACACTCTAGCCGAGGAGACAGAGAAGCGTGTACCTGGCCGCAAGCTCTCCAAACAACGGATATCTGCTTTGTGTTGTGCCAATGCTAACAGCATGCACAGGCTTAAGCCCGTTATTGTGCAAAGCAGCCTCGGTGTCTTCGTGAGGTGATGGATGTCCTTCCTGTCGTTTAGTACCATTCTTTGAAGGCATGGTTCACTGCCCAGATCTTCAAAGACTGGTTCCACCGCCATTTCGTCAAGGAGGTAATCCATTACCAGATGGAGAAACTGGGAATCCCGCGTGACCAGGTAAAGGCCCTCCTCCTCAGTAATGCACCTGCCCACCTGTGCGACAAAGACTTGGTGGCTGAGGATGGCCGCATTAGGTGCATGTTTATGCCACCTAATATGACTGCTCTCATCCAACCAATGGACCAAGGAGTGATCATGGCAACGAAGAGGCTGTACCGAAGGAAGTTCCTGGGCGAGGACAAGCGTAGGGAGGGACGGGACACACGAGGCCAGCGGACTTTGGAAAACCTTCGCCGCTACAACATCAAGTCTGCAATCTACAACTGGGCCAGTGCATGGAAGGAAGTCCCTGTCAAGACTCTAGAAAATGGTTGGTCTCGTCTGCTTTTCAGAATGGATGTGGAGCACAATTACCTAGGTTTTGACGTGGATGACTTCCATGCACGTCTATGTGCGCATGGCGACGATGTTAATGTGGACAAAGTGCATGAGTGGTTGGATGATGACGAGGGCGATCCTGGGTATCAGACCATGTCTCATATCGAGAACGCATCTTCAATTGCAGGTGTCAGTACCCAGCTTGAAGATTCCGACAAGGACAGCGACGATGATGCGGACTCCTTTCAGCGTGACACTACTCCAGCCATCTCCAAGCTGAGCACACTCAGGGAACACGTAGAGTTCGTTCTCAACTACCTGGAACACTTGGACTGCGACAGGGAGATGGGGCCCTTGGGACTTGTGGAGGAAGTGCGCGCTTTCAGGCAGCGCATCATTAATCCCCAAAATCGTCATTTCTTGTGTCAGTCAACCATTGACAGCTTTTTCAGACCCGTGACCCCCGCGTCCATCACCACGTCCCAGCGACACACCCCTAGGCCACCTGCATCAGCTACTTTCAGACTCTGACAGTGAATAAACAGCAAGAACTCGCCATTAGACCACACGGGAATTTACAGTGTTGTGCAGTGAAAAAAACAGTGCGTAGTGTTAAGAAATTAGAATTCTGAGTGCAAAGACTTAAGTGCACAGTGCAACACTGATTTTATTGATGTTCAGTGGAGCACAAATTAGACTAGAGTGTGTAGTGTTAAGAAAATGGATTTATGAGTGCAAAGACTTAAAGTGCAGAGTGCAACACATTTCATTAAGGTACAATGGAGCGCAAGTACGACTAGAGTGCGCAGTGTTAAGAGAATGGAATTCTGAGTGCAAATGACTAAGTTCAGTGCAAGACTTCATGTACAGTGCACTGCAGGTGCTTCAGGTACTCCTTTTTACTGTCAGAGTCTGAGAGGAGGCGGGTTATTCATTGAGGTGGCCAGGGACTTGTTGTAAGTACCCAGAATGTTTCATATTGTACTGTATTTTCCATACGACGTGTCAAGTGGGGTTGGTGGAGGATTAGTGCCCCTCCCTGTAAAACAATTAACTCTGAGCCCTTGGCCACCCCGTTTGGGATACATGGCATCTGGCAATGAATGAATGAATGAAACCTCTAAAACCTCATTTCACTCTTTTATGTCCCTTACTGGTGTGAATAGGGTCTTAGGTGCTATGCATGTGCAGTAGGGAGGTGTTTTTCTGAGTTAAGCTAAGTTAGGGTCCATAAGTACCAGTCCAGGAGCCAGGAACTTGTAAATATACCCAGAATGTTTAATATTGTATATACTCACCTCTAAAACCGCATTCTCTGGTTCTTTTCCATTTATTTCAGTCTTTTTGGTGTAAATTGAGTCTTAAATAGGTGCTATGCATGTCCAGTAGGGAGTTAAATAGGTGTTTTTCTGAGTCAGGGTGGGTTAGGGTCCATAAGTACAAGTCCAGGAGGCTGGGGCCCACTTTCTGGGCATGCCTTTGGCTCTATTATATCGGATAGTAGAGGGATTACTGTATAAAGATTGGGGTTCGTCTTTGGTACTGCCCACTTTGATATATTGTATATAGCAACTTGTTTTTGGCCTTGTTTTGGGAGACAACCTACCATAGTAGTTATTCAGATCAACACTGCCCTCTTGGGTTAAATGTGACTGGATTAGGTATCAACCAAGTTTGTCATATACAAAGAAGTAGAAAACCTAATGTACAAAAATTTAAGAAAACTAGCCTAACCTACCTCACTCGATTGTAACCTAACCTAATCCAAAGGGGTGGTATTGTTTCAAATAATTATCGACAGCCCTGGCATGTGCCATCCCTCATGTTGGACATGTTTCTCCAATTTAAACTCGGCCCCTTCATTATGATTTCTTCTTGTATGATTTTGCAACTGTCATCCATCCATCCATCATCCAGTCCTACATTGCCCCATGAGGAGCGTAGGAGCCCGGGGCTAGGCAAGTTGGTCCTGACATTAAGATGAGAGTGACCAGCCTTATTCATCCCTGAGTGGCATTACATGAGCAATAAACTACAACCACCCCTTGGATACAAACCTTCACCAGCTCAATCATAATTTTATATACCATACCTTAAATGATATTTGAGTTAGTAAAGGAGCTTGAAAGATCTCCATCAGCCCCATTCATGTAGTAACGTCTAGTGCATTTTTGCTAATGCTAGAAAATATTAATTCATCTTGGAGAAGACCTGAGTGGTCTGGCTGTAAAGTCTTGGGTCAGAGGATGCTGTGTGTTAATGCACCTTGGTTTGAATTCAGAAGGTGATTAGAGGTTTTTTGTCATGTAAACGCTGACAGTGACATACAGTGGTCACCTATGACTTAAATTATCTGAATCATGGTAGCGTAGCCTTGGGCACAAAAAGGATACAGTACAGTACTAAGGGATTGGCTGTTTTAGGAAAGACCTCTTGTACAGATAAGGTTAATCTTTGGTTGGTACCATTTAATTGAATTTTTTCTCCTACCTGTTATAGGAACACCATAAACGCTCCATACCAAAGGATACGTGGAACCTCCTCCTGGATTTTGCCTTGATGATAAATGACGACATGTCCAACTATGATGAGGAAGGAGCGTGGCCAGTACTAATTGATGATTTCGTTGAGTATGCAAGACCCATCATCAGAGGCCAGCCAACGCAAGTCTAGGGGATGGGCATGAGTGCTGCATGGACAGTTACAGCTCAAGCATTATAATTTTTTCAAAGTTTTCCTTTTTCTTTTATAACTACATCAGAAAGACAGAAAATACCATGTCTTCAATAGATATCACTTTGTTTACCTTCCTACTAATGCAGTGTCTATGATCAAGAAGTCAACACACACACAAAAAAGAGTTTGATGTCACATTCTGCATATGAAGTCACAAAGAAAGTGGTTCATATATGTGTATTTTGCTCCATAGGAATTCCAAAATTGCCAGCCACAAACACCCATATGCATGTTGGCAACTTGTGTATGCATAAAGCATGCAAAGCAGTGAAGTGCTATATTATGTGACATGAACACATGAAGCAAGGAGTAGCATTCATCCATTTCTAGGTATAGAACCCAAATAAGTTCAATATATTTTGGAAACTAATGTAAGATCTGCAATAGAAAGTGAAACAGGGTACAGTCAGTTTGCTTGTCCTTATATTAATAATAATGCAGTTTTACTTACCTTTTTTAAAGCTAAGAAATAGTTTTTACAACACAATGTCATCAGAACTGAAATTTATTTTTTTATTCAGTATGTAGATATCATTGCGTTTAACAGTAGGGAAGCATGTATGCACATTAATTCTGAAGCTGATCATCAATATTTAGGCTTTTTTGATATTTTCTTGTTGACACCTGAGGGCATTTCATACAACAGGCTAGCTCTTCATGTATTTTTAAGGATTTTTTAAAAGTGTTTATTTTTTGAGCACTAATCGATTAGGAAACTTAAGGTTCAGCTTACAGGACTGTGTTAGTTTCTCCTTGTATCATGAAAGGCTAATACAGTTAGCTGAATCATGATCACAATGCCATCATCCCTCTGTCATTATATTGAAGCTAGTTTGATTGTACAAAAAGTCTGTGAATGAAAGGAAATAGAAATGTCAACCAAATGATTGCACACTTTGTGTCCAGAGTAATGTATTGGGTTGTGTTTCACAATGTTCATAATGATGTATCATATATTTGGTGCATTGAATATAATTACTGTAAAAAATCTGTATTGCTTTCCATACATGTTAGGCAGTTACAAGTTGCCTCTGCTAGAAAGCACGGGATGGAGTACACAATTGACTGTATTACAATTATTTGTTTCATACTGAAACAATGATTTACTGTACAGTATTAAGCAGGACAATTTTCATTGTATATATATTACTCACCTATAATTCATTTGCAGAAAACAAAAATGTTAAATTGATTATACAAGTGTTTTCTTGTTTGCTTTATGCTATGCAATTTTTTGCCTGACATGTCAGCTTTTTGTTATAGTGTTGCACTTCTGCATTTTCTTACATCCCTCAGACATTTAAGAAAAGAATAATTTGATCATTTCCACCCAGTACTGTAGGACTGTTGTTCCTGGTGCAAGCAGACTGCAGCCATAACATTTCAGGATTGTCTATATTACTTTTTTTTTAGGAGGAATGTTATTGAGTTTTGTAACCCAGTAAATAAGTCATGTAATGTTTCCCAAAGTTTTTTTCATACTGTATTATCTGATTTTTGTGATTTTCCCTTACAGTTATTGGAAATGGGTTACACTCATACCATCACCTTGCAAGTTTTCCAGTATAATAACTCATATAGGAAACCAGCCAAAGAGAAAATGTTCCAGTAAAGTTGAAATAAGCAAAACCAAGTGAAACAGTGGGTCTCTCTTTACTTGGCAACCATGGAGGATGCTTTTGCCTGAGAGAGCAGAAGTACTGTATGCAAGGGCAAGTGTTTGTGACCAGTCACTTCAGTATGTGACTCACTCAAATGTATAAATATGCTAGGCCAGTTGATCTGGCATATTTACACATTAGTTCTTAATACTGTAGATGTTTTAACGATAGATGGCTAACCTGAGACACAAACCCCGGTAATGCTTGACACCAAACATCTCCAAATCTACCCACTTCATATTGAATTGGGATAATTCACGTATATAATTTCCATAGTTTGATGTTAGGATTTGTTAACTGGACACATCCAGAGTTTAAAAAGAGCAGTTAACATTTTTAAATATTTCAATTTAGCCAATTCAATTACTTTTCACTTAAATACTGAAGATCTTGAACTTACTGAATTAATTATATTCAAACAGTCATCTTTGAGCCTGTGTAAATTTGTCTGCAGGTAAGTACTGACTGTTCTGTAATACTTTCTACACTTGTAAATAAAAATTTTGATTACTTGAATATTAGTTTAACTCGGCTATTACCAATAAGCTTTTTCTTCCTTCTGAGTTATAGAGAGCTACATTTGGCAGTACAGTATAGGCACAATACTGTATCTGACTATTGCTTCAACTCTGTATATTGTGTGGCCAGTTTGTAAGAACTGTCCACATTTGTAAGTCACTCATATGTCAAGGTTTAAATCTCAATATCTCTTTCTCTCATGCTCAAATGCAAACAGATGCTAAAATCCTGTAAGAGGTGGCCATTTGTTGTATTAGTTATATAGTTGTTTTATGGGGAAGGTCACTAACTCTCCACTGATCCACTTGTTGACATGTGGGGAACATGTATGGGTTGGTTATATGGTTACCACTCAGTATTATAGATGGTTTCCTGGTTTACAGGAAACCATTAGGATTGTCATTCAATGTAAAGTCACCTGAAAAGGAAAGAAGAGTAAGGAAAAGTGACAGGAAATATGGGAGAAACAGGAAGGAAGGAAGGAATAATGAAGAACTAGCATCAAACCATGATATGACTATATGGCGCTCAGGGAGAAGGGAATGGGGTAAATACCGGTAATATTAAATGTATGATAAAAACTGCAGTAAGAAAAGTTATCATGTTGGAAATGGAAACAGTGGGAGAGTCACCAAGGAAATCGGTAAATTGTGAGGGCCGACGTAGTGAGAGAAGGAAGGGGAAAGTTATAAGATGCTATTGGAATGTAACTGGGCAATCAAGAAAAAGATGATGGCTAGTCATAGGGGCAGTTACAGTGTAAGCAGATGGGCTGAGGGTCATGGTTCATCAAACGACCATGAGTTAGGCGGGTATGACCCAAGTGAAGGCAATCAAGGTTAGTCTCTCATTGATGATTAGTGTGGGTTGATGTGTGCCAGAGAAGAACAGGGTTTAACACCATGAAGTTTCTTGTGAATCAGTTGCTTCCAAGAGGATTGCCAATGATCATGGAAGGGACAGCCTAGAAGAGGGAAACAGTCAAAGGCCGGAACAGGGCAGAGGGAGGACCTAGAGGAGAAAACGGTACAGCATGCCAGTAGGTCTGCTTGTTCTTTACCTGTAATCCCAATATGGCCAGGAAACCAGCAGAAGTGAACCAACTTTTTCTAACAAAGCGGCGGAACAGCCACTCCTGAATTTGGGTGATTAAAGGATGAGAAGAAGGCGTGGTGCGTAAGGAGGTGAGCTCACTGAGAAAATAGAAGATAACAAAGGTGGAGAAACAGAACCTAGGAATAGACTTTACAGCAAACCGAATAGCATACAGTTCTGCAGTTAGGATACTTGCAGTGGAGGGAAGTGTACTTTGGAAGGAGGAGTCAGGGAACACAACAGCATACCCAGCACCATGAAAAAATTTAGAGCAGTCAGTAAAGATACGCATGGCAGAAGAGTGATAGGACATATGTTTGAGAAAAAGGAAGCGAAGGGTGTCTGGAGGATGAAAAGACTTAGAACAAGGGAGAAAAGAAGGGCAAACCACAGCAGGAGGCAGAAGCCAGGGTGAGAAGGAAACAGAACGTAGTGGAAGAATAGAAGGAAAGGCAAAAGCAATAGACTGAAGACGGGTGGGGACCCAAAGGGGGAATGGAAGGTGATTGGTGACCAAGAGAAATGAGTATTGGAGAAGGCTAGGAGGATGGAATAACTTATTTGTAGGGAACTGAAGGAAACGTGTATATGACCCGATGGTGAGAAGAGAACGACAATAGGGGAGGGGGGACGGCACAAAGACTTGTATTATAGCGGGAGTCGACCAAAAAGCACCAACAGCTAAATGAAGACCAGTATGATGAACAGAATCTAGCTTTGAAAGAGTACGAGTGAAGGCAGAAGAATAGACTTGGAAACCATAATCGAGTTTAGAAAGAATAAAGACAGAGTGAAGATGAAGAAGTGTGACACAATCAGGACCCCGTGAAAGATGAGATAGTATTTGCAGCAAACGAAGATGGTAAAGGGTAGAAGACTTGAGAGAAGAAATATGTGCATTCCAATTTAACTGAGAGTCAAATGTGAGGCCAAGAAATGTGGTAGAGGATCGGTAGGGATGAGGAATGTTATATAGGTACAGAGAAGGCTGTGGTATGGTTCTCGAACAAGTAAACATTACAGCACAGGACTTAGAGGTAGAAAAACGAAAAACATGAGTAGTAGTCCATGTGGAGGCAGCATCATTGGCAGACTGAAGAAGGGCTTGGAGCCGAGGCAGACCTGAATCTGCAGCATAAATAGCTAAATCATCAACATACAGAGAGGCCAAAACAGAAAGGGGTAGAGAAGAGACAATGCCATTTTTAGCTATGAGAAAAAGGGTAGTATTAAGGACACAGCCTTGGGGGACACCTTCATGCTGGGTAAAGGCATGGGAAAGGTGGTCTTTCATGCAGACATGAAAGGTTTAGAGGAAAAAAAATTTTGAAGGAAAACACCTATGTTATCATGCAGACCAAGAGGGTATAGACAATGAAGAATATGATACCTCCATGCCGTATTATGGGCCTTTTCTAAATAAAAAGGGATGGCAATGACCAACTGGCAGAGTGAAAAAGCAGAAAGGATGAAATACTCAAGTCTGAGGAGGGGATCTATGGTGCTGTGTGCTTGCCATACCCAAATTGAAAGGGGGAAAGAGGACTATGCGATTCAAGGTGCCACATGAGTCAAGTATTGACCATCCGTTCAAGTGGTTAACATAAACAGCTAGTCAGGGCTATGGGATGGTAATCTTGAGGATGGCGTCCAGATTTAAGTGGGAGGATGATCACTATACACCAGTCAAAAGGAAAGAAACCTTCAGTCCAAAATTTATTATAAAGGGCCAAGAGAAAGGATGTGGCTTGTGGGAAGAGATGTTTTAACACAGTGTAATGAACACCATCAACTCATTCACTTGTATTTTTAGGGGATTTGAGTAGAGAAGGGAGCATTGAGAACTCCATCAGCTGACAACGTAAAAGAAATTGGTATGGACTCAGAATCAGATTTAAGGTGATGAAATTCTGGAGAGATGAGACCTACTACTATTAAGACTAAAATAATTGCCTAAGGCATCTGCAACTGGTCATCGATATGATGAACTGGGGCTTGGGATGGGATATGTTTGCCTGATAATCTACAAAGTCGGGACCAAATTGCTGCAGCAGGAGCATTTACAGAAATAGAAGAATCACAGTCTCTCCAACTACAGTAGAACGTTTAGCCTGACGGATGGTACAACAGAAGGCAGCAGAAGCTCGGTGAAATATGAGAAGGCTATGAATCCGATCAAGGGTGGACTGTTTACGACGAAAACTTTTCCAGGAGGTGCATTTCACATGGAGAGATCACAAACAAGTAGGAGTCCATCAGGGAGCACGTTTGGCAGTAGGCGGCTGCATATCACAGGGAATGGCAGAGAGAGCAGCACTTAAACCCAGGACAAGGAAGAAGGACAACATATCTTGTGGAGAAGAAAATGAAGGAGGATGCGGGGCATTGTAAGGGAAGAAAATAACTCCCAGTCTGCATCATGGAACTGCCAATGGGGGGGATGAGGAAGAGGACAGTAAAAGGCAAGAGAGAGTTTGAGGGGGAATTGATCACTAAAAAGACTGTCTTCTAATACCGACCATTGAAAATAGAGAGAAACTGGAGGTGTGCAAAGGGACAAATCCAAACAAGAGGGAATGAGTACAGGGATCAAAATGAGTAGAGGTACCAGTGTTAAGGATAAAATGACCTTGGAAAGAAAGAAACTGTTCTAATAAACGTCCTCTAGTGATGATCTCAAAATCACCCCACAGGGAATGCTGGCAATTAGTCACCCAAAAGAAGAATCAGAGGAAGGGAATGAAGGAATATGACAAAGTTAGGAAAATCGAGAGGGACAGAAGGAGAGATATAGAGAGAGCTAACAGTGATCCACTGACAGAGAAAGACACGAGCAGAAGTATGGGGGATAGAAGAAATAGGAAGAGGTTCAAAGAAGTCATCATTGTGGATAGGGAGGGCAGTGTTATATGAAGGTGGGGATCCCAGAAAAATATAGCCAGGAATAGGGACCTGGGAAGAATGAAGAAAGGTTTCTTGAAGAAAGATAAGAAGAGGGTTATGGGACGAAATAAGAATACGAAGGTCCATATGATGGGAATGGAAACCTCTAATATTCCATTGAAGGACTGCCATGACTATAGAGAATCAAGTGTGGGAAGTGCACTACGGCATTGAGGGAGAGAGTATCCAGGAGGCACAGGTAAATCAAGAACTGAAGAGATTGGGGAAGATAGGGAGGGAGTAGTGATCATCGAGGAGGCAGGTGGCTGAACAGGGCAAGAGTTGCAAACAGAAGAGAGGGGAAGAGGAGGTGCAGCAGGGGTAGAAAGAATCGAAGGGGAAAGTTCAGGAGAGGTAGGAGGAATGGGAGTAGGAGGGAATGCAGAAGGGGGGGAATATTTCTGCAGTGACTAGGGTAGGCAAGGAAGAGGTACGATGAAGTTAATTGATGATACTTTGCCGATAGAAGAGGATAAAGGTTAAGTATGAGCTGGTGACACTGCATTATGGTGCTGTTGTTTGGAAGTGTGGGAACACTGGATAGGCTGAGCAGTAAAGGAAATGGGGGAGAGACCAGGAATATGAGATGGAGAGGATGTAACGGCATGTTTATGATTGTTAACCCGGGAAGAAGGTGAGGGAGAAGAAGAACGTGAGTATACTGTATGGGAAGGAGGTGGGGTGAAGGGAGCAGAACGAACAAGAGAGGGCAGGGAAGAAGAGGAATCAGGAAGAGAGGCTATCTATCTGCCTATCTATTGCCAGATGCCTTAATTCCATATGGGGTGACCACAAACAAATCGCCTCTACGTCACTCTGTCCCCCGCCATTTCACTGCCCTGCTCCCAGCTCACGCCCCCCTCTCTCATATACCTCTCCACTCCATCACTCCATCTCATCCTTGGCCTCCCCCTCCCTCTCTCCCCCTCCACCTCACTCACATACACTCTCCTCGTCAGTCTCTCACTCTTCATCCTCTCCATGGGGCCAAACCACCTCAGTGTGTTTCTCCTAACGCTTCCAATCACATCCACATCCACACCACAACGCTCCTTCACATCCTCATTTGTCAGTCTGTCTCTCCATGTGACTCCACATGCTCCTATCAAATAATCATTTCCACTGCTTTCACTCTTGACTTGCATCCCTCCAACAAGGTCCAAGCTTCACTTCCATACGTTAGAGTTGGTATCACAATACTGTCATGTCGTAACTTTTTCACTTCCATGCTCACTTCCCTGTTTCTTATCACTGCTTTCAAGGAACCAGCAATCTTTCTTCCTTGTTGTACCCTTTCAAGCACTTCACCCTCCAAACTTCCATCCTTACACATCACACTACCCAAGAGCTGCAGTTTGGAATTTGAGGAGATGAGAGCCTTTGAGTCGTACAGAGAATGTAATGTTGAAGCCTACCTGCCGTAACTGGGAAATAAGAAGTGAGAAGTCATCTGTTTTGGACATGATGTTAAAATGTTGAGACCAATTCTGGGGTCCAAAATGAGAGGAGGTCAAAACAGATTTAGTAAGTTGGGAAGCAATATGAAGATGGGACGAGGAAGCTGAAGAAACAAGATGGATAGTTGGAGGAGGAAGCGGAGGCAGATGAGGTTCAAAAGTTACTGTAGATGATAAACAGGAAAATGGAATTGTACATGACATGGACTGCATGGCAGGAGATGGTGTAGATGAGCAGGATGAAACAGGCATGGAAACAATGGAAAGAGCCAAAGAAGTACCAGGATGAGAAGCCTGGGTCACCATCAAGTTAAAAAAATCTGCAGAACCAGGGAATGGGGAACTAGAAACAATTCCCATGATTTTCATCAGGAAGGAAAAGGCCTGTCATGACTGTTGAAAAGAAGGGACTATTCGGGCAGAACCCGGAGTCCAGAGGCCCGGTCAACGACCCAAGTAGGGATCAAGCTCCAAGCATGCACTCCCTACCCTACCCTAGAACGGATAGTAACACCGTGCGGGAAAGCAAAGTCTACCAGCACAATGATGGCCTCCAACTATTGGCCAAGAGTCCTACCTCTAAGCAACAGCACTCCCTGATCTGAAAGCTGCAGCTCAATAGCAGGTCCCTTCAGAGGTCTACCTCCACAGAGGTCCACACGCTGGGGTGGTGCCAAACCACCATGATCCCTACAGTTGGCCAGACCAATAGCCCATGGGCACACCCTAAATCTTCCAGTTGCAACTTACTCAAAGTTTCTGATGAGAATTTTTATGAAAGTGGAAAATTCCACTCTATTTAAACCCAAAAATAGAATAGAGAGAATAGGAGAAAAGGAAGAAGCAACAGTAGAAGAAAAAGAATCTTGCAAAATTAGTTGAGGCAGCAACATGGACTCAAAAAGAGGGGAGAGGGCAGGGCAGGGCAGAATGGAGACGCAAGTGCGGTATCCACCTAGCAACCAGACTTCCACACACCTTGGAGTTCGTTGAGGTGGAAATGGGGGGTAGAAATAGGAAGAGGGGAGGGCAGATACAAAAAATAATAATACAGGTGAAGGAAGAAGTAGACAGCACTACAACGAGTGAGTGAATGATGGTCCCCACCACCTACCACCAAAATAATGACCTAAATCTAGTATGATGTGAGATGCTGAAGTGTAGTAACAAGCCAAATATGAAGCATATATTGAATTAGGTTCAATGCTCCTGAAATCATGCATCTTTAAATAAAGTACTGTATCCTGAAAATTAACAAACATTAACATCCCTAGGTAACATGGGTTCACAGGTTAATAGTTTGAGGACTGTAAAAATCCATGGAAGCAGTTTCTTACCAAATACAGGATGTACTTAAATATCCTTAAAAGGTACTTTAGCTAAAAGATGGTGTTCCTTTTTTTTTTTCCTTTCTTTTTTGAGTCCATTCCAGACTACTGGAGATGCATTGTGGGGGTACTAGGTGGTAGGTGGGGGCACTCACCATCCACTCACTCAATGCAGCGCTGCTTTCAAGCGACCGCCCTTTCCTCTCTTCCTTCCTTCGTCTTCTGTCTTTCTTTCCTTCATTCTTTCCTCTTCCTTCTGCCTATGGGTGACTTTACACTGAGTGACAAGCTAAATGGTTTCCTGTACACCAGGAATCCATTTATTATACAGGGTGACAACCATATAACCAAATTGCGGCACCTGGTGGTTTCATGGGTAATTAAGGTGTTCCAATCAGATTGAGCCTGTGTAGGCTTATATCTAAAGGGTAGTTGGGGTTTATTGCTCCCCTAACATCACTCAGGGATGAGTGAGGCTGGTCACACTCATCTTAAATGTCAGAACCAACATGCCTAGCCCCAGACTCCTACGCTTCTCGTGGGGCAACGCAGGATTAGATGATGATAATATGATGATGATGATGATGATGATGACTTAAATAAAATGTATGATTCATAATATTGCAAAAATTCCCTATGCCCAGTACTGTTGTTGTTTTGCTTAATCTGGTCCACCTAGCCGAGCAGACTTGTTGGCTGCAGGTAAGCTGCCACCTATATGACAGGTCATCTTATTGGTCCCTTATACCGTTGATACTGTGTTTGTTTTAACATGGCATGTGCTGTGCAGTGCTTCCATATATGTGTCATATTGTGTGGGCCTATTCATGTCATCTTTTATTCCATTCACCCCAGATCAAAGCTGGTAACTGAGGAGGACTGGGTGATGTCCTGATCTAAGCCTAGCAAGATGTACTTGATCAGCTATATTTAAAGATACCTTTGATGGATGAGGAGGAGAGGCTTTTTTCTGACTGGGATGTTGTATTGCCCTGCATGTGAAATAAGTATGTAGGTGTTTCTTCACTGCTAGTGTTGAAGTGTCAGGAGGTGGTACTATTGCTGTTGCTCAACTTCGGTCTGTAATGGGAGAAATTGGTCAACCAACTTTTTGAGAAGCACAGGATCTATAATGGACCATTTTTGTGTAATTTACCTATCAGTAGTGCCTGTACTACTACTACTTAGTACAAAAAAACTTTCAAATTGGCAACTTACAGTGATATGTAGTACCAAAGTCCATCCATTATTCCATCCAGTAGCACTGAGGCCTGGGGTTAGGCTACTTATCTTGCCATTACAAGGTGAGAGTAACCAGCTGCTTGCCCCTTCGCAACACTACACAAGCAATAGACTCCAACCACCTCTAAGAATTAAATCCTGATGGGTCATGTCCAGTTGGAACACATTAGGTCAGTAGACCACCCAGCTTCTAAAAATTGTATGAAGGCCAAGGGCCTAATGCACAGGCCTACACAGCACAAAGGCCTACCTTTAATCTCCCACGATGCATCAGAGAACTGTCCCATAATGGGGAAAGTTCCAAAGTGCAACAGCAATCAGTCTACCTGTAGTCTGAATACTGGGCAATATGGCTAGTAGGGGATTCACATGTCCTTTTGTTAGTCATTTCAACCGTATTTCATAGAACATTTCAAATGGAACTTAAAACACAAATTATGAGCCATAAAAAATAACCTGGAGATCATTAAAATACAAAGACAGATGGTGCAATTTCAGTGCAATTCATTAAGTAGGGATTATATCTAAGACAAAAACAGTAAAAAGTGTATTAGGAGAGTTTATGCATAATATAGCCATGACCTTAAAGGACGGATGGAAAATAATTTTTCAGAAAATGTTGTGACAAGAAAAAATAAATTTACTGAGAACACAGAACTTAGCAGTCCACCATCCCCTTCAGTATTGCCCCAACAGAAGCAGGGGGGCCCAGAGCTAGATTACTTAATCCAGCCATTACGCTGTTTGACCAGCTGTTCATCTCTCATCCAAGTGGGATTTCGTGCACATTAAACCTCAACCACCCCACATAAAGAGGCTCTAATGGGCCACATCCAGTTGCAGCACCTTAACTCATTAGACTACCAGGTGCCTAAGAAGTGTATGAGAGTAATGGGGCTGATGCACATCAGTACATGGCACAGAAATTCCATCCTTGATTTCCCTGCATGTACCAATAAACTGTACCATAAAGGGAAAAGCACATATGTATGACACAGGAAAAAATATACCCAAAAGCTCTGAAGTGAGCTGCTACAATAATGAGTATGAAAGTTTGGTAAGTGAACAACTAAGAAATTTCATGAAAAATGAGAGTGGGGGTGTTGGAAGTTTTTATGGCAGTGTTTATACTGCACACTACAATGAAGGTAGAGTGCTTGAGAAATGGAGTATTTAATAGTCTCATCTGGGATATCAAGGTCCAGGACTAAGCTACTCACTCCAAAAGTTTAAGGCGAATGACCAGTCACCTACCCTGAGTGACAAACGAGCAATAAACCCCAACCATCCCTCAAATGTAAGAGTTTTTGAGTCGTATGAGGTTGGAGTGCCTTAATTCATCAAACCATCTGGTATTCACTTGCTGACTCTATAGTTACCTACAAATGGTTTTCTAGTTGCAGGAAACCATTCAACTTATCACTCAGTGTTGAGTGACCTGCAGGAAGCAATACACTGAGGGAGTGTGTGGGGGGCATAACACCTTTATTGCCAGTTCAGGAGCATAAAGCTTGAGGCTAGGCTACTCTATCTATCTATTGCCAGATGCTTTAATCCCATAACGGGTGGCCACAAACAAATCACCTCCATGTCACTGTCCCCTGCCATTTCACTGCCCTCCCCCCAGGCTCACCAACCCTTTTTTCATATACCTCTCCACTCCATCCCTTCATCTCATCCTCAGCCTCCCCCTCCCTCCACTTCATTGACATGCACTCTCCTCATTAGTCTCTCACTCTCCATCCTCTCCATATGGCCAAACCACCTCAGTGTATTTCTCCTAACGCTTTCTATCACATCCACATGCACACCACGACGCTCCTTCACTTCCTTACTTGTCAGTCTGCCTCTCCATGTAACTCCACATGCTCTTCCCAAATAACTAATTTCCATTGCTCTCACTCTTGACTTGTGTCCCTCCAGCAACGTTCAAGCTTCACTTCCATATGTTAGAGCTGGTATCACAACACTGTCATGCAGTGACACCTCAAATTCAAATTTCACCCCTCTTTCAAAGAACCAGCCACCTTTCTTCCTTGTTGTACCCTTTCAAGCACTTCATCCTCCAGACTTCCATCCTTACTCATCACACTACCCAAGTACTTAAATGCACTCACATTTTCCACTTCCTCACCATCCAACCTCACTGTACATTCAGTGACTTCATTTCTTTCGAAGGCCATAACTTTACTCTTCCCTACATTCACCTTTAGCTTCCGTTTCTTACACACTCTCCCAATATCATTTGCCATGCCTTGCAGTTCCCCTTCATCTTCACTTAACAATACAGTATCACCTGCAAACAACAATACAGGAAGTCTGCAAATGCTACCCTGTCCCATTAAGGCCACTCCAACATCCACTGCTCTACCTTGTATCTCTTTTATAAACCCATCCATACACAGAATGTACAACCATGGAGACACATCCTTGTTTCAATTCAACATTCAGATAAAAAACTTCACTCAGTTCACTGCCCACACGCACTGCAGCCTTAGCACCCTCATACATGCTCTTCACGGCATTCAACAACTTCCCATTCACTAGGTTACTCACTCCAGACATGTAAGGCACAAATGACCACTCCCTCACTCCAAAGCAACATTCTGTGAGCAATCCCAAGCATCCCTTGGATTCAGACCCATACCTGGCCATATCCAGCTTTAGTGACTTGACCCACTAAACCACCAGGTTATATGGTTACCAACCAACATACTAAATGGATCAAATACAGGCTAGTACTCTATTCTCCCTCCAGTTCATAGTTCAATTTGAGGTTCCACAGGGGGTAACTGATAACAATTACCAGTAAGTCAATCTTATTTTACTCCTTTTGAGCTGTAGGAGCCTTAAGCTACGCTACTGTAGTCTAATACATTAAAGTGTAGATGACCAGACTACCCTATTCCCCTAAGTAAAATTACCTGATCAAAAGCTCCAGTCACCCATGGTGATCAAAACTGTGGAAAGGCATCACTTTAGCTGGACATACCACTGGACCACCAGGCACCTAGGGGGTAATTAAAGAAGTAAAATTGAGTCTGGAACAATAATCTTCATTAGAATTACAAAACTAACTACTAAGAACTAAATTATTAAAATCTCAAGGTTTGGTATGAAATGTGTAGACTCATGGTAAAAAAGGGTTTATTTTTCACTGGAGATTCTATAAGTGAATTACAGTAACTGCTGCTACCTGTGAGATGTATGCTATATGTTCTATATAAAATGCAAAAGTTGTTCTTAAATTCATACAACATTCACTTACAAGTAATGCAGAATCACACCACACACAGAACTGAAAAACTTACACACATATTCCAATACAAGCACTTTTGGCTTCTTAAATATATATATATATATATATATATATATATATATATATATATATATATATATATGTATGAATATTAAAAATGCACTTTTACAATGTATCATAAGTTTCAAGTCTGGAGTTTATTTTTCTGTTCATAAAATAACAATTAAAGTAATCTGATCTCATAATATTGCAATTTTGAAAAGAAAATCAGAATCCATAAGTACTTGGATTGGACATAATCACTTTCAATACTTTTCAATTGGCATTTAACCAGTACAGTCCATAACAACAGTCTTTTAAGGCATAGGATCTATACGCAAATTTGAAAAATTATATTTCATCGATGTGCCATTCATGACGTACAATGGTTAATCTGCTCAGTATCTACTCTACATATGAGCAACTCCAAAAACAAAATCAAATCTTTAAACAAAAACTTTGTTCAAATAATAAATTACCTGTGCTTTATTTTCTAATCCATATGACATGTGTTTGTATTTAAAAACAAGCTGAGTCTACAAAGTCCCCAAATAATCCCAACACAACTAATACAGTAGTAACCTGCTATGGGGCAGTGTTTGTGAAGTTGCTCAAAGGTCCCCAGGCTGGCAGAAGGCACCTGTATTTAAAATTCCTGTAGGACAGGACAGTGAACTTAATGCACATGCACTCACACTCTTGGATCCATCTCAGCGATCAAAGGCTCACTTCTTCCACCAATGACCTGCATACACAAACATTCTACTGTACAGTATTATTTTATAACAGTTACTAAGTCTGCATATACACTTTTCATGATGAATGCAGGACAATTTTGAAATGCAGTCTTCATTATAATGACTTCATTATGCCACTATTTTCTTCACCAGTTCCCGTCCCCCACCCCATCCCCCCAAAATGCATTAAAATTTACTTCAACATATATAGACACATTTCAAAGTACTGCAATAAAACAGTTCTTTAAAATTTTTCAATTTAAATTTTTCAATATGTAATAACAAGAAATAAACCTGTTAATTTGGTTTGCAAGTGGCTATGACCTGTCACAATATATGAAACACTGATAAAAAAAATATCCCACACATAAAAAGGAAACACACAAAACATCCTGATCACAACAGTGGCTCTCAAAGCAACAATTCTATGCACCTGGTGTGGGTCACTGGTGTGGCAAGAGAGTTGTGGAGTTTCCTGTATGAATGTTAGTTGTTTCTTCACATGTCTTGTCTTGTGACAGTGATATGTCCATCCATGTGAACACTTATCATCTAAAGCTCAGCACTGCTATAAAAGGATGTTTCAACAAACTAAACTTCTTAAAATGTAACATTCCTAAATATTACAAAGTAAAAATTTATCCTCTTGTAATGAGAATCCTTAAGGATACTACAAAATAGTTAAGAAAACAGAAACAACACTAAAACATGCTTGACTGACGGGAATCTCTGACAGACTGACATTTACATTACCTTGCGGCCAATCAATATCAAACAAAATGTTGACAACGATGAAGGAAATCCTCTCATTACTGTATAAACACTCCTGATAAAGATCAGCTTCTTCCCTCATGAAAACCATCTAAACTGATGAAATATACAATTTTACCCTAAATTTATAAAGTACTCTTATAATAAATGTCGAACTACCTTTTTGAAGCCACTACTACTTCCGCTTTTATCCATGTAACATACTGCCAAATTTCATGGTGCAATAAACTAGAAGACAATGAAATAGAGATGGACAATAAATAAGATGTCTGAAACCTGGAAATTCTTATCCATGAGTTTACTAGTTCCAAATCTGTATTGCAACACCAAAAAATAAATAAATAAATAAATTAAAAAGAAAAAAAAAAAACATGAACATAGTCTATCTTAAATTCACCAAATTTCCATGGCAGAATTTATCTTGGAAAAAATATATATACACGTTCCTGATGATGCAATAAAGGATTGGAAGAGAATGGAAATAAACGATAAAAAGAAAAAATTCACATGGTAGCTTCTGCAACAATGCATCATTAGTAGTCTGGAAAGGAGAAAAAAAGGGGGGGGGGAGAGGGGGAAGGGAACACCATCTTTTAGCTAAATTACCTTTTAAAAATATTTGATATATACTACAGCTGAACTTAACTGACCACTTAAGGCCAGTGATGCATTCTTTTTTAATACATGCTACTACCAGATGATTCTATTTTAGCCTAGTGGAGATGTTACAAACTGGAAGGGTTGTATATAGCCTTCATTAACCCCTTCATTAATAGTGGTCTGTCCCAAGCTGAAAAGAATTATCTAGAGATAGTAAGAATAAAATGAAAACTACATCAGCTAAGCAAAAGGGTTAATAAAAGATGTACAGCTTTCTGAATTATAAACCTGCTGCCAGCTTTGCATCTGGAGGGGAGAAAAACAGAAAATTATTAAGTTAACCCTTTCACTACGAAGGACATACAGTACCTGGTTATTTATTTCGGTTGGTGCTAATATTAATTTCAGCTTAGAAAGCTTTATAACACCTCTTCTTTAGTTATTTATTTTCTATAGTACATGTTTATATCCTCTTGTATGCTACATACACCTTGGAATACTGACACAGTTTGCATATCATACAAGAGCATAGTAACATGCCATATGCAGAAATAAACTGGTATGGAAGAGGTCTTAAGGAAGGAAGGAATAATAACGAATTAGCATCAAGCCAAGATATGGCTACATGGCATTGTAGTAGTAGAGGGAAAATAAAGGGCAGAAGAAACACAGAAATATCGAGAAGAGTAGTAGGACAGAAGAGCGGAGAACGACAGTGTCACCTAATTTGAAGTGGCTACACATTTTGTGAGGACAGCTCCTCAACAAGTAACAATGACAGAATGACATGCTGTTAATAATGGAATCTTGCTCAAAAAAATTGTGTCAGTCACCTTACAGGGTTGTCACTGAATAATGAGGAAGTTATCATAGCACAGGGATTTAACTTAGCCCAGAGATGTCTTTTTCCAGTACAGTAGTGGTAGGTGGGGGCACTCACCATCCACTCACTCGATGTAGTGCTGCTCTCAGGTGTTTGCCCTTTCCTCTCCTCCATCCTTCTTTCCTTCCATCCTCTTCAATCTTTCTTTCCTCGTCCTACTGCCTACGGGTGACTTTACACTCCCTCTTCTGTTTTTCCTTCATTATTTTTTCATCTTTCTGCCTGTGGGTGACTCTACACTGAGTGACAAGCCAAATGGTTTCCTGTACACCAGGAAACCATTTACTATGGAGGGTGGTAACCATACAACCAAATTTTGGCACCTTGGTGGTTCAGTGGGTAATTATGGAGCTCCAATCCGATTGAACCGATGAAGGTTTATATCCAAGGGATGGTTGGGGTTTATTGCTCACATAATGCCACTCAGGAATGAGTGAGGCTGGTCACTCTCATCTTAAATGTCAGGACCAACTTGCCTAGCCCCGGGCTCCTACACTCCTCATGGGGCAATGTAGGACTGGATGATGAATGAATGAATGAATACACTCTTGCCCTACCCCAGGCACTCGATACTGTTGAAGATAAAGTTTCTGAACAGCAAGGATTTGATATAGCCATGATAAACACCTTCAAAAAGACACACCTTTTCAAAGTTGGATAATTCATCTGGCTGCAGCAAATGTGAACTATGAAGGACAACGCCTTGATTCACGGGGCTAAAATAACTGTTCTGTACTCTACACAGAACTAAGCATCATGGAAAATCTAAGAAGGGCAGCCAACTCTGAATATGCAATATACACTGTAGCTAACAACGACAATTAACCCCTTTAATCCAATTCATTCATTCATCGTTCATCAGCCAATCGTACATTGCCCCATGAGGAAGGTATGAGCCTAGGGCTAGGCAAGCTGATCCTGGCATTTAAGATGAGAGTGACCTCATTTTATTCTTGCTCTATTCAGATTACATTTTGCTTAGGGAAGATTTTTTTCAAAATGAAAGGGTTAGAAAGAGTTTTTCACTAACTCCCTCACTATTAGAGACTGATCCTACACTGAGCAAAAATCATCTAGTGGAAGCAAGAATAATATTTTGAATCACCAGATTTGAAAAAAAAAAAAAAAAAAAAAAAAAAAAAAAAAAAGTGAGAATTTGTAGTAATATGAAAAAAATATTAATGTCTGTATCATTAAACTGGTAAATCTCTCTGCCAATGAAAATGCCACCATCACAGAATGTAAACTCATCGGAGGTAAAAAAATAATAATAATAATAATAATGTAATAATTTAAATTTCTGCAGCCAATCCATAACATCAAATTTTGCTTAAATTTATTTAAATCTATTTTTTTTAACCAAAACTTAAATGTAGAAAACATCTGTCATTATGCTATATTATTGTTATTCTTATCAGTTACAAGACCTAAGTGATTTAGTATGGCCTACCTTTCCATAAAAGTGAGTTATGAGACAATTTGTTTATCTAACTAATGCTTAATTTCAAGAGTATCTTACCATATAATTAAAACAAGAACTAGTATAATGAAATACCTATCACTTGTAACCATATCAAACACAGCTTCCCGGGCAGCATGTTCTCTGGATAGTTAGTGCACAGTACAGTCATGCACAAAAGTCAAATTCTTGATCCCATCCCACCACACCCCTTCAATCATATAATTTTTTTAATACTTGCTATTTCCAGACAGCTTTATTCAATTAGCAAAGGCTTTTAAAAATGGAAGGGTGCTTTATTTAAGCAAAATAACATGTGCAAGCAGCAAGAATAAAGAAAAATAACATCCTGGGGCTGAAGGAGTTAATATGAAACAACAGTAAAGGAAGCATATCTCTGGGATCTGGGTTAGTAAAGGTTCTAGGGTGAAAAGAATTACAGTAGGTGTCTGAGGGTAGAGGTGGGGGGTTGGGATCAATGGCATAACTTCATGGATGACTGTACACCTGAATATATTTCACGTGGCTTCAATCAGGGAAGAGTAGCTTTGTCCACATCCAACTTACTTTGTACAGAGGATTACAATCATCTTGCAAATGACAGGTATACCTGGCCACAAATGAGGTCATGTTTAGATTATCAATGGTGGCTTTATCAGCTGAAAGTGGAGCATATTTAGATAAATCATTTACAAGCCTTAATATTACCCATGTGAGTAGAAAAAATTGTATGACAAGTTCAACTGATGAAAAAAAATATATATTCAACAATATCTAATAACTGGGGAAGTTACACTCTCTGATTTTTACATACAAGCGGTCCTTCATTTATATGCACCAAAAACTGCTATTTCTCTGCCATCAATGCATCTTATATAAAAAATGATAAGTCCAATACAGTATGTATATATAAATATACTGTGTTAGTTCACAATGTTATGGTGGTCAGAAGTCTAAATTTATAAGTGAGCTGGTAATTTCCTATTCAATCCCTTTACTCTGATGACATAATTTTCAATTTATTCTTGCTACCTCTTAGTGATTTTAGTATGCTTAAGGGAGACCTCACTGCAACAGTGGTTAACGGAGTTTGTTGTTAATTCCTTCACTACCAGTTGTCTCTCAGAGACAAAGAAAACTGTTTGGTGGTAGTAAGAATAAAATATAAAATGTCAACAGATTTAAGAGCATTTTTTTTATTTTTTTTTTTTGTTCTTTTTAATGTAAAGTCATTCAACTGTCAGTAAACATCATTAGGCTGTAGAACTTACAAGTACAGAATAAGAATGGAACAAATCTTAATGGGGAAAACAAAGTAGTCCAGCTAACTGTTAGCATGATATGTATCAACACTTGCCATCATGCAAGGACAATGACCATTAGCTCACAGGACCATATTCTTGTATGTTGGGGAGGCTCTCTAAGACCACTTACTTGCCAGTTTATTTTGGGAAGTGGTGTATTACTACAGTATTGTTCTGTATGTTATTTATGCCATTTACATTTATATAAACCACTTCACTCCATGGACATATTTTGCAATTCATTTCCCCTACCACCAGAGGTTGCATTCAGGCTTAGGGGAGACTTTTCAGACTGGAAAGGATAGATACAGCCTTTATCAACCTCTTCACTAAAAGAGATCTGCCCGTTTGATGAGTAAAAACATATGGCAGTACACTGACTAAAATTCTAAAATGTTATATGACTGAAGGCAATAAAATGACCTAAATAACACAAACAGGAACAGAAATATATAGCAGGCAAAATAAGTTGTAAAGAAAGAGGTGCTATAAAGCCTCCTAAAAACAAGAATATGGTTCAAAGTGTTGAACATGAAGGACACACCAACAGCTGGTGGTGGCACCATTACAGGTCAACGTAACAGCTGGGATCAAATATACACCCAATATTTGGGTGTATTCTTGTTGACTTTAGAAATTTTGTAACTTATCCTTTGATTAATTTTGCATATTATGCCTTAAAACCCTCTTATATTGTACATAGATATCAATCTTTAAATCTGATGACTTTTTTTTTTTTTTTTTTTTGCTACCTTCAGATAGTTTTATGAAGCTCTGAGGAGCTATTTAGGGTAATGAGGTTAGAAACAGTCTCTATTAACCCCCTCACAATATGACATCCCTCCCTATGAAGAATAAAATCATCTTAAGGTAACAAGGAAAACTGTGCAAAATAACATCACTGGATTCATAAGACATAAACAGCATATAAGAAAATAAGGTGAAATACGCAAAATAAACAGCTATAGAGGAGGCACAAATCTCCAATGTCAATGATAATACAGACCACTAGCATTCCCTCAGCCCCAGGACCTCATTTTTACTTCATTCTTGCCTCCACTTAACTATATCATTCAAATTACAAAAGGCCTGAAACTGGAGGGATCTGATAAAACCCCCATCAACCCTGTAACTACAGTGAGTCCATTTTCACCTGACACAGACCCATTACCTCTTTTCAGCTTAGCTGATGGCCGGTCATATTCAGACTGGAAGATAAATTTAACAGTAACCAATGAAACTTATTCATACTTCATAACTAAGGTGTATCAAATTTTATTTAACCGACCTAGTATTCTAGTTGTGATGGCTCAATTCTGTCTGATAAAAATGAACCAGCTATAGTAGGGGCTTTTGTATTGATATCTAGTGGTAAAGACTACAATAAATATGATGTCCTGCAACTGATGGCTTAACTCCAGGTGCTCAATGCATGTCAGATTAGATAAAGCAGAGTATCTATGTAACCAAAAGGAGTGAGAGGGGATGCAACCTACCCAGTCTCTCTTACAAAAGGATCCTTTCTCCCCAAACATGTGGGTCATATATACAGCTGCCTCAAAGTATTCATTTTCCCATGATAACTATGGTGTATGCAGTGATCCTTCACCTACGGTATACCGGGGGGAGGGAGGGTCAGATTCGCCAATGAGTCAGAAAATCAAGATTATTGAAAATATGCATGTGTTGTACATAAGCATGCACACACTTTAACTCCGACTGGCTGTCCTGCATGTGTATATGTACATAAGTACACATATATTAATCTCAGCCTCTGTGTCTTCTTGTACCCTGTCAAATCTTTGAAGCCAAACATGAAACTTCATGCAATAATATTTTTTTTTTTAGTTTACTTTAACCATACAGTATTACAGTATATCATTCATAAAGCCTCCAACATGCCTGCATGCATCGGCCTTGGTCACTGAATGGCAGCTATCCATGCTGCTTGATCTCTGGCAGCCTCCCTTTTCAGCCTTTATCCCTGAGGTCACACCCTATGACTTCATCTCACATCACTCTATCTGCCTCTCACAAAATTACCCCCCACATGCACAATTCTCACCTTCCACACCCATCTGTCATCCTCCATCCTCTCAACATTCTCAAACCATCTCAATCTATCCCTCCTCATCACAACTCTTGAATTGCAAACCTTGCCTCCCCACACCTCAAATTCAAGGGTACACTACATATCCATATAATCATTGTCATTTCTGTATGTTTGAGGCTACTTTAATTTTCTGGTAAACTTCCCATTTCAACCACCTACTGATCTGAATTACAAAGTTAGATTCCTTCAATGGCTTTTGGTGTGATTTGTCTGAATCTGATATCCATTTCCATCACATATTATTTGTACAGTGCTTTAAATAGGACCTCCTAACCCCTTGAAATGAGCAATTTTAAACAAAGCTAAATGAAAAAATAAACAACCAAACATGACCAAAATATCCTGGTGTCTATAAGGCAAACATCTCCACTGTTGATGGTGGTCATTTGATTTTCTGTCAGCACTTAACTTACACCAAAAACACAATCTCAGTTATTGTCAATTTGCAATGGGAATGATGTTAGGAAAAACTGTTGCAATTACCTGTACTGTACTGAGATACTGGTTTTGAATATCCCACATCAGGTCAAGCCCATATGGTCAAAACGAGAATACACTAATACTTATTATTCCAAAGATTTTTAATTATCCTCAAGGCCAAGAGTCCCAAAATGCTATGCTAGCATAAATATCAGAGTCAAATTTCTTCAAGGTCTTCAACTTCTGTTGAACATTGGGTATTACGCACTTTCTTTTTACTTCATCCTTTGTACACCAGCAGTCAGTTTGCTTATATATACCATCCACTCACTCGATATAGTTCTGCTCTTGGGTGACTCTCCTTTCAGCCCTTCCTTCCATCCTCCCCTTCTATATTTCCTTCATTCTTTCCTCTTCCTTCTGCCTATATGTGATTTTGCACTTCCTCTTGTCTTTCTTCCCTCTTCTTACACTGGGTGACAAGCCAAATGGTTTCCTGTACACCAGGAAACCATTTACTACACTGGGTGGTAACCATATAACCAAATTATGGCACCTGGTGGTTCAGTGGGTAATTAGGGCACTCCAGTCAGACTGAGCCTGTGTAGGTTTATATCCAAGGGATGGTTGGGGTTTACTGCTCACGTAATGCCACTCGGAGATGAGTGAGGATGGTCATTCTCATCTTAAATGTCAGGACCAACCTGCCTAGCCCTGGGCTCTTATGCTCCTTATGGGGCAACACAGGATTAGATGATGATGATGATGATGATGATATATATATATATATATTTTTTCCTGTACTCCAGAAAACACTTTACTATGCTGGGTGGTAACCATATAACCAAATTATGGCACTTGATGGTTTAATGAGTAATTAAGGGAATCCAATCGGATTAAGCCCATGTAGGCTTACATCCAGGGGATGGTTGGGGTTTATTGCTCATGTAATGTCACTTAGGGATGAGTGAGGCTGGTCACTCTCATCTTAAATGTCAGGACCAACTTGCCTAGCGCCGGGCTCCTACGCTCCCCTTCGGACAACACAGGATTGGATGAATGAATGAATGATACATACATATATATATATATATATATATATATATATATATATATATATCACTTAAAGAAAGGAGATAGAGAAAAGTTAACAAAAAAACAAATGAAACATTCTTTGCTGCTCAGGCAGCTAACAACTGATCGGGACTGACACTGAAGTAGCTGGTCTGAATGTAGGTGGTCAGTTAATCCTGAGGCTGATTAATTCAACCACCTAATTGAGGAGTCACTGTATAGTTTACGGCCAAAGCACAGCACAAGCAGTCCCCTTTTAAGTCTCCGATGCATTCCAAAACACTGCAAAATTTCCATACAACTGGTACTGTCAGCCGGGCAAAATGAGTAGCCTACACCAGCTGTGAAGGTAGCACTGGAATTTAACAGGCACTTTTTCTTCTGTAATTTACTGTGGTTTTAATTGCAAAAATATCCAAAGGGCAATTTATAATTACAGTAAACCCTCTCTAATTCAAACCCAAATAATTCGGAAATCGGTTAATTTGGATCTTTTCTGACCACCAGACAAATAATTTTAATTTGGACAGAAATTTGAATTAAGAAAGACAAGTCCGAGACAGATTCCAGTGATATGTGGATGTGAACAGTTTTTGCAGTGATAAGTCTAGTAATAAATGTAATTTTTAAGAACTGTACAGTACCTTCTGTACAGTTAAGTGTACTGTACTCTACTACTGTGTTGCAAGACTTCAAGATTTGACACTATGTTATTTATTGTATTGTGCACTCTTTGTGTATAAAGTAATAATATACTGTACTGTTCAATGTTTTGTGAAAAAGCCATGTTTTAGTGAGCGTGGGTGTGATTTGGAGATAGGGGCAAGTGTGAGCTCCAATAATTCGGATTTTTTAATAAATCGACATGGGGTTCCCCCCAATTAACCCAAATTATAAAGGGTTTACTGTAATTTATAATCTACAGCATTTTGGGTGCTGGAGAGGGACTCCTTCATGCAATGACCCTAACATAAAAATTTCTCTTTGCTCCCTCACTATTCCCCAAAAGGTGGAAGGTGGACTGAAGGAGAAGGGCAACTTTAGCCTTCTGTCCATAGAGATCATGTCAGATGAGCTTGTGGCCATAAGAACAACTGTACTGTACTACGAGTCAGAGTATAAATCAATACATACATCTACCATACCTGCACAGTTCGCACATTGTATTCATTCACTGACTTTGTCCTAGCACTGAAACACTGCCACATGTATGCTAAAATTCATGAAGAGAAAGTAATACTTTGAGGCAACCAAATAAGACAGTACAGTTTCTTTATGAAAAATCTATTCCAGATGTAGACTGAATTGTGAATGATATGTAGTCATTTCACATCTAATATTATATTCCTTAAATTTCAATAGCCTGGACTGATTTTTCCAAAACTTTAAGAATATCACATCCTACTTTGTAGAAATATTCCAGAGAAAAATCCTTAAAGTTTTTCCATAATCACTTCTATTAATTTTAATTTATGAAGCAGGGTGTGACTAAAACTATACCCACTGGTGTTCCTAGTAAGCCTGAATATAATCAGCAGAGCACACCTGAACCCAACAATATACTGACCACTTCCCATTACAAATGCATATGTCAAAAAACAATCTACTACATACAAACACACAATGGCAGTGCTTTGGTTTGCTTCCTAGTTTTAAACCACTTCAACTACAAAACAGAATGCATGGTAATTCATGTGATAATGAGAAAGAAATTGCACCCCAAAACAGTAAAAGACTGATGTCTTTAGGAAGATATCTAAAACTACATAATTTTTACTGAAAAAAATGTTCAGCTACTTTACTGCATTAAGAGAATCATGTAACAAAATTTGTAATCATATGAATTACTGCATGGTTAGGTTTGGCACAGAACAGCAGGTCAACCAGGCATGGAACCCCATTTACTATTTACTCAACAGATTATTGCAATGAAATGAACTTCACTAGGTATTGAAAGGTCTTCACTAGCTGCAACACATACGTACAAATCAGAACTACATCAAAGTTCACAAAATGAAAATTTTTTTGAAAGGAGCAATACCTTTAAAGTACTGCCTGGCCAGAATTGATGATGATGGTACTGATATTTCACTACTAATAATGCCTTGGCAGTGAGCAAGCTAGTAACGGTGACTGAATATTCGTTTCCTTTTGCAGCTAACAATCAGGTACAGATGGCATCGGACTTATAGCTAGTTTACACAAGTTTCGCTCGTGTGAGATGTATGCCTCGAGTGTCTCTCTATCGGCACGAGTGAAGCTCTGGCATGTGAACCGGGAGGGCGGAATAAAAACAGCTGCACCTGCCCTCCTCCATCACACCTGTCCAACAAATTCATCTCATCACCTGCCAGCACATCATACAAATTTGTCTTCTGAAGTATCTCCACGTCTTACAAATGTGTTTTCAGATTTGCAAACTTACAGTGCCTGTCTTCGAAACTGTCTTCAAACCCAACAACAAATTAATCTCCAAAACTGCCTTACAAATGTGTCTCAAGATCTGTTAACACCTCTGGCCCTATCTGCCAACTAATTAATCTTTACACCTGCCAGCATGTTGTATAAATTTATCTTCTGAACTTGTCGTTGTCTGCCAACTAACTAATCTCCACGTCTTACAAAAATGTCTTCAGATTTGCCAACATACCTGTCTTCTGAACTGTCCTCATATCAATCATCATATTCCGGTCCACAACTGCCATCACATGTATTACAAATGTCTTCTAAACCTGTCCTTGTATCTGCCAACAAACTAAGCTCCAAACCTGCCAATATATGGCAGCTCTTACAAACATGTCCTATGATTTACCAACATACATGTCCTCATATCTGCCAACAGCCTTAACACCTGACAGAACATTTGCCTTACAACTGTCTTCCACATCTGCCCTTACATCTGACAACAAAATTATCTTCATACCTGCCAGCACATCACCATTACCAACATACGGTATTCAAATCTGCTGGTACTTGTCCCTATATCTCCCAACAATCTCCATGCCTCTTGGCTTATCTGTCTTACAGATATCTTCCAAACTTGTCCTAAATCTGCCAAAAATCTAGTCTCCAATCCTCCCAACATATCTGTCTTACAAATGTGTCTTCTGGACTTGCCCTAATATCCATCAACAAAACTAATCTCCAAACTTGCCAATGTATCTGTCTTTTAAATGTGTCTCCTGAACTCACCCTTTTATCTGTCAACAACAGATCTCCACACCTACCTTACAAATGTCTTCAGATCTGCAGGCACACTTGTTCTTGCATGTGTCCTCACACCTGTCTTTTGTGACCAGATTTACCTATCACTCAAATCAGTGATATTCCCTCTTAAAGTACTGACAATTCATTACAAATATTCATATGCAGTGGAGATTATGCATGCACAGCTTACACATAATTCATCACATACACAGACCTACTGTAGGTATCCCATAATACTCTACCTTAAAATCATAACCCTCTATTCCACTAAACATACATGCAAGATACTTTTTTCTTAAATTTTTTTTTAGGTATTTTCATTTTTTTGTGTGCTTTCAATATTATCATACATTTTAGGTAAGCCCAAAACAATATAATAATAAATTCCATTACAAACATGAAACTGCTAAACTTTTTTTTAAGTACAATTCATTCTACACAATATATTAAATTCAACTGGGTCATTAGGATATTCCTGAAACCAATTATTAAAGGCGCTATTTCCAATGAAACAATTTTTCTCATCTTTCACTACACACCTACAGAAATCTCATTATGTTTAGTATAACATACCAGAGAAAAAAAAAAAATATTTATAGGTATATTTCAGGAATGTTGAATCCAACTTTAAGCCATCCTGAGAATATTGTGTAATAATCAACGTTGCACAATCTGTATTCCATTCCCTTATAACTTGAAGAGTGAGTGGGAGGCAGCATCAGTCAACAATATTGGAGCCACTTTTCTTTTCCATCCTTGGCACTCTAAACGAACTTGCCCTTCTTTCAAGCCACCTTTGGTATAGTCTATCACATGTTATCACTGAGATGCACTTGGTAAGTTTGGTTAACCTCTTGTCAAGCTAGCTAACAGAGGCTTCAGCAGTAAAAACACTGGTGGGAAGTCAGTGTTTTCATTTTACAACTCATTAAGTTCTTGAAAGCTACCCCACCATCTGATGTACTGTATAACTATTACTGTATGAAATAACTGTAGAAAATGTGTGTTAAGTTTTCTCGATTAACAACACTGTACATGAGATCTTTAATAAGTAACAAATGAGCATCACAATGTGCTCAAGACTAGGCAGTCTGATATAAAATAAGCGGCAAACATGCCTCAGTTGGGAGGCGAGTAATGCGAGTAGCTCCATGATGCACCATTTATGTATTGTTATGTGTAAACTATCACACATTATGTACTTTCTTCACTTTGTCTTATCATAAAGATGTCACTCTCAACACACTTCATGCTGTTCAATGCAGATGAAATACTTATGGATGAGATGACACTGGAAGCTATTCATCTTGTGAGAGTTGTCAGCCGCTGAACTTGAAAGACTGGTGTGGCTGGGCTCAAATACACCCAGTGATCACAACACACACGGACGGGAGTGGGAAGGCCAGCCCGGGGCTCACTGACTTGCTAAAAAATCACTGAGTAAGTAGAAACAAAATCAAAGTTAACTATATCGATGTTCAAGCAACTGTGTTTACTATCAAAGTGAGCCAACCACTTCTTCCTTACTCCACAAAACCTTACAGATTTTCCCAACCACAATGGAATATATCTTTCTTTCATGGCTCAGTTCCCATATTCTATCACGATATCACTTGCTTTAAGAAAATTATTGCAAAAGTGTTCAACAAAACTGCAGCCATACATGTTCATCAGTACCATAAATCTTGAGTTTCTAAGCATCCAGCTCATACTTGTTTTGAGCATGAGTATTTGATTTAAGATTAGGCATTAGATGAGATAATGGCACTCTCTGTTGGGCAGCTAAATATATGCATTCCTAATATAAGCATCATTCTCTGGCTCTCTAATACAAATTGGATCCATACAAAACTCGTTATAAAATTGCAAAATGAATTTCTCGTCTAAAATTAAAACAGGTGACACTCAACACTAAACAAATAAGCTAGAATAACTAAAACCAACCATCAAGAATTAAAAAGGCCCCTCAGAAAGTCTGCCAGCCTGTTGGATGCTCTGCGAAGGCCGCCCAGGCACCCCTCCCCCTCCGGCACGCCCCTGTGGTGAGAGCACCAGGCAGGGCAGCCCCCATGGCTCATAAGTCCCATATCTTGGGCTGGAGGACCGCACAGAGCAAACTCATTATGCCCTGAGGTGGTGACACACAAGAGAGATGCGCCAAGCCCTGAGTTACCCATCGAGTCAAAGCCCGGTGGTGGAGTGTTGGTGTTGGTGGTAGTAGTAGTGATGGTGGCAGAAGCCCTACCACTACTGTTTATGCTGCTGCTGCTACTACTGCTGCTGCCTCTAGCTGAATAATGGTGGAGGTGAAGGGGTGATGGAGACCTGGGACTGTGATGATGGTAATGTGGATGATGATGGTTATGAGCAAGAAGCTGATGGCTGTTGTTATGCTGAGCCATCATGTGGTTATTCTGGTGGTAGTGATGATAAGGAGGCTGTGGGTACTGAGGCCCTAGATGCTGACGGTTCTCTGGGGCACTGCAAACATCACTTCCCCGAGCAAAAATTCCTATTCTGCTCCCTTCACTTGATAAACCAGGATCAAGGCTCCCACATCGTCCGTCTCTAGGGTTCACTGAATGCTAGCAGCGACGGTTTCTCCAGTAGCTCATGTAGTCCTGAAAAAATATATCAAATGCATTAGATATATGAGCTACAGTATACCTTATCCTGTCCTCTACACAAGATGTCCTGTGATTAAGGTCCAGTAACCTTGCTGTAAAATCCATGATATTCAATTTACTTTCTGTTTTATAAATTTATCATCGCCCTGATCCTGTTCTCCATATTCAAACAGAGTAATCTAAAATACAGCTCACTTTGATCTTTTCAGAGCATGAATTGGAGGGGAAGTTACATGCCATTTTCAATTTACCTACTTGTCTCCTACTCTACGAAGAAGACACAAGACTTTCTATCACAACTGATCGGCAGTTACCGGTGCATTCCTATGACAATACAGGATAATCTACATAAATTCAGCTAGTGGAAGGAAGAGCAGAATAAAAAATAAAGAAAAAAGGACTAATAAATAAAAGAAAAAAAGAACAATAAATAAATAAATAACAGAATTACTGAATTAATTAATGAATTAATGGAGACTGATTCAATCCTGGTCACTACACAAGGTCTAACATGAGCTGAACATCACCACTTAGCAGCAACATGAATAATTTGAAAAACATATTATCTTACTAAAGTGATTAATCTTTTCAGGCCAAGGACATTTTCTGTAATGTATTCTGGTTAACAGCAGGTGACTTTACTCAGTTCTGTAATAACATCCTCAGGGTGAATTGATCTGACAACTTACTGACTGCTTCAGTCTCAGTGTGTTCATCCATCCATCCATCATCCAGTCCTATGTTTCCCCATGAGGAGTGTAGAAGCCCGGGACTAGGCAAGTTGGTCCTGACATTTAAAATGAGAGTGACCAGCCTCACTCATCCCTGACTGGCATTACATGAGCAATAAACCCCAACTGTCCCTTGGATATAAACCAACAAAGGCTCAATCTGATTGGAGCTACTTAATTACCCACTAAACCACCAGGTACCATAATCTGGTTATATGATTACCACCCATCGCAGTAAATGGTTTCCTGGTGTACAGGAAACCATTGGGCTTTGTCACTCAGTGTAGAGTCACCCATAGGCAGAAGGAAGAGGAAAGAATGTGAGAAAGAAAAACAGAAGAGGGAATTTAAAGTCACCTGTAGGCAGAAGGAAGAGGAAAAAATGAGGGAAAGAAAGACAAAAGAGGAAGGAAGTAAGAGAGGAAAGGGTGGACATCCAAAGTAGCACTACATCGAGTGAGTGGATGGTGTTCACCTATTAAAAATATTTTCAGTATTTTATCTCCAACCAGATCTAAAAACAATGTAAATACCCTATTCCCACAAGAGAAAATGGGTGAGGTAGGCTCCAGAAACAGTGGAGTGAAGATCATTTCATGATGGTCTCCCACATTCTGGAAGTGCACATTCTAAGAGAGAGTGCAGCATCCAGGAGGTGGAGGGAGAGGCGGTGGCTGAATCGGTAGAGAGGCGGCCTGCGGTCCTAATGGACCCAAAATCGAATCCCGGCTGGAGCAGGGAACAGTTTAAGGATTTGAATTTCCTAAAAAAAGCAGACTTTCCTGATCTACCAGATGACCCGCCGACATGTCGCAAAAATACCCCCGCTAATACCAATACACAAGTCCTGTATGAGACGGCCCTAGCATGTATTCAATATGGATTGGTGGGTGTTAGCGCCGAAGTGGTGACATGTGGAGGTGTAAGAGGACTACTTGGCCTTGGAATAGGTCTCTGCCCCCAAGAAATAGGCCCTGAAGCCTTTGCCCAAAGTCGGACACTTAAAAAAAAAAAAAAAAAAAAAAATGAGTATCATACAGACACCAAATGAACAAACTATGAGCAACACAAATAATCACACTGTGTACTAATGTGCACAAAGTGACACTCAAGCTGCACCACTGCACGGGACTAATCCTCCCAATAGCTCAAAAGCTGAAACCTAGCCTATGATGCAAGGAGTATTTCTAACTGTGTTCAGTCACAAATATTATCAGACACCAGCATGATACAGAATCTGCATTCGATGATCCAGAAATGATTCATTACAAATAATCTGAACTTGGCTGTCCAGTATATTCATAACAAAGAGGATGCAAGCAAGCAAACTTATGAAACTGTTGCTTCATAATCCTTCATCACAAAGTTTCTTCCAATATTTTGTCTATTCTTTTCTTTTCTGACTCAAAACATATTCAGTAATAATTGTACTATTTTAGTACACATCATTCTGACTTACCTGGAAAGTAACCGAGAACTTCTCACTCTGGTAGCGGGTCAACTTAATGCTGCGTCTTACTTCATTTGTCACAGGTTCCTTGTACCCTCCTTTCCTGAGTAGGGAGTCAATTGTCTGCTCATGGTCCCAGCCTGAAACAATAACATGTAGCTGAGCTACTGAATGTGTTTTTATTACCAACATCCTACCCAAATTATGCTTTTCTTTTAATGGCAAAATTCTGGATTTTAACCACTTAATTTTCAGTTCGTTCGTTTTTGAAGACAACGACATGCTTGAACGTGTCGGCCTTGGTTACCTAATGGCAGCTCTCCATGTTGATCAATCTCTGGCAGCTTCTCTATTCAGTCCCTTATCCCTGAGGTCACTCTCAATGACCCTGTCCCAGGTCTTTTTCGGTCTACCTCTCACAACCCTACCCCTAACATTCACGCTTCTAACTGTGATTTTAGAAAGATGAAAACTTCAGCTATGGTGTTTTTTGGCTGTTAGCAGTCTGTTCACAGTTACAGTGAGACCATGTTTTAATGAACAGGTTTATACCATACTTCAGATATAACCAACACCTTGATCTTACCAGACAACTTTTATTAAACTGTGTAACAAACCAAGGTCCACCAGAGGTACTTGTTAAATACTGAGCCCAGGCCCTGTATTCTCTTCTTTTCATTATTATCTATTCATATGTGGGCCAACAATAGTTATATATTAATCACTGATCTGTTATAGTGGTAGGTGGGGGCACTCACCATCCATTCACTCGATATAGTGCTGCTTTGGGTGTCTGCCCATTCCTCTCTTCCTTCCTTCCTTCCTCTTCTGTCTTTCTTTCCTTCACACTTTCCTCCTCCTTCTGCCTATGGGTGACTCTACACTAAGTGAAAAGCCAAATGGTTTCCTGTACACCAGAAAACCATTTACTACACTGGGTGGTAACCATATAACCAAATTATGGTGCCTGGTGGTTTAGTGGGTAATTACAGCGCTCCAATCGGACTGAGCCTGTGTACTGCTACCGCAAATTTACTTAGGACCTCCCCCCCCCCCCCACAAGGTATTAAAAAACACAGAAATCATAGTACTGTATATCACAATGTTTGTTCATGAAATGCCATTCATTAATATGAAATCATGTTTCTCTTGATTTTCACGACCAGTTGGATGCGTTTTGGCATGGAATCAATTAATCTAAGGACATTTCTTTGCACCAAACATTTGTCAGTTCATTCTTGAGGTTGTCCAGATTGGGTGTCTTCTTCTCTGCCATGATTTTCTTCATCTTTGCCCAGCAGTTTTCTATTGGATTTAGATCCAGACTGCTGCCAGGCCTGTCAAGGACCTCAATCCGATTATCCTGAAGCCATTTTGTCACCTTTCTTGACTTGTGACATGGAGCTGAATCATGCATGAAAAAGTCGCACCCATGAATAACAAAAAAGTTTAACAAATGATCTTTCAGAACTTGAATGTACTGGTCACCATTCATCATCAAGTTCTTAGGATGAAGGTAGAGGCCTCCCCTTCCCATTTCACCTGAGAAACACCCCCATACCATTACTGATTGTGGGTGCTTAACAGTCGGCACCGTGTAAGCAGGGTCATATTGACAACGGAGGGCAGGGCGACGAACCTTGGCAGAACGCACCTGGAACACTTGAAATGTGCTTTCATCAGAAAACATAACTTTTCTCCACTCATCCAATGTCCAGTGTGCTTACTTCTTGGCAAACTGAATGCACTGCTTCTTCATGTGGTCAGTAAGAGGCGGTTTCTTGGCTGTGACGTGGCTTGGCAAACCCAGCTCCTTCTGCAAAGCGGTGTTGGATAGTTCGAATTAAGACGTCTTGTAACAGCTAAGAATGCATTCTCTTCAATTCTGATGCTGTCAGTCAAGGATTCTTGATTACTCCCCTCTTTAGAAGCGTATCTGTACCTCTGGAAGTTGTCCTCTTCTTTCCACCGCCATACTTGTGCTCAGGTACGACATCAGGTGGCAGGCCGCGCGCTGCTGCAAGAATCTTCATGACGGTCGACTTTGCACATCCAGTACGTTCACAAATAGTGTTGATAGGGACATTATCCTGCCTCCATGCAATGATACGGACCCTCTCACCCTTGAGCAGTACTTTCCAGGCATGACAACACGACTCTAGGAAAATAACAGGTCAAACAGTAATGCATACGAAAAAAAGAGGGAGGTGCAAGCTTGGAGTGACAGAAACATACACTCCCACTTCTCGCTTCTGGCCAAGCACTGATGTGCGGAGTATTTCACCACCTCCTGCCAACACTAGAGGAGTTGCCAATTACTTCTTGCCCCCAAAATTCACTTGGTTGTGGTGGAAACACAAAGCAAAGACAGACAACTCTCCCAGAGCAATTCTGTGTGTAGGTCTCAAGTCAATTTGCGGTGGATGTAGATTTATATCCAAAGGGTGGCTGGGTGATTATTGCTCACATAATGCCACTCAGGGATGAGTGAGGCTGGTCACTCTCATCTTAAATGTCAGGACCAACTTGCCTAGCCCTGGGCTCATGTGCTCCTCATGGGTCAGCATTGGATTGGATGATGGATGGATGATTGATATGTTATATATTAGAGAACACAAGTGAAGCCCATACAATACTGATTACTTGACATCTGATGACCTGTGCTATGTGAGGTACCTACCCAACCATGTCCAATACAGCAGGTCTTCATTAGACACTGTACATGACAAACTACTGAATACACCATCTATCCTTTCCCCCAATTAGTCTGCTACTGTGAGGTCCCACTGTAGCAGTATCGCACTGCTACTGTAAAACCCCCCCCTCCCAAGTCTGATACCTAAGGCAGAAAATGATGGTACAATTTGATGGGAAATAGTATGCAATTAAAAAAATTAAAAATCAAAAGCAAAACCAAATCTCCTTGCTACCAATTTCAGATTAAAAAAAAAAAAAAAAAAAAAAAAAAAAAAAAATATTATTTTCGGGTTTAGTTTCCTACACAAGTTACCATTTCAGTACATACCACTGGGAAAAATCAACACTGAAAAATGTAAAAAATTAAAAATTGCTTTTTTCCTAACTATTCTCACCAACACTGTAAATGGGATGAAATGGTTTGACACATTCAACCTAAAGGGGAGACAGGAACTAAACATTACCATCTATGGTGCCTTCCTCCCTATTGGTAACCCTCCCCAACAGACATATCTGCCTCCAGGCTACTTTATCTTCACATACCTCTCTCACTCTATCAAGCACTCCTCTTCCTCTTCATTCACTTCCATACCACACAAGCTCTGTTTCAACCAACTTCCATTCACTACTTCTTCAGAAACCATAACTTTATGACAGATGGCCCTGCATCACCCTACCCTGCTCTGGAGCCACCTCAGGAAGGTAGGTGGCTGTTCTCTTGGCTCCACGCTCATTTAGGAACTCAATCCGAATGCCGTGAGTGCCGATATCCCAGTCACGGTAATCCCGGCCATCTTCAAAGTGCCGGAGTATAGACACAGATACTCCTAGCCGGGGAAGTTCATCTCTACCTATTGGCTGGAATCGGGAGTCCTTAAATGCACTGAAAAACAATAAGAGTCTTATCAGTAAAAATAAAGTCAGTCCTAAATTACAATTCTCTATCATAAACTTGGGCTGTATGGACACTGCTACTCCTCACCCTGCCCTAAGGTGAGAAAGGAGGTCTGGATGATGATGATGAAGAATTCACACCTTCTCTTCACTTAAAGTTCCTCGTGATTTACTTTAAAGTTGCTCTGAAGTTAAAATAAAAGTCTCTGGTGCTTTTAACACAGAAGTATGTCTCACTTAACCCCTTCAATCAAATGACATATAGTGTATTATTAACTATTCTTGCTACACAAAAACAATGTCATTCATCTTTGGGCTGACCTCTTCAAGCGAAGGGGAAAATGAACTCCATATCTAACCTCTCCAGTTTGAAAAGTCTCTCCAAAGTAGAAGAAAATGGTCTGAAAGTAACAAGAATAAAATGGAAAACACCTGCACCTCATTACCAGGTTGATGGGGACAAGATTAATTCTACACACACCCTAGACTCTTGGTAGATACTGAGCGTAAAAGGAAAATTGCACTTCACTGGATATCAAACTCTTGAGCAGAATCAGTATGATCTTGAAGTCAGTTTCCAATATATATGGGTCTCAATCCCTTTAGCCCCTAAAGACCAATGTCTGACAGTCATCAGTTTTGAGTTCTGCTACATTAAGTCCTAACACTGATGATTGTAGAGAGGCTGAATATACAGTAAAAGTCCTCTCATTTGGCATCTTTGGGACCAAGCAGGTGCCGAAAGAGCAGAAACTACCGGATAACCAGGAAAACCAGCCAGAAAGTTTGTAGCAATCACAGTGTCTAGCATGTATTACTGGTCAACCCTAAGTACTGAATCTGCCTTCTGTTTCTTAAGGTTGTACATAGTGGAAGACCTCACAGCGAAATCTTCCATTATCTTCTTCTTACGAATACCCACCTCCAATTTTTCAGTAATTCAATCTTTTTGGTGATAGTCAGTACCTTATGGGTGCATTTTTTCACAACACCAGTAGGCTTTCCACTAGTAGAGGCCATGGTGCAATAAAAAAAGATGATAACCATAAAATAGCACAACAAAGTTTTTGAAAGGTCCTGCTCACAAAACCAGACACTCACGAATCATGATGGGCGACAGCGCATGCAATGTAGGTCGGCAGAAATCTTTAAACGTGCTAAGTTCAACTTTAAAACACATTAAGCTGTGGGTGAAAAGTTCAAACTTTCGCGCCAAATTGGACTTCAAAACACGCTAGATATAGAAGAAAATCTAATATTTATTGGCGCTAAATTATTATGAAAAGTGATAGATGTAGTGGCAACAACACCAAATTGGTCGATCAGCTCAGCATATGTGCCGAAAGAGCAGAGAACTTTGGGACTATACATGAAAACCGCAGAAAGACCAGAAATACATACTGTACAACTAGATACCGAATGAGAAGGCTTTTACTGTATACAGTATACTGATGATCACAGACTGGCTGAATATATACAGTATACTGATGATCGTAAATAGGCAGAATACTGTATATATATCTATCTTGCACAATTTTTTATTTATTTAGTTATTTTTTACTTTCATGTGCATTCCTTCAACTTGTTTCAGGCCAAGGTATATAATTCATATTAATTTTAGTGATTTCTGTAAGGTTATTTGGCAAAAATAACGTATTTACCAAATTTTCCTATTTTCGTTCTTCAGTGAGGGGTGACTTTTTTTAAAATCTTCGACAGTTGATAATGTGGTAACCATTTGACATATGAAAATGAAATACAGTAATCTTTCGATTATCTGACGTAACAGAGACAAAGACTCGTCTGGGTAATGGCTCCGTCCGGATAATGGACTTCTCCCCTGGTCCCCCTTTGTATGTAACCTAACTCCAAAAGCTAGTGTAAAAGACCACTACAGTACACAGTAAAACACTTGTTCCTGTTGTTCAACACTATCTAGTCAAGCAGACAAAAACCACAGCCATGCAATTACAATACCATGGTCAAGCAGCCTTTAGCAGATGCTGGGTAAACTAATCCGCCAGACACGGTGACACCACTGGGCTACTCACGCCCGTCCAGGTGGAAATTTTTCGCGCGACCATAATTTCCGCCCGGAAGCAAACTTTTGTCACGATATTATGAAAAAATGTATGAATAATGGTACTCAACAGCCACATCACAACATCCGGGTAATGGCTGTCTGGATAATCAAAAGATTACTGTGTATATTTTCAGGTGTGTAAATTCAAGCTCATGAAATTTATGAAACCAAAAGTTACCTCGGTGAATGCTGAAAAATTGGACCCGAAATGCAGCTGAGGGGACTGTCAGGGTGGGAGATTTGCAGTCTTTAGCCCTTAATCCCAGGACAAGTATTTTCTCTTCTTTATACTTTCAGACTATTTCATTCAGATTAGGAGAGACTCTTCAAACTGGAAGGGTCTAATGACTTCAATACAAAACTTTCTTCCTAGGTTAAATAAACTGTCCTCTGGTGATGTGATTACGATGAAAAATACATGCCTGACTTGAAGAGGTTAAAACAAGTTTTGTAAGGCAACCTAGGGCAATGTTTCCCTGTATTTTCTAAGTATCAAACCTGGTGACAAGAAAAACTGCTAATTAGCTCAAACCCTCCTCTACCACATCAGTCAAAGATGACTGTTTTGCTACCATTACCGAATATTATACAGTACTTTTCAGTGAGACATCAATAGTTCATATTCATAATTAGGTTGACTGCTACTGTTTTTTAATTACTGTTGGCACTGTGTAGATCCCTGCTCAACTGGGTGTATGTTCATATGCTGCTGAAAAACTGGAAGAGATAGTATATTGGAACACGAACACAATGGAAGTGTTTAAAAAAAAAAAAAAGCCATGAAAATGCTCATCTCACACCACCTGCAATGCCGTTTTTTCAAACACTCCTGGCGGTCGGTAGGGGCACCCATCATCCACTCACTCAGTGTAGTGGTACGCTTATTTTTGGTACCTCTACACTGAGTGACAAGCCAAATGATTTCCTGTAAACCAGGAAATCATTTAATACACTGGATGGTAACCTTATAACCAATCTGAATGTTGGATTGAACATGGATGTGTCATGTCTCTATGGTTGTTCAATCTGTATATGGATGGGGTTATAGAAGAGATACAAGTCAGTGCAGTGGATGCTGGAGCAGCCCTAATGAGAGAGGGAAGCACTTGGAAACTTCCTGTATTCTTGTTTGCAGATGATACTGTATCCTTAAGTGAAGACAGAGGGGAACTGCAAGGCTTGGTGAATAAGTCTGGGAGTGTATGTAAGGAACACCATCTAAAGATGAATGTAAGAAAGAGTAAAGTTATAGTCTTCAAGAGAAATAAAGTCACTGAATGTACAGTCACGTTGGATGATGATGAAATGGAAAATGTGAGTGCATTTAAGCACTTGGGTAGTATGATGTGTACAAATGGAAGTTTGGAGGATGGAGTGCTTGAAAGGGTGCAACAAGGAAGAAAGGTTGCTGGTTCTTTGAAAGCAGTGTCAAGAAATAGATAAGTGAGCAAGGAAGTAAAAATATCGTTGCATGACAGTATTGTAATGCCAACTCTAATAAATGGACGCAAAGCTTGGACCTTGTTCGAAAAACACAAGTGAGAGCAGTGGAAATGAATTATGAGACAGAAGCACATGGAGTTACATGGAGAGAGAGACTGAAAAATGAGGAAGTGAAGAAGCACCGTGGTGTGGGTGTGGATATGATTGAAAGCGTTACAAGAAATACACTGAGGTGGCTTGGACATGTGGGGAGGATGGAGAGCAAGAGACTTATGAGGAGAGTGTATGTGGGTGAAGTGGAGGGGGGGAGAGGGTGGGGGAGGTCAAGGATGAGATGGAGGGATGGCGTGGAGATGTATATGAGAGAGGGGTGTGTGGGCTGAGGGGAGGGCAGTGAGATGGCAGGGAACAGGGCAACATAGAGGCAATTGGTTTGTGGCCACCCTTACCAGACTGGGGCGTCTGGCAATAGATAGACAGATAGACAGACCTTCTGCTGATCCTTAGTAGGGATAATTTTAGGTTTACATCATTATCATCTCCAAATTCTAGATGACCATGACAAAATCATCTCCCAGTTACGGGTCCTCACGTACCTCACCCTTTCCATTTCTTGTTTTGTCATTCTACTTTCTCCACCCTCAACAATGTGCAGTTCTGCTCTCTTCTTCCGCCTCCTGTAATCTTCCCTTTCTAACAGTATCCTCATTATCACTTTCCAACACTTTCTTTGGCATCTAGCTACTCACATTTTTCAAACAATTACATCCAAAATACATAATTTATAAGACATGGTTTTTGAGGAGCCTAGAATGGACTAAATGCTCTTGCACACTTCATGTGTCAAAGGTACCATAACAAAAGATGATCATTAACTGTAAAACTGTGAAATATGATTAACATAATTATGGCAAAACTAAACGGGCACTAGGCGAAGAAAAATTAACCCACTTTTCCATCTACAGCTTGTTATTTACTAGCTTAAATCACTCCACAAACATACAAAACAGAAAAGAAATGACATGGAACTCAGCTTAAACTTATTAGGGTTCATACTCCTTCAGTTCTCTGAATATCTTCTTGCACCATATGTCAGCAGCCAGCTTTTGATATGGTACTATGTACTGTACTTATTTATTTTAACAAATTCACACTGCAGCCAAGATGGCACAAAAGATGCAGTACTTAATACAGCAGTTTAATTTACTAAAAATACACCCAACCATGGAAACACAATACATAACTACGGGAGGCCGAGGATGACATGGAGGGATGGGGTGGAGAGGTATATGAGAGAGGGGTGTGTGAGTTGGAAGCAGGGCAATGAAATGGCGGGGGAGAGGGCGACGTGGAGGCGATTTGTTTGTGGCCCCGTCAAACGGGATTGAGGCGTCTGGCAATAGATAGATAGATAGAACTTGTAACTGGACTGGCTGATGTGTTTCCCATCCCCAAGGGGTACTTACATCCCAGGTTAAAAACCACTATTATTATGTGGTCTAGGATTTACAGCCCTTTCAAAACTAGAAGAATCATGTAGTTTGGGATATAAGGTTCTTACAGACCTGGAAGTATTGCATGGTTTGATATAAGCTCCTTATGGAACTCAAAGTGTAGTGGTCAACAACTGAGCACCAGGTTAAGCATGCAAGAACTGAGAAATTATCCACAAAACAAGACAGATGGGCATTATTCAACCCTACTGCAAGTTTCAAATAAACAAGAATAAAATGCATGAGATGGATGAGAACACTGGACTGGAAAGAAAAAGGTATTACAGTAAGACCTCACTATAACGAACTAATTTGGGCCCAAGCCATACAGAAAAAAGTGAAATTCCGATAAAAGCGACATCCAGACTTCCCCCTGCTAACCCCAACTTTTTCTAATATATCAGACATTAGTCTGGACTGCACCAATGGTTTTTAAATTGTCTTCACTACCATTGCAGTACTGTACTGTATTACACATTCACTACAATAATCAAATGGTATAATATATATAATAATACTGTATTGTACACTGATAAACATGTCTTTTATTTACCTTATTGTGGTGAATATAGCTGAAGTGGTCAGGCAGTCCAGACTGCTTCTGGCTTTACTGGACATTTTCCGATATATAGGAATTTAGTCCAGTACAGTATCTCCTCGATTCCGATAAAAACAAATTCCGGTCTACTGAAGTCCGTTATATCAAGGTTTTACTGTACAGTAATTTATCATAAGGCAACATACCTAGTAGCTGCATATTCCCGTAATCCTGCATGCAAGTTTATGTGACTAAATGTTCCCATGCAGCCTCGTAATCGCTTGTCCTTTCCGATCTTCCATGTCACAAACAATGGACTGAAAAAGAATGATTGACAATTGATATATGCATAGATTTTTAAAGTAAATCATTATATTTTTCTAAAAACATTAAGTCATCAAGAAAGCTGCTAATCAAACCTGTTTCCTACTTGACATTCCATATACTGTCCATAAATCTGCATACTAAACAGAGTGTCCTCATATAGCAAACTTTCAATTAACATGTTTTTCACTCTAAAGCAGGTAACCAACATACTGGTACAAGCACTTTTAATACAACACACCACTGTTCATTATTACGTACTCAGATGTGCAATGATGGGAAGGGTTGATACAACCCACACTATCAGTTATGCAGTACCCCATTAATTACTTTAAACTGTATGTCTAAAACAAAGAAATATCCAGTTACAATATTAAATACATCCGACACTTACTTGCATCCTTGAATATACAGTAAAAGTCCAATATTTTGGCATCCAATTCCCCGGCAAATCTGACATTTCGGCAGTTTTGAGAAATAGTCCCATTTACGAAAATCTCCGATCGTTCGGCAGATTCTCTGATTTTTTTCGTCAGTCTTGAAATTCTCCATGAGGCTCGCCAGCTAGCTACCCGCCTTTACCCGCCTTAGTGAGTGAGATAGTGAAAGTGATGGAACGAGTCTACCACTGCCATGAAGCTCAGAGGCTAGCTCTTTCTCCTATAGCATAAAGAGAGGACAAACATGTAGTGAGTCTAGCATGGGAAAGAGAATCTGTTTCGCCATTCCTCCGAGTTGTTGCCGTGCTGCTGCCGACTTCTCTTGATTCTTCTGTGTGCTTTGTGAACTTCGTACCGAAATACAGTAATCACTCCAATATCCGGATCAATAGAGCCATCGGTAGGTTCGGATATTGGTTTTGTCCGGATATTGGGCCCCAGCTTATGGACTTGTACTTACGGACCCTAACACAGAGAAACACCTATACAACTCCCTCCGGACATGCATAGCACCTATTTAACACCCAAATCACACCAATAAGGCACATAAATGACTGAAATAAATGCAATAGACACATAAAATGTGGGTTTAGAAGTATGTTCATACATTAATAAACATTCTGGTACTTATGGACTCTAACCGAACCTAACCTAACCGAACCTAACCGAACTCTGAAAAACACATTCCTACTGCACATGCATGAGGTAAGTTTAGTATGGAAAGAAGTACAGTATGACACTTTCTGGTAAGTATAGTATGGGAAAAAATACAATATGAAACATTCTGGTAAATATAGTATGGAAAATAGTACAACATGAAACATTTTGGCTACTTACAGCAAGTCCCTGGCCACCTCGATGAATAACCGCCTCCTCTCGGACTCTGACAGTAAGAACGATTTCCTGAAGCACTTGCACTACACTCTTCCTGAAGTCTTGCACTGAACTTAGTCACTAACACACAGAAGTCCGTTCTTTTCACAGTGTTCACTTTAGTCCAAATAATGTTCCATTAAATTTAAGTGTTGCACATTAACTTTTCCCAAGTTTTCTTAAGTTTCCAAAGCCAAAACAAAGAAGGTTAGTTACGTTAAATTTCTTTTCTACTTAGTCTTTTCTCCCAACTTGAAAACCTTAACACAACACACCGTTTTTTTCACTGCACAACACTCAAAATTCCCGTGTGGTCTAGTGGAGAAGTTCTTGCTGTTTATTCACTGTCAGAGCCCGAGAGTATCACTGGCAGGCGTCCAAGGGGTGCATCGGTGGGTAGTGGTGATGGCATACCGACTACAGAAGACTCTGAAGACAGCCGCAAACTCACGTCGAGCGGTGACTCTTGTCGCGGTGAGAGACAGGCGGGAAGTGGGGAGGATGCAGCGGCGCTCTATCGGACGTCAGAGGAATGACGAACCAAAACAATGCTCTCACGCGGCGCGCGCGGCAAGTTCAAATTATGGACGGCAAAAAATCGATTTTTTTTCCCAATTTTTTTGGATTTTCGGACCATTTTGGGAATGTTTGATCCCAGGACGATAAGGTTCGGTTAGTGGGGATGTTCGGATATTGGGCGTCCGGATATTAGAGTGATTACTGTACCTCTGAAATTACTATTCGAGTGTGCTGTAAGCACCGTAACATCAGACAGGAGCTTTGTAACACCTGAGTGGACCAGCCGTGTGTTGTGAACAGTATAAACATCTTCTGCGTGCTTTGAAAATGGCCTCCACGTGTGGAAAGTTAACTGGTGTTAGCAAGAAGCGTACACATAAGATGTGGACTTCTTCCAGCAGTAGCAGACTCCAATCAACCCCTTCTATTGTACATATGTAAATAAGGAACCTACTATAAGTTTAGGTAAGTGCATGTGAACTTGTAGGCCTACTGTACCATTACATTTATATACAGTATGTTCACTAATTTCTTTATTTTTCATATTCATGTATAGTACTGAATTCATTACAGTATTGTACGGTATCAAACAGTATACAGTACTCTCTCCAAACACATTTGTAATGATATGAGTAATGATGATAGTGTTCACCGAAACATATAAGGTACTGAGTGGGTAGGGTTTTCGATAATTTGGCAATTTTGATATTTCGGCACTTGCCTGGTCCCATAGATGCCGAAAAATCGGACTTCTACTGTATATATTTATATATATATATATATACAGACAGATATAGATATAGATATATCACCGTGGTAGGTGGGGGCGCTCACCATCCACTCACTCGATGTAGTGGTGCTCTCGGGTGTCTGCCCTTTCCTCTCCATCCTTATTTCCTTCCATTCTCTTCTGTCTTTCTTTCCTTCATTCTTTCCTTGTCCTTCTGCCTACGAGTGACTTTACACTCCATCTTCTGTCTTTCTTTCCTTCATTCTTTCCTCTTCCTTCAGCCTGTGGGTGACTCTACACTGAGTGATATGCCAAATGGTTTCCTGTACACCAGGAAACCATTTACTACCCTGGGTGGTCCCCATATAACCAAATTTTGGCGCCTGGTGGCTTAGTGGGTAATTATTGTAATCCAATCGGATTGAGCCGGTGAAGGTTTATATCCAAGGAGTGGTTGGGGTTGATTGCTCATGTACTGCCACTCAGGGATGAGTGAGGCTGGTCACTCTCATCTTAAATGTCGGGACCAACTGCCTATCCCCGGGCTCCTACGCTCCTCATGGGGCAACGTCAGGTGGTACTCCTGAGAGGAATGGGAATGCTGGTGATAGGGAGAGCTGGAGCTCCTGTTTCACTACCTATCTAACCATCCCCCTTTGCTGACCTTTTCAGTGTGACAGTTACATGAAGAGTAGACCAGCATACTCTCCCAAACATTTCCTCTATCTTATGCACTACACCAAATGAAATTTACATTTCACACAAAGTATTCCACTACGTTACAGGGGTTGGCCACAGCAAGGGCATGCAGCCAGAAAACTTTGCCCCTGCTACCTAGTGGTGAACTTCTGGGGGTAGGCGTGACGGGGGTTCCGCCGGCATAGATCACGGGTCCAGGGCGAGATGGGGCTCAAGCCTGTGCTAGAGGGTACAGGGCATTGCGGTTCCCAGGCTGCCGCTTCCGCCCAATAGAGAGGGGCCCGAACCTGGGAGTAGCGCCCCTGGAGCCTGCCCTATCAGTGGGTGTATAATGGTGGGATAGTTGCAGTGCCAAGGCGCGCTTGGAGGGTGTCCCTGCAGCTGTCCTGGCAGGGTGCCCCGAGGCCACTACCACAGCCACTGGTAAGCTGGTGGGCTAGGGGTCCCAGATCCATTGCCTTGACCTGGGACTGTGCAGTGAGTGGGGCCTATGGTATGTCTATCCTCCTTTATTAATACTGACTATGACAAAACACAAGAATAAGTTTCAAAGCAAATCTGAGGACAGTAAATCACCCAGGGGGATGAAGGTGGGTTCATGGAATGTGGGAAGTTTGAGAGGAAGAGCGGGTGAAGTCATTAAAGCATTCAGTAGGAGGTAGGTGGACGTGGCATATTGGAAGGAAGTCTGGTACAGGGATGGATCAGCCAGAAAGATTGTTGGGAAGGACTGTTACTATACGTTGTTTTGGCAGGGGGGAAAAGACGGATATGGGGGTGTTGGTGTGATGGTTGCGCAGAAATGGGTGGAATATGTTATGAATGTTATGAGAGTAGGCGATAGGATATTGGTAGTGAAAATTCTATTTGGCAGAAAGATAGCTGCAATTACTCGTATATCGGCATATGCTCAAAAGGCAGGATTGGATGAAGCAGAGAAAGATAGATTTTGGGATGATTTAATACGTGTAGTAGGTGGCATGCGGGATGATGAGATAGTGGTTTTGGGAGGGGACTTAAATGGTCATGTAGGTGACGCAGCACAAGGTTATGAGGGAGTACAAGCAGGATGTGCGTATGGTATAAGGAGTTTGGGGAGGCAACAGACATGATTGTGTGCAACATATATTTTTGGAAAAGAGACAGTAGGTTAATTACATATGAGTCTGGGGGAAATAGCAGTCAGATAGATTATTTTCTGGTTAGGTGGGCTGATAGCAGGTTAGTGAGGGATGTTAAAGTTATAGGAAGTGAGGAATGTGTGCAGCAGCACAAACTATTGACTTGTGATATGGTGCTTAAAGAATGAGTGATGAAAAAGACTTATGTACGTAGGAGGAAAATAAGGAAGCTGAAAAAACAAGTAGTAAGGGATGCCTTTTATAGCAAGATGAGGAGAGTGGTGGCTAAACAGGGAGCTGTAGACAGAGGCGTTAATGAACAGAGCCCTCAAGAACAATTTCTTGAGAGTTACTTATGTAACATGCGGTTGGACAAGAGGACCACCAAGACATAGAGTAACTTGGTGGTGGGATGAGGGTGTAGAAGCTGCAGTTAAGGAGAAAAGAAGGCTCTTCCAGGAATGGAAGAAGGGTGGTAGCAGGGAGGAATACTAGGCTGCCAAGTGCAGGGCTAAAAGAGAGGTATACAGGGCAAAGTCTGGGTCACAGAGACTTTTACTTGATAACCTAAATCATGAGGAAAGAAAAAATATGATATTTAAGGTGGCAAATCAGATGAAGAGGGATAATCGGGATATTATAGGTGAGCAGTGTGTGAAGAATGATGAAGGAAGGGTAGTGGTGAACAGTGAGGATATTAAAGATGCATGGAGAAGGCATTATAGCCAGTTGCTGAATAAGGAGTTTGACTGGGACAGGGATGGTTTGGAGCCAGCAGATCCAGTGTTTGGCCCTTGGCCTTTGATTGATGCTGCTACTGTGAGTGAGGCAATAGGCAGGGTGAAGGTGGGGAAGGCAGGAGGTATGTCTAGGTTGACTGCCGAAATGTTGAAGGCCTCAGGAGATATACGGGTGAGGTTAGTCGCTGACCTGATAAATAGGATTATTTATGAGTGTGTTATCCCAGATGACTGGCTGAAGAGTGTAATTGTAAATGTGTATAAAAGGAAGGGTGATGCCCTGGAAAGAGGAAATTATAGAGGTATAAAGCTTTTAGATCAAATAATGAAAGTAATGAAGACAGTTTTAGAAGGTATGATTAGAGAAAGAGTGAATACTGATGAGATACAGTTTGGGTTTATGCCAGGTAGGGGGACCACTGATGCCATATTCACTGTTCGACAACTTCAGGAAAAATATATTGGCAGGAGAAGGGATCAGTATTTTGTTTTTGTTGATTTGGAAATGACCTTTGACAGAGTCCCTAGAGAGGTGGTGAAGTGAGCAATGAGAAAGCTTGGCTTGGAGGAGTGGCTGGTTAGGGTGGTTATGGTTATGTATGTGGGTGCTTGCACCCAGGTACGAGTGAATGGAGATTTGAGCGATGAGTTTTCTGTGAATGTTGGTATGCATCAGGGGTCAGTTCTGAGTTCCATGTTGTTTATCATGCTACTTGAGGCTCTCTCACGTGACTTTAGAAACGGACTCCCGAGGGAGATGCTGTATGCTGATGATTTGGTGTTGATTGCAGAGAACAAAAGAGAGGCGGAGGAAAGGTTTAGGAAGTGGAGAGATGGTATGGGGCACAAGGGCTTAAGGATAAATGCAGATAAAACAAAAGTGATGATATCTAAGGTTGGTGGCGGTACTATCAAAGACGAGGGAGAGTGGCCATGTGCAGTTTGCCACAGGACGTGGGAAATAATTCCATCTTGAGCGGTGTTTGTGATAAATGGATGCACAAGAGATGTAGTGGTATCAGAGGTAGACTGCGAGATAATGATGATTTTATGTGTACGGCGTGTCAGGGAGAGCAGGTGGAGATTGTCAGGCGTGAAAGGATTGAACTTGCTGGTGCATCTCTTGAGTGTATGGAAGAGTTTTGTTATTTGGGAGACATGTTGTGTGCAGGAGGTGGGGCTGGAGTTAGTTCTGTGGCTAGGGTGAGAAGTGGTTGGAAAAAGTTCAGGGAGCTCTTGTCTTTCCTGACATTGAGAGGACTCTCCCTACATGCTAAGGGGTCTTTGTATGCAGCATGTGTTAGGAGTGTAATGCTGTATGGTAGTGAGACCTGGGCAGTAAAGGAGGAGGATATTCGCCGGCTCAGACGTACGGAAATGACAATGGGGTGGATGTGTAGTGCGTCCCTGCATGCAAGGTCTGGGGGGGCTAGGTTTACGATGGAAGAGGAGAGAGGTAGGATGGGACTGGAGCGTATTGGTGTTGTGATGAGGAGAGGTAGATTGAGATGGTTTGGACAAGTGGAGAGGATGGGGGATGATAATTGGGTGAGGAAGGTGAGAAGCATTAATATTGCGGGTGGGGTTATGAGGGGTAGACTGAGAAAGACATGGGACGAGGTCATTGTGACCTCAAGGATATGGGACTGAACAGGGAGGCTGCAATGGATCGTGCAGCATGGAGAGCCACCATTAGGTGACCAAGGCCAATGCATGCAAGCATGTTGGAGCCTTAAAAAAAAAAAAAAAAAAAAAAAAAAAAAAAAAATAAGGCATTTTTCCTTAATGCATCTCATGCATTACAGTAAGTGAGGAATTACAATACAGCACTACAGGAATTCCTTTACAACTCACTAATGCATTAATGGCACTTTTTTTACCTTACATTCTGAACATTCTGAACTGATGACAGTATACTAACTGTCATCATTTAAAAAAAAAAAGCTAATCCCATGATGGGACATCCTCAGGCAAAATAAAAAGGTGGTTGAAGTTGGAAAACATCAGAAAGGATGCACACAGGAGGAGACTGAGATGGTTTGTCCATGTCAAGAGGAAGACTGAAACCATGGAATGAAGCAGTGTGTGCTGACCTCAGATCTACGGGTATTACTAGTGAGTTGGCACTGAACAAAAGTAGGAAGGGTACTACCAGGTTAATCCATCTGCCAGATGCTACATGAAAAACAAATGTAAAATCGCAAATGAAAAATGAAAGTATTATGAAAATAACACAAACTATCAACTACTCTTACAAGGGTTCGTTGGTGAAGTCAGGAGTGGAGGGGGGTTCCATGTTGTGAAGGTGGCTGTAAAGCACATCGAAGCAGTAGAAGCACATCTCCGGGCTCACTATCGGGGGAATCAGACCATTGCGTATCGTTCCATTGGCAGTGGGGGTTGAGCCATTGTGACAGCACACCTGAAAAGAAACAAATAAGCAATAAACACCTCTCTCTCTCTCTCTCTCTTCTCTATCTTGATAACTAAATCACTGCAACATCAAATACAAAAATAACAAAGCACAGGCTCCTATCCTTACCCTCTAGCAGCCAAATGCTACCATAAAGGTAAAGCATTGTTATGAAATTTCCTACTGCTGATTTACACATTTCCTCTTTAAATACAGTTCATTAGCTAATACCACTACTGAATTATGATACTACATTTATTTTTAAAAGGATTTTGTATAATTACCACAATTACAGTTTTATGAGTAGATCTGTGAATGACTACTTCAAACTAGGAATGGTTATTGATGAGTAGACAATTTTTTGTTAATGTACCTATTCTACAGTACAGGTTAAAGGGATTACAGTATTTAAAAACAAAATATCTGAATGTCAAATTAATCATACACTTGGTATTTCAGTAATACCTATATTCCAAGTTCAGATATTACTGGTTACAAAGGCATACTGATATTAAATCCAAAAAGCAGTATCAATTAAGTACTTAAACCCATGTTTAACACTTTCAATAAGATTTTCTTATTTTTATTCCTGCTGATATTAAACAATTTTATTTGGCTTACGCACGGTCTATCATAGTGAAGGAGTAAATGGACATGGCTCTGTCTCTTTCACTACGATAGGTCTTGCTATACTTGAATAAAACCATTTAGTTTTGCAAGGACTGAATAAAAATGATGTCACCTTACAGAATGGGTCAAGTATACAGACGTGTTATTCTCATAAAAAAAGCAATTCAGCATTAACCCTTTAACCGCGGGTGTCATTCCAGAATGACGTTGCAAAAACTGGACCAAACCGCGGGTGTCATTCTCGAATGTTTGTGAATATTTTGAATACCCCGCGTTTTTTCCGTGCGCCAATTGTTTCAAGGGAGAGTAGCTATTAAGTTCTTTCACTCCAGCCGACCCCCACCTCCCTCTTCCCCCCCCTGGGGCCCCACCTCCCACCCCCTGGGCCCCCCACCCCACCCCTGACCAAGCGCGCATCAGTATCTGTCCAGCTGTGTGAGTGACAACACATGTTGATGTGGCAGTGAAGTGCAGGCAATTACAGTGCCTTTTACCTGTCTCAGTGAACACAGAGTGGGTGTTTATCGTATGTGCAGTGTTCATATATGTTTATAGTATTATTATCAGAATGTGATTGGCATTTGGTAATGGTGTGTGAGCGAAAAATAGTGATTACAACACCGCTGATGTGGCAGTGAAGTGCAGGCAATTACAGTGCCTTTTACCTGCCTCAGTGAACACAGAGTGGGTGTTTATCGTATGTGCAGTGTTCATATATGTTTATAGTATTATTATCAGAATGAGGTTGGCATTTGGTAATGGTGTGTGAGCGAAAAATAGTGATTACAACACCGCTGATGTGGCAGTGAAGTGCAGGTAATTACAGTGCCTTTTACCTGCCTCAGTGAACACAGAGTGGGTGTTTATCGTATGTGCAGTGTTCATATATGTTTATAGTATTATTATCAGAATGAGGTTGGCATTTGGTAATGGTGTATCAGCGAAGGTAATGATGTGTGAGCGAAAAATAGTGATTTTACACCCCTCACTTCTAACGGCACTGCCCGTCCTGTGAAAGTCAACAAAGTCATGAAACCTACATCAATGGAAAGCTGAAGGTTAGTACTTTCTAATGGTACCTTATTTTTTTCTCTAGCTTTATTCTGTGCAGAGTTATTAAGGTTTAAAGGTTTGTTTACATTTGGCTGAAACCCCCGCGGGAGAGGACAGTCAGACCAAAACAATACCCGCGGTTAAAGGGTTAAACACTACAGACAAATGAATGGTGAAAAAGTAAATAGCCGGTTACGCTAAAAAAATAAAACAGTTATTGGACAGCAATGTCCTAATCATAGCTTTTTTGAACTGCACATCATTCTGGCCAGATTCTGAAGGGCACCAACAGTTTTGTTCTCCTGTTGCAGTTTAAACTGAAAGTAAAAGTACACATTAATTTATTTCCCCAACACATGCAGCAAAAAATAAACAAGGTTACATCAACTTCCTCAAGATGTCGAAGCTCTAGTCACAGTTGTGACCTTATGATAACACTTTAGAAACAGTACTAAGTGATGCAACATCCATCACCAAGCTCTGCACAAAATTAACCCCATTCTGAATTTCTACAAGTGGATATCAGTAGTTTACAAACTAAAAATTTTTTATTGCCTTCATCATCCACTCCATTCAACTCCCTATTAATGTGTAGGAGCCATTGGTCTGGCTACTTAGTCTTTACTTTTACAGTAACAGAGACCAGCTCAAAACCCTGAGCAGCATTGTTTGAACAATAACCTTTATCCATCCCACAGGCAAAAATTCTTATAGACCATATCCGTTCAGAGTGCCTCAACACACAAGACCACCAGGCCTCTATCTGATTATTTGGTTACTATCTGGCATATCAAATGCTCTACTGGGTTACAGAAAACCATTTAACTTATCACTCAGTATAGAGCCACCTGAAGGCAGCTCTACATCAACTGTGTCAAATGTAAGCATTCCCACCTACCAGTATCTCATTAATTACTGTAGTTAACTTTTACTGTAATTGTAAAACATAAACTTCCTTAGTTTTATGTTTGGAGCATATTTCATTGCCAGTTTCATTTAAATAACAAGTGCTTAAGTGCATCTGCATTTAGGGAGGACAGTTTAATCCTATGGTAATGTATTTCAATACAAAAAGGTCGCTATTAGTACCCAAGTGGTGACACAGGAGGGTGTAGCACCAATAGCTGACATGTGGAAAAACCAGTGGCCTCTATCAAATGGGAGGTAAACTGAGAACTGCTAAACATTTAAGGTAATATGCACTCTGTAGTACAGTAAATAGTTAACAATATCCATGAATGGTACATTACTTCCAAGCCACAAAAAAAACTCTAATGGTAGTCGTGCTTTAGTCCAGTTGCCAGTCTGCAGTAAACACTTTTTTTATCTTTAGCATGGTAGAAACATAAGCTAAAAACAATTACATAACAAAAATAAATGGCACTAAAAAAATATATATATATACTGTATGTATATATACCATATACATATATATATATATATATATATATATATATATATACACCCTATAAAAAAAGAATCGGGACCCCACGAGCTGATGCGTCTCGCAAAGACCATTGATACGCACCAGAACTCAGTTGGGGCTTCAAATTCCTTCGTGCGGTGTGGCATATTGTATCGTGCAGTAAGGGTCCCGATTCTTTTTTTATAGGGTGTACATACAGTAGATGCTCGATTAAATGAACTAATTCAGCCAACCCCCATTCCATTATCTCAAATTTTCCACTAAATCGAGTTCCATAACCAAGGCTCAATATAAAGGAAAATTTTCCGGTATTTCAGGCTAAATCCGCTAAATAATTGAAGACAACCCAAACCTAGTAAACTATGCTAACTCTCAATGCTACACACAGCAGTCTGAACCCATAATTAATACCCCCAGAAACGCATTATTGTGTAAGGAATTTCCTTAACAGAATTGCTTGATTTAACGGACTGTTTACCAGCCTTGGGTTTCCCCCCAAACCAAGTCCAAAACCCAACCAGATAAGCCCAAAAACAAGTTTAAAGCCAAACTAAATGGCTTAACAGCTGTTAAGGAAGCTAACCTAAGCCTAACACCTGTTAATTACTCACTAAAACCAACAAATAAAATCTGAAAATCGTTAAATATAAGTCTGGAATTGTTGAACATAGAGGATGGAAGTAATGAGAGTATAAGTGGCTGGGGAATGGCTGGGAGAAGGAGGGAGGTGAGAAGACAGGAAGAATTCAGTAGGACAGAAGTTGTGGAAGCAATGAAGAAAGTTAAATCGGGGAAAGCCCCAGGAATTGATGGAGTGTGTGGTGAATGCTGAAGCATGGGGGAGAGATAGTAGTAGAATGGATGTGGAAGATGTGCAGATTGGCCTGGGAGGAAGGTAGAGTCCTGGAGGATTGGAAGTCAGGTATAATTATTTCCTTGTACAAAGGAAAAGGGGAAAAAGAAGTGTGTGGTAATCATAGGGGCATTTGTCTTCTTAGTATAATAGGAAAAGTGTATGGTAGGATACTTATTGACAGAGTTAGAGAAAGAACAGAGAAATTAGTTGGAGAAGAACAGGGAGGCTTTAGGAAGGGAAGAGGTTGTGTAGATCAGATATTCATTCTTAGATCTTTAATGGAAAAGTTTCTAGAGAAGGGAATGAAGTTGTATGCAGCTTTCATGGATTTGGAGAAAGCATATGACGGGGTGGATAGACAAGGATTGTGGAAAGTGTTAAGAATATATGGAGTAGATGGGAAGTTGTTGAATGCTGTGAAGAGTATGTACGATGGTGCAAAGGCTGCAGTGCGTGTGGATGGTGAACTAAGTGAATTTTTCTCTTTGAAAGTTGGGCTGAAACAGGGATGTGTCATGTCTCCATGGTTGTTCAACCTGTACATGGATGGGGTAATAAAAGATGTACAAGGTAGGGTAGTGGATGCTGGAGTGGCCCTGGTGAGAGAGGATAGAGTTTGAAAACTCCCTGTACTGTTGTTTGCAGATGATGCTGTGTTGTTGAATGAAGACGAAGGGGAGCTGCAAGGCTTGGTGGATGAGTTTGGGAGAGTGTGTAAGAAACGGAATCTAAAGGTGAATGTAGGGAAGAGTAAAGTGATGGTCTTTGAGAGAGGTGAAGTCAGTGAATGTACAGCGAGGTTGGATGGTGAAGAATTGGAAAATGTGAGTACGTTTAAGTACTTGGGTAGTGTGATGAGTAAGGATGGAGGTTTGGAGGGTGAAGTGCTTGAAAGGGTACAGCAGGGAAGAAAGGTTGCTGGTTCTTTGAAAGCAGTGATAAGAAACAGGGAAGTGAGCATGGAAGTGAAAAAGTTACTACATGACAGTATTGTGATAGCAACTCTAACGTATGGAAATGAAGCTTGGACGTTGTTGGAAGGACACAAGTCAAGAGTGAGAGCAGTGGAAATAGGAGCCTGTGGAGTCACATGGAGAGACAGGCTGACGAATGAGGATATAAAGGAGCGTTGTGGTGTGGATGTGGATGTGATAGGAAGCATTATGAGGAACACACTGAGGTGGTTTGGCCATGTGGAGAGGATGGAGGGTGAAAGACTGACGAAGAGAGTGTATGTGAGTGAGGTGGAGGGGGGGAGAGGGAGGGGGAGGCCAAGGATGAGATGGAGGGATGGGGTGGAGAGGTATATGAGGGAGGGAGGTGTGAGTTGGGAGCAGGGGAGTGAAATGGCGGGGGACAGGGCGAATCAGAGGCGATTTGTTTGTGGCCACCCCAAACAGGATTGAGGCGTCTGGCAATAGATAGATAGATAGAAAAAAACCAAGCTTAGTAAACTGTACCCCAAACGGACAATGTTCACCCCATCTATGGCAATAACACATTAATGCAAGTCTAAAAACAGTTTATAAATCAACCTAAACACACAATTTTAGTCTACAATATCATTAAAATTGGTTTAAAAAAAAAAAAATCATTAAACCAGGGTTTGGCAATCATTAGGTGGGGTATGGTGGTATTTCTACCCCCATCATTAAGCCGAGGTATCACATCTAGGGGTATTGTATATCGAGGTATTACTGTACACTGATATACAATACCCTGCCTAACGATAGGGTTTTACCTAACCAATCAGATTATTAAACGGGGGTATGCCTGTATATATACAGTTCACTTGCACAGTGTGCAATCCACGACCTTGCGCACTGTGATTTTGCGTACTGTGAATATATAATCTTATGGGAAAAATAACATATGGGTGGGACCCCTCAAACCTTGACATTTTTTTAACCTCAGAGATATATCCTCTCCTCTATCCTTCTTTCTTCCATCATCTTCTGTCTTTCTTTCCTTCATTCTTTCCTCATCCTTCTGCCTAAGGGTGACTTTACACTCCCTCTTCTGACTTTCTTTCCTCCATTCTTTCCTCTTTGTTCTGCCTGTGGATGACTTTACACTGAGTGATAAGCCAAATGGTTTCCTGTACACCAGGAAACCATTTACTATGCTGGGTGGTAACCATATAACCAAATTTTGGTGCCCGGAAGTTTAGTGGGTAATTATGGTGCTCCAATCAGATTGAGCTGGTGAAGGTTTATATCCAAGGGATGGTTGGGGTTTATTGCTCACGTAATGCCACTCAAGGATGAATGAGGTTGGTCACTCTCATCTTAAATGTCAGGACCAACTTGCCTAACCCCGGGCTCCTACGCTCCTCATGGGGCAACTTAGGATTGGATAATGCATGGATGGATGGAAAATTTTGAAGACATATACTACGGATACAGCTAAAATAACAAAAATACAGTCGATCACCGTAAAAACAGTACACGACAGACCTGACGGGCTTAAATAGCAGGGAATCCAAAGTGTGGCAACACACTTAGTGTGCCCCTGCCGCCCCGGCCGCACCAAGCGTATTTAATGGTTGCAAGTGTTGTATTATTCCAGGCTTTGATGAAGAAATTTACAGCCTGTCAAATGTTATATTCCTTCCAGAATGCAGCAACAGTCATTATGGTGAGGGTTGCAGGTACAGTACGCCAGGTGCAGCAGGTGATTCAGGTGGGGGCTGTGGAGGTGGAGGGGAAGGCGGCAAGTGAGTAAGGCGGGGCCGTGGTGGTGGAGGGGATGGCGGTGGGCGAGTCGGGGGAGGTGGTGAGTGGAGGATCTTCCATCTCCTCGCTACTGCTCACATTTTCGGCAGTTTCCTTTATCTCTTTTTGCTTGTCTGTTTCATTCCTCATCTTGTTATGGACGTATTTATTGCAAATAACATAACTTGACATTCATGATATAACCGTTATTCAAGTGAATCCAAATGTTATTACAGAAACTGGGTATCTCTTCTAACTTACTGTTATTGCCGAAAACATTATTGTCAAAGTCGTTATTGGTTAGATCTTACTGTAGACTCCTCTTGAGCACCTTCCCAACGAGCCTCTAAGTCACAATGGGCGTGTCGTGCGAGAAGGGGGGTCGTGTAGTCACGGAAAATAGTAGTTCTGGGCCACTGTTTGCCTCTGCCTTGCATATTGTGGGCTAAACTTGCACATTCAAAGTTTTATGGGTATGATTTTTGGTCACTCGTGTACTATGCAATTCGCACACTGTGATCACGCAGACTTTGTGAGCAAACTGTGTATATATATACTGTATATATATATATATATATATATATATATATATATTTCACTCTCATCTTAAATACCGGGACCAACTGCTTAGCCTCGGGCTCCTACGCTCCTCATGGGGCAATGTAGGATTGGATGATGGATGGATGGATGGATGGATGGATGGATGGATGGATATATATATATATATATATATATATATATATATATATATATATATATATACATACATTAATCCCTTGATTATCCGGAGGGCCAATATCCGAACTGAATCCAGATGCTAAGATCTGGCTGTTCAAAACCATCATTCATACATTTTCCATTTTTTTCTGGACAAAATGCTTGCATCTGGGTGGAAATTATGGCTATGCGAACATTTTTGTCTGGATGGGACGTTTTTTCTCATGTTTTTTTAGGGCCATGGTGAATGCTTGCCTGTGGTTGATGGGTCTGGATGACCATAATTATTGCTTGGCTGTGGTTTACAGGTCTGCTCGACCAGACAGAGTAGTGTAAAACACCAGGATTGTACAATGTACTGTAGTGGCCTTTTACAATGGTTTTCAAAGTTATGTACAAAGGGGGTGGGGGGGCAGGGGAGAAGTCAACTATCCAGAGAAAGTCACTATCCAGACATGCCTTTGGCTCTATTACTTCGGATAATCAAAGGATTAGTGTACTGTATATATATATATATATATATATATATATATATATATATATATATATATATATATATATATATATATATATCCCTGGAAAAATGCATTTATATTATAGTACAAACAGACATTAGTATTCACTATATGAATCATTCTTATATACATCCACTTTACTTCAAATACCTGTACTGGACTAATAAACCTAGGTTAGTGGAATATGTACACATTCCAGACTGCACAACAAGGAACAAAAACACTAATGCCCCTCTTGTATGTGACACTGAAGTCTGTACCGTACAAAAACAGGTACTGTTAAGAACCGAGTACAAAATTAAGTATGGTTAAGAATCTGGTCAAAAAATAAAATAGGTACCATTAAGAAATCAATATCAAAAGAGGTAGTTATGAATTCAGCACCAAATTAGATACTGCTAAGGTATCTATTGGCATTGTGGTATAAGGTAATACACCAACCAGAGTAAAGACCTTGCCCTGTGCATGGAGAGAGGCTATACTTCTCTGGGAAGCCCTTGGCCCTGAGGCTAGAGGCTCGACTACTGTAGCCCAGACTGGAAAAGCCATAGGACACTACCTTACATCTACAGTATAGCAGCATTTTTATAGGACACCACCCTACATCTATAGCAGCATTTTTCTATCAAGTAAATAGTTGCCAAGGACAGAGGGTGGTCTCTATATAATCTAGACTAGGGCAGCCTAGCTTTGAATCCTCAAGGGGCACCAGATGGAATTTGTTTTTCTTTTACAATGTTACAATAAGTATGAGTCATTCTCCTACCTTCAACATTCTGCATTACACTAACCTAGCCTTGAGCCCCTACACCATGAAGGGGGTAATATTCAACTGATTGCTATTATTACATATACTAGAAGAGGAAAGATTTTAATTTTGAGGAAAGGAGTGATATCAAAGAACCAGAAAAAATTTACTGTTGCTACTTCTCACAATGAAGGAGTTTGACAATCTCCCTACATTCCTTCTGGGGTAATACCCTGTACAGAACTAACTGGGAAAAAAAAAAAATATCCTGTACAGAAAAGTTTCACTTAACTATGGGTGAGGGTTGTCTGAACAAGAAAGAGGAGAAGGAGGAGTTGTATGCTCCAGGAGTGAACACATCTTGAGGGGGGGGGGGGAATCCTGTTGTGTGATGCAGGATTAGCTATATTTGTAGTGCAGTGATTGCTATGGCCTATGGGGCCCATGCTTCCGGGGAACTAATGGTATTATAATCCCTTGGCATTTCTGATGTTCTTTACATCATATTTTCATGCAGCATTAAAGCAAAGATTCCTAATGCTTGCAGTGTGAGAGTCAAAATCTCTTTTTTCATGTTACATGCTTTGTGTCCTGTGAAAATGCTGTAAACTAAGTACAGCATTAAGTTTAAAACCTGAAGTGTGTTCTAAAGGTGTAGACTTCCAATCCCTTTACATCTGTTCATCAAAGAATTTTCTTCCTTAGGGCACACTGAAAAGACATGCCTAATCCTAAAGGGGTAAACATGACTATATATCATCATCATCATCATCAGCCGTTTGAGAATCCACTGCAGGACCAGCCTATCCCGACCAAAGTCGGGACGATACAGCCAATGTATCTCTACCAAGTGGCTTAGGCCGTCTTGTAGAGATTGTATGTATGGTAAGAAGTGCTTGTTAGTGTAATTGTCGTGTTGGAGTGACTTTGGATGTGTGTGTAGTCCGTGAACCAAGTGTAATTGGCCCGTGCAAGCTGACTGGGTGCAAGCATACTTTATAGTAAGCGACACTGGTTCAACCACAGCACCCCTGGTGTCCGCCAATGTAGTACGTGGCCGGGTGAACACTCCCAAAGTTTATTACCCTGGCGGGGCGCGAACCCTGGCTCACCCGTGTACGAAACGCACACTCTACCACTGTACCACAGAGGCTCCTGACTACATATATATATACAGTAATCCCTCTAATATCCGAACGCCCAATATCCGAACATCCCCACTAACCGGACATAATCCTCCTGGGATCCAATATTCCCCAAATGGGCCAAAAACCGCAAAAATTCGAAAAAAATCTGACTTTTTTTTTCCCTCCCATAATTTGAAATTCCCGCCTGGCGCCAAACAGCTGTTACACCATGGTCCCTTCACCCCTTCCTTCCTCCCCCTCCCCCCTCCCCTGTCAGGTTGCCATTTGGTATTTTTCATTACCAAGTGTGGGCCAATTTGGTAACGAAAAATTCGTTTGGTAATGAATTAGAATAATGCATTACCAAATGGATTTTTCACATGTATGAGGATACACAGGATGGAGATGGTGGATTGTTTGCTCTCTCTGATTAATCTGCTACCCTACATAGTGTGAAAATAATCAACATGGTGTTAGTTATAAGTAGAGTGATTACATGTATTTCCACTTGTATATATAATTAGTGAAGAATATATGCTAGCTTTACGAATTTGGTAATGAAAAGTTATATTTGACAATGAAAGTTGAGGAGATTGGTAATGTGGCTGTTGCGATCTGGCAACTCTGTTACCCCACCAACATCAACAGTCACAGCTTAACTCCGATGGAGAGCAGATACTCATAACAGTGCAAGCCACAGGTGCTTGTTTTTTGTGAATAAACAGTGAATAAACTGCAATACCTTGCCACTAGAACACACGGGAATTTACAGTGTTGTGCAGTGTTAAGAAATTAGAATTTAGAGTGCAGAGGATTAACTGTGGACTGCAAACTGGCAGTTCAAACCAGTCCAAGAGCAAGGGACTTGTAAGTACCCAGAATGTTTAATATTGTATAAACTCACCTCTAAAACCTCATTTTATGGTTCTTTTGCATTTATTTCAGTCTTTTATGTCCCTTATTGGTGTGATTTGGGTCTTAAATAGGTGCAATGCATGTCCAGAGGGAGTTGTATAGGTGTTTTTCAGAGTTAGGGTCCATAAGTACAAGTCCATAAGCTGGGGCCCAATATCCGGACAGGACCACTATCCGGACCTGCCTATGGCTCTATTGATCCGGATATTGGAGGGGTTACTGTATATATATATATATATATATATATATATATATATATATATATACTCATATACAGTATTTATAATAACTGTAATAATAATAATAATAAGATTAAATGGTGGTTGGATGATGATGATGATGATGATGATGATGATGATAATAATAATAAAAATAATCCTCACCCTACCCTAGGGTGGGAATGGAGGTCCGGATGATGATGATGATGATGATGATGATGATGATGATGATAATAATCCATCCATCCATCCATCATCCAATCCTACATTGCCTCATGAGGAGGTAGGAGCCCGGGGATAGGCAATTGGTCCTGACATTTAAGATGAGAGTGACCAGCCACACTCATCCCTGAGTGGCATTACATGAGCAATCAACCCCAACCATCCCTTGGATATAAACCTTCACTGGCTCAATCCGATTGGAAAGGAATAATTACCCACTAAACCACCAGGCGCCAAAATCTGGTTATATGGTTACCACCCAGTGTAGTAAATGGTTTCCTGGTGCACAGGAAACCATTTGGCTTGTCACTCAGTGTAGAGTCACCCACAGGCTGAAGCAAGTGGAAAGAATGAAGGAAAGAAAGACAGAAGAGGGAGTGTAAAGTCACCCATAGGCAGAAGAATGAATGAATGAATCAATCAATCAATACTGTATCATAAACGACCTACAACCCATTATGGGATAAGAGTGCATGTATACTCTGTCTCCTGAATACCAAATGAAATTTACTGAATAGCCACTGATATACTCAATGAAAGAATGAATAATGATGCTTGTTTTTATGATCATTTACGAATAAACGAACAGAATAGCACTACTGCATACATCTAATCAGACCTCATCTACTTTTGAAGTTGAATGGAAAAATTATTAAAGAAGCTGAAGCAGTCTATGTTAAGCTTAAACAATGTTAAGCTTAAACAAACAATATGAATACAGTACTGTAAGATACATTTTTTTGGATAAAAATAGAACAATACCTAATAAATACAGTATGCTTCTAAATACTCCGTGTATGATTCATCTACCAGTTTTTGTGAATACTGTACCTTACTAAAACTGAACACTATAGGTCTATGTCTAATGCACTGGATATCAAAATAAAAATTGTAACAGACAATGCCATAAAATGTGCTCCAAGAAATAGAAGTCTGAGGCTTGGGCACTACAATCCAACATATATGAGAGTAGATGATAAGTCTATCCTCCCCTTAGTGGTGCTGGAGAAGGACTCCTTCACTTAGAGGCACAGATTTAGCCAGACAGCTCCACTGGTCTGTTATACATGTGTCCCTTGAGTCCCTCTCTAAACCCATGAAGAGGATGGTGGACTGCAGAACAACAACTTTAGCCTGCAGTCCACCCAGTTCATATTTAGATGAGTCTGGGGCCTCAACAACAACTCTCCTTGGTACTGAAATAATTCCAGTCAAATCCTGGGGATGGAACCTAAGTGCATGGCAAGGGTATCACTCCAAATGGGATATTAAAATAATTACAGCCCTACAATGGCTGGCTGGTTAGCATCGCTACTGCGAAGTTGCTGGCCCGTTAGTGTCAGGGTTCGAATCCTGGTATGGGAAGCTGGGGTCACTTGACTCAGGAGTCCATCCACCCTTTGTGGGTTGGTAGATAAAATGAGTACCTAGGGTAACACCTAGGGGAGGTAACTGTGGTGACCTGGATGATGCAGTGGCCTTGTATCCCAGGTTATTGGGTGAATAACCCACTACAGACTCAAAGGCCTATGTTACAGAGATGAGCACTGTGGCTAAGTGCTTCATGGCGTATGCTCCCATCTTTACCTTTTTACCTTTACAGCTGGTTTGCTTTTATCTGATGATGCCTGGTCACTCCAACAGCTTGAATACTAAGTAGTGGGTGAAATTTCAAGAATCTTTGTTATGAAGTACAAATGAGTCTCCTTGATTACTAGTCAAATTTACCATCCAACCTGACTACAGTTGGTCATCAACTGAGCTGAAAAGAGTTTACAGATCTTTGTGAGGTTAGAACAAGCTAAAATACCAGTGGAACAAAGCAATTAGTTCATGACACTTAAAAATAAATGAATAAATATCAATAAAAAAAATAATACAAAAAAGGCAGTATTCCAGCAAGTTTACTGTGTCAAGAGTTACGGAAAAGAAACCTAAGACCATGTAACCAATTCTTTGTAAGATATAACTAGATTACTGGTAATTCTGTTAAATCTGTATCACTCCCAGTTTTGAACAGTGTAACATTCTAGTGTTCTACCATTATCTAAGGCCAGCTTGAGGTTATGCTGATACTAAAGATTAATGTTGATAATTTTAAATCTTTAAATTTCATAATCATGAACGTGTGCACAAACAACTATTCTTTCATTTACATTACAGTGCATAAAAGGAAATATAGCACGTCACTGGAATGTAAGATAAACTAATATCATAACTGCCCCACAGCACACCAACGCTATCTGACTGTGTTTCATGCATATCTAGGGGTTACTCTTGATAAGGGCTGTATGGGATAATTTTAACAAAACTCAAAACTGCACCTAACGAAATTTTACCCTGCCTAACAATGTTCTGATGTTTCATTCACTACCTACAACTTCTTTTTTTTTTTTTTATAGTGACACCAACCTAGCTTTCTCCACCTTTACTCTGTCAAAACACAACACGTCAGTATCTTGGCAACGGAAGTTAAACAGTACAAGCACAGTACTGTACCCCTAATTATTTGAGATACCGTACATTTGGCATTCTTCCGCCAGTTACAATGACCAGCAGCCAAGGGGTTCTCCAATAATTAACTATGGTGCAATGAAACTTCTAAGATGAGACATGTGCATATGTGCAGCAGAGTTTATATCAAGGTTATGTAGCCAACAGACTACTGATATAATAACAGCATATGGTGTACTGGAAGTGCCTAAGTGATTAGTGAATGCACTAGTTTATTTTTGTCTACAACCAGGAAATTTACTGTACAGGGATTCTATGATTTCCTTGTTTTACTAAAAATTAAAATAACTTGCACAAAATATCGCATCCTCAGTACATTCTTCTCACACCAAATCATATCAACTCACATTCTATCCAGTCCTTATCAGACCACTGTGTCAGGGAGATTATTAAACTTATAAGCTATCACATGGACATCATGGATCACCTGTAACTGCAATACAACACAATAATACTCAAAATAATAAGTGATCAGTAATGAACAAAAGTACAACTTTACATACAGCTATATTACTTCAAAAATATATGCAAAAAAAAATTAATTTAGCAACAATGTATTTAAAATAACAGAGTTTGATTTAAAAGTAATTTAAAGCATATCATACTAAACAGTAGTGTATGATGATTTACATTTAACAGTTATGTTTTTTAAGTAATGCTTTAAACTTAAATAAATCCCTTAACAAAGCATCACTACATCTACATTACTGTTTACAGAGGATACATGATACTGACTGTACATCGGAGTTTTCACTAAAATATGCAATAGGAAACACAGCTGCATCGATGAGTGGCAGACACAATTATTAACGTTCTGTGTTTTATATAAAATTTCTCACTAATGGCAAAAAAAAAAAAAAAAAAAAATTCTAATACTGGGACAAACTTATTCAAAGAATTTCAGGCTACTTGTCTTCAGCTGTTATTCCAACCCACACAATCGTAACTGTACAGAGGTAATTTATGATCAGTAATTAAAGAAGCTTGGAAGTATTAGAAAGCTCAGCAAAGAGCAATTTTTAAAGGCAACATTAAACTCACTGCACGACTGCGGGAAGACGTGGGGTTCAAATGTCCATAAGGATACCCGCATTTTTGTCCCTTGGTGGTGCTGGCGTGGGTACAGTGCCTTAATGACGCACGCAGAGGTTGTTGTTCAATCCCCGACTGGCTGTCCCTTGCCATCTGATCACAGTGTGGAAAAAGAATTTCTGTCAGTGTGAGAAGCTAGGGAGATCCACGGATTTTTCAGTGGGTTTTTTCGTTGCTTCTAAACGATCAAAATCCCATCCTTAGGCAAGAAAAAAAATTAAGATGACGATGATGATTTTTCATTGTTCTCCATGGCAATAATTAACTACAATTTACTGAGGCACTTTGCAAACATGGAAAGCAAAGAAGTTAAGGGAGCAAACAGACGTATAATTTTAACCACAGTCAACCTTCCTTACAAAGAACTGTATTAGTTACCACAAAGAAATTGGAAGAAACAACACATACTGTACAGTACATATACACAGTATAATGTGAGAAGCAGCAACACAGATACTGCATAATATACCTGTATATTACTGTGTAAGTACTGTGCTAAGATTAAAAACAAGACCATACTTGGGAGGTAATTTCTGTTTTAGTAAGAGTGCCTACCAACCTATTACAAATTTACCATTTGTGTATGGTAGCCAACTGTGAGTGTTCTGTCATTTTGGTGCAATGTGCTCGTGCTGTGTTAGATTACCAATCAAGCAAACCGGACAAGGTTTCTTCAGGTACAGTAAAAAAACATGCTAGAAAAACCAATACAAACCTGAAAAATGTGAAACACATAAACATGTTAAAATATATACCGTACTGTATATACTATATAGATACCGCTATACTATATCTCCTTGATGTACAGTACCTCATACAATATTACAGCTTATCAAGACAACAAGCACATTAACCAGACCAGAGGGCACAGCTGTTGTTATGATATGTAGCACTACGCTTTGATGTCAGCACGGGAAATACCAGTACTGTACCATTAAAACGACATTAATCCCCCTTAACCTTTTCAATTTGGTCATGCTGTCTGCTACCATACAATAATATTCAACACAGAAATGGCCTCTCATAATGAGTGGTTTGTTAAGTATCTAACACCCTCCAGTTCCAAAAGTCTATCCTAAGCTGAATTAGTAAGGAAATGGCAAAAATAAAGTGAAATTAACAGGCTCAATGGCACAACTTTCTACAAGTGCTGTCAACCCTTCCTTACTGTGACTCATCCTATATTTATTGCTGCTACCTCCATATTATTTCATTTGATTTAGGAGACAACCCTATGAGTTCAAGAAGGCTATAGCTAATATTTGCAGATCAGAAAGTAACTCTTGAGCAGACTATAATCATCAGAGCATAGCAAGAAATCATCACACTGTACAGGTCAGTCTTCAGCCCCTTGTTATTCATCATGGTGCTTGAAGCTCTCTTATATGACTTCAAAAATGGACTCCCATGTGAGATGTTGTATGCTGATGATTTGGTGTTGATTGCAGCGAATGAAAGGGAGGAGGAAGAAAGATTTATGAAGTGCAGAGATGGCATGGTGCAAAAGGACTTGAAAGTTAATGCAGATAATCAAAAGTGATGGCACCTAGGGATGGTGGTGGTACTGTCAAAGAAGAGGAGAGTGGACATATGCAGTTTGCCACAAGGGCATGGGAAGTACCGGTAATTCCATCTTATGCAGTGTTTGTGAGAAGTGGGTGCATAAGAGATGCAGAGGCATTAGATGCAGACTGCAAGAAAATGCTGATTTCATGCACGCGGTGTATTGGGGAAAGCATGGGGCGATTGTCAGATGTGAAAGGATTGACCTTGCTTGTGAGTCTGTCAAGTGTGTGTATGAGTTTTCTTATTTGGGAAGCATGTTATGTGCTGGAGGTGGGGCTGAAGCTAGCTCTGTCGCTTGACTGAGGAGTGTTTGGAAGAAGTTCAAGGACCTGTTGCTTTTCCTGACATTGAGAGGGCTCTCCCTTCATGCTAAGGGATCTTTTTATGTGGCATGTGTTAGGAGTGTAACGCTGTATAGTAGTGAGACCTGGGACGTAAAGGAAGAGGATATCCACAGGCTCAAACGTACAGAAATGACAGTGATTAGGTGAATGTGCAGTGTGTCCCTGAATGCAAGGCCTGGGGGTGCTAGGTTTACAATGGAAGAGCTACAAGGTGGGACGAGACTGGAGTGTGTTGGTGTTGTGATGAAGAGAGGTAGATTGAGATGATCTGGGCAAGTGGAGAGGGTGGGGGATGGCAACTGTGTACAGAAGTGGGAGCTGTTAATGATGGGAATACGGTTGCGAGAGGCAGACCAAAAAAGACCTGGAACGAGGTCAATGAGTGTGACCTCAAGGATAAGGGCCTCAATAGGGAAGCTGTTTAAGATCAAGCGGCATGGAAAGCCACCATTAGGTAAACAAGGCTAATGCATCCATGCATGTTGGAGCCTTTATAAATGAAACAAAATGAATGTAGACATAAACCTAAAATATACATGAACTACTGCTGTACCAAGATACAGCAACAACACTGGAGTTATTATGTATAGGCTAAAATGAAATGTAAAGTACGTATTGATACAACCATCTCAGCTCCCAACTTTTGACTCCAGCAGCACAACATGTTTCACTTCATTCTTACTGTCACCAAATCATCTTATTTAGCTTGGAAGAGACTTTTCAAACTAGAAAGGGTTACCTGGTACTGTACATAAAACCAGGAGAGACTGGAGAAGTCAGGGAGAAAGACTTGAAAGTCAAGAAGCTGAGGATCAAAGAAATGGTAGATGAATATAGGACGAAAGTATGGAAGGAGTTCGAATCTATGAACTGGAATGAAATGGATCTGGACAGCCTATGGAATGGATATTGCGAATGCTTAGTTAGGAATGTTAAAGTGCTGTGTGGTGTGGCAAGAGTAACAACAAAGAAGAAAGGTACAGCATGGTGGGATGAAGAGGTTAAGAGAGCAGTGGAGGAAAAGAGGAAGAAGTGGCTAGAGTGGTAACAGGACTGGGTGCCAGGAAAAGTGACACTCACACAGATGAAGAATGCTGTGAAGTGCTGACTGAGGTTGATGAGGTCTATGGATAGATGATTAAGTGTAGTGGAGAGAGCAGAATGAGGTGCTTGTTGGAGATATGTAAGAAGGCATGGATGAGTAAAACTGTGCCAGTAGAGTGGAAAAAGGCTGTGATTGTACCCCTGTACAAAAATAAAGGTCAGCGAAGAGAGTTCAAGAATTATCGTGGCATAAGCTTATTGAGTGTGGTAGGGAAGGTATATGGAAGAATTATTATACAGAATATAGGAGAGATATCAGAAGTCCTGGAGAGTGATGACCACGGTGGCTTTAGGAGTGGCAAAGGATGTGTGGATCAAATATGTGCAGTAAGACAAATAGTGGAGAAGGCTTGTGAGAATGATTATAAGGTGTTTATGGCATTCATGGATCTAGAAAACGCACATGACAAACTGGACAGAGAAGGATTGTGGAAAGTTTTGCACGTGTACAGAGTAGATGGTAAGCTGCTAGGTGCCGTCAAGAGTTTTTATGATGGCAGTGAAGCATGTGTAAGGGTTAATGGACATCTAAATGAATGGTTCAAAAACAGTGTGGGTGTGAGACAAGGTTGTGTCATGTCCCCATGGTTGCTCAATATATACCAGTACCTGTATATGGATGGGGTGGTGAGAGAAGTAAAAACACAAGTAATGGAGATAGGGATGGTGTTGGTAATGAATGGTGATGGATGCAATATCTCAAATTTGTTGTATGCTGATGATGCAGTACTGCTTGCAAATACCGGACAAGAACTTGGTAGGCTAGTGCAGAGTTTTGCTGAGGTCTGTGAGCATCGTGCCTTGAGAGTAAATGTAGAAAAGAGTAAAGTGATGGTTACTGAGTGAGAAGGTGACTCCCAGTGTGATGCTGCAATGAATGGAGAGAGAGACTGGAATTGGTGAGAGAGTTCAAATACCTGGGTAAAGTGACAGAAAAGAGAGGAAAATGTGCAAAAGAAGTTGACAGTAGAGTGACACAGGGAAGAAGGGTAGCTGGCGCAATGAAGGCCTTGTTAACAAACAGAGGCTTGGGTGTTGCTGCTGCACAAGGCTTACATGAAGGAGTGTTGGTGCCAACCTTAACATATGGATGTGAGACTATGGTGTGGCATGCAAATGAAAAGTCAAGAGTAAGAGCAGTGGAGATGGGACTGCTGAGGAATGTATATGGAGTACACAGGGTGGATAGGATACAAAATAATGTGATTCGTGAATGATATGGAGTGAGGAAGTCAGTGGACACCAGAATCGAAGACAGTGTACTGAGATGGTATTGTCATGTGGAGAGAATGGATAACAACAGACTGGCGAAAAAGGTATATCTGAGCGAATTTGAGGGAGGGAGGAGGCAAAGTTGGCCAAGGAGAAGGTGGAGAGATATAGTGGATGAGTGTGTGAGGAAGAGAGGTATGGAAACCAGTGAGGCTAGGGAACTGACAAGAAAGTAAGCTGGCTTGATGAATGTTGTGAGAAGACGTGCATGATCTGGGATTTGGAACCCCTTTTTAACGTGGCTGCGTCCGGACTGACTCAATCGGATACGTTTAGCCTATGTGAAGCTACAGGACGTGGTGAATGTTTTTGATACAGCCAGGATTCCGGGGGCTTGAATAATGAGTGAATGGAAGTGTGGCCCACTGGACTGGGCAAATTTGCGTTGTCTGGACACTGCTACTCCTCACTCTGCCCTAGGGTGGGAAAGAAGGTCTGGATGATGATGATACTATATTGTGATGAAGGTCATGCCTTCACTCTCTTACTATATATATATATATTTAAAAGATCTAGGAAATGGTGTAGTTCAGTTCAGTAACTGCCATACTACTTATTCAACTAATCTTCTGCAATCCTATTTCTTCTCAGACAGCTCTAGAATCTAGACTGTTACCAATACCTAAGATGAAGGTTAGCTAGCATATACAGTTTGGTAATGTACATAGCTATCTTGAGCAATGCATAATTAAACAATCAAATCAATCCTACCACATCAGTAATCTAAATACCATACTGTAACTGACTGTTCTTTCCTTGACTGAGTTTTAAAAAGCTGTTTTCCATTTGCATGAAGTCTGGTTGCCTACAATGTTTATATCATTACACTGCAACTAAAACTTTCTAACTCCAATACCTGCTATAATAACTATAAAATTTACCTAAAATTCAATGGTTAAATGAATGCTAAATCAAGAAAGACCAAATATAAATTACCTACATGCTGTATTAATCCAGCCCTTTCACTCTATGTCTGTCAAAAAGAAATATTTCTCTGTGAAAATGATGAAATGAAGTTTCCAGCTTTGAAAAATCTAATAACAAAACAAAAACTCAGTTCAATACAATAATGTGTCATTCTCTCTATAAAAGTTAAAGTTTTCCCTAAATTCTGGTCACAGATTTGCAATAGCTGCCCCCAAAACTGATCAACTGAATGCCACATGCAAAGTGAACATCCCACAACACAATCCCTTACATATACTTAAGGATCAATGGACAACATAAAACCCCCATTTTAAGCTATTTTAAGCTGGTATCTTGACCCACTCCCTTGCTGCACCAGGAACAAAGGAACACTGAAATACATGATCAAATTGCACATGCCCACAAAACCCAAACTACTGCCCTTTAGAGTTCATACAAGCATAAATTTTTTTTAAATATAATTACTGTGCTCAAATGAAGATGCACACAACTCCATAGTTTCTTTAACCTTGACACACTGACAGCATAACCTATATACTGAGCTGAATATTTAGGTCTTGTGCTCGCACTCACTTTTTTCTTATTGAAATTCACCACAATTTAAATGGTCATACGGCATAAATAAAATCACTAGGAAGTAGCACTCAGCTTCCTCCTTCGAATCCTTCACTCATCAGTTCTCCTACAAGACAAATAAGGGAATGCCCTCGAACATCAATTCCATGTCTTGTGAATATTGTACCTGAGGGCCGCCATTGAGCTTGGGTTTCTTGGTCCCACAACACCCGGCGGACATGGTGGTGGATGGTGGGTGGATCTTGGGTGGATGAGATGTAATTGAGAGATGGTGGATGAGTTCAAAGGGATGGGTGAAGCAGTATCGTTTCTCCTTCGCAAGGCTACCTCCTCTCTCTCTCAGCACAGCAAGAATCACTCACAGCTGATCTGGCCGCGTTCACTTCCTCCAATATAAATATTGCCATTGTTCCCTCTAGGATTATATTTTGTCAAAGGATTCGTTACCAAATCTTCAATTTCTAATTATGAAACCCCTTCAAACTTCCATATAAAAACTGGCCGTAAAATAAAAACACAAATTGAATGATTTATGTAATGTCTTCGAGGTTGTTAAACGCGGCCCCTTTGTTTCTGCCACCTTTCATTTTCACAAGAAAATAGGTCAAGTGGGCTATACGGGCTTAAAAAGCACTATTAATTGATTATATAACGAATGATGACTAAGTGAATATACTGCATAATGTTGCAAAAATATTATTGAGCATAACTCCATTCCCACAATAAAATAATCGAAAAACAGTCTTTGGAGTGTAAACAATTTTCTATGAAGAGATTTCTTATCCATTCTCTTTCATACAAATTCCAATGTAAGGGACACTTATTTTGACATTATTGACTAGTTACACAAGAGAATGATAAAGCTTGACGATGAGTGTAGAATGTGATGATTCAGCAGAATGTTAGCATCAATAATAAAATAAAGACATAAATAAATATACATTAGATTATTCAGTCATTGATGACAAATGATTAATCGGCTTGTACGTACTTGTGAGGCATGGAAATCACACAAATAACTTAGGCCTAACTTTCTCCATGCCTTATTATGTTCATGATCTAAAACCGAGATAACAATAATGTCTTCAAAACTACCAAATTATCAGAATAGGTTGCACGACTGAAATATGTTCTTGCGTTTCAAATAGATTTTATAATAGGCCTAAATCACTGTCGAGCACTGACAGAAGTGTTAACTTTAGCAAGTAGTCTTGGTAAGCGTGCTGACAGCTAGAGAGGTGATTAAAGAAGTGTGCAGATAGCTACACAAACGGTTTTGTAAGACCAAAGAATGTAATTTTATTGCCTGATATGCTACATGGCGTCATTCAGCGCCTGTCACAGGATAGTACTGAGCAGTAGTAAACATGTCCGTCAGCCTGAGCAGCTGAAACTGCTTAACTAAAGTAACGTGTACGGCTGGTTTGATAAGATTAACCACTTTTAAGTACCATAATCCTACATACAAATCTGAGGAGCTAACGATGATCACAATTCCTCAACGGATTTGGGCACCATAAAGGCGGAGGCTGCCCAATATTATATGTACCGGTATGGCATACGACGTACCGACGGTGGCCATCATGAAATGAAAACGAAATCAACAATCTGCGCTCCCCAGCAGGGCAGGGCTATAGGTCAGTGCTGTAAACTCTATTTTCTGTCTGTTCGATCATTCCACAGTAAATACACCTATCTCTGTAGTTTGCATCGCCTTTGAATGATGAGCTGTTCACTGGTCATGGCTTAGTCTTCGGAGGGGGGGGAGGGGCGGATACCAATGATTGCTTTTAAGTGTACAGTAGTGTACAAGCGCAAAGGTGTCGAACGGAAGGAAGGAATAATGAAGAATATTGAAGACTTAGCACCAGGCCATGTATGGCACTGTGGGAGAAGAGGAAAAATAAAGGGTGGAAGAAACATGGAAATACTAAGAAGAGAGGCAGGACAGAAGGGCAGAAGAGGACAGTAAGGAGAGAGACTAGATACAAAAAGGCCCCTTTTAGTAGCCTCGTACGACAAGCAGGGATACTGGGGAAGTATTCTTTTCCCCCCTTCCCCAGGGGAAGCGCAAATGTGTAAGTAAACTTCCAGATGGCTTATTTGCCGAATATGCGATCTGTAATGGCATAAAATGCAATAATCGCTTCTAATCCTCTAAACTATTCCGTAAAATGAAGGTCAGAAATTGGAGGTGAATAGAGGGTACAGAGGAAGAGTAGCTGGAGGTGGAGGTGGGAGAGATGTAAGGAGGGCAGTAGACGGGGGGGGGGGTGCAGGTGGAGGTGAGGGGAGGGATGGTAAACGTAGGCTATCAAGCGCAGAGTGTAGAGGACGGATTTTAAAAAAAAATGAGGGGGTGGATTTGTGGGGGGAGTAGAGAGGGGGATGGTGTATGAATGTGAGGAGGGTAGGGAGGGAGGAAGGACGTGAAGAGGGAGAGAATGCTGGAGGGGTGAAGGTGAGGTGAGGTTATGAGATGGAGAGGGAGGGTTGAAGGGAGGGTGTTGGGATGAGTGTAAGTGGGCTGGAGGTGTTGGTGAGATGAAGGTAGGGGCAGGTGGGAGGTAGGAGTTGCGAGGGAGGTGATGGAGGGGGATAAGGGGGGGAGATGAGGGGTAGGAATGATGAAGTTGGCGGTATGATAGCCTTGGTGTGGCAGTAGACTCACTCGTGGTTAGGACAGTGGCTTGGTAGGGTCACTTGCTCTATCACATCCATACCGAGGCGCTTAGATTCGATTTGACGCTTTTGTCAAGTAAGTATTCTGTTAAATACTCGAGTAGTCGTTTCATCATTAAGGACGAGGGAGAGGGTGTACTACCCAAATATTCTCTGTTTATGTAGTACCAATAGTAGTAGTAGTAGTAATAGTAGTAGTAGTAGTAGTAATGTAGTAGTAGCAACAGTAGTAGTAGTAGTAGTAGTAGTAGTAGTAGTAGCTGAAGTAGTAGTAGTAGTAGTAGTAGTAGTAGCTGAAGTAGTAATAGTTGTTACAGTTGCAATCCTAGGCTTATCTGGGCCTGAACCCGGTGGACTGCAAGCTGACGCTGTCCTCCAGTCTACAATCCTCCTTTCGGGAAATAGGGAAGGACGTAAGGGACGTTTGTATAGCTAGGGAATGGAATCAGTTGGTTATATCGATGTAGACCCAAAACTGTCAAGAATGATCTTGATCAGCTAAAACAAAAAATCATCTAACTAACTAAATAAGTGAAAGCAACAGCAACAAACGACATTCAAACTCCATCGCAAGACGTGCCCTTCTCCGCCTCTTGTGATTTTTTTTTTTTTTTACCCCATCGCTTCGAGAGGTCTTCCCCAAAATATCTGAGATTGAAAATCCTGGCTATGAGATTAACTGTGTCGTATTTATAGCTCATCTGCTTAAAATTCTATATATCCCACGTTAATTTTCTTTTATATGCTACTTCTGCAATGTGTGTCAGTATTTACAGATTGGAAATAGCAAGAGAGGGAATACAAACGGGTAATATTAAAAATAAACAGCTAAGAAAAGGCGCAATAGTTCTTTCATCTTAGCTTGGTCCAAATGTTCGTCTTTCTTCAGCTTCTTTCACGTACCTCAAAGGCAAATTTCTCCATACTCTCCCTAGCACTTCTTCGTGACCAGCATCATATTCAAGTGTTACTCTGATGTTACAGCCCAACATTCAAAGTGGAGAGATAGAAATTTTTGGCCAAGTTAGAGTAAAACGAGGGTGTGAGCTGGGAACAGGGCAGTGAAATGGCGGAGGACAGGGCGACATGGAGGCGATTTGTTTGTGGTCACCCCTTACGGGATTGAGGCGTCTGGCAATAGATAGAGGTAGATATAGTACATCATATTCTAGTTTTTCATGATGGAGAGATGGCAGTTTTAGACCAAATTAAAGTAAAAGGTGTATGGAAAGTCTCTTAAGGTTTTGAGGATACGGAATACATTACGGTTATTTATATGTGTGTGTGTTGTGGTGAGGCAGGTGGTATGCTGGACCCAAGGCTGTGTGTCATGTGCCGCGCGGGTCTCTCTCTCTCTCTCTCTCTCTCTCTCTCTCTCTCTCTCTCTCTCTCTCTCTCTCTCTCTCTCTCTCGTGTGTGTGTGTGTGTGTGTGTGTGTGTGTGTGTTTGCGTGGAGGACATTGAGTGAGGGACACACGTGATGGGTTGGCCAGAGTAAATTGTCCCGTACCGGAAATAGGACTTCCGCCACTAGTCTTTTTGCCACCCGTCTTGATCTTTTGGGACTTAATCTCTCTCTCTCTCTCTCTCTTTCTGGCCCTGATCCAATAGCCCTTCCCCCCCCCCTCACCAGCCCTTTCCTCATCCCTTAGCCATCTCACACTTCCCCACCCTCCCCAGCCCTACCTTCCCCAGCCCTCACATGCTCTGTAGCCAGCATGTCTGTCTCACCCTGCTTGCGTCACTGCCCTATTTTTCTGACTGACTTGAGATATTTCGTAACGTGCATCCTCAGCGATTTATTTACTGCATCACATCTGAATAATCTTCATGCACGCTACTGATGCAAACTATGTCGATATTAAGCAGACATACATATCATACAGAAGAAAGTGAAATGTAATATGCAAAAATAAATACCTGACGATTAATCCCGTGAGATTAGTTCCGATTGTGAACTTAGTTTCGGCTATGGCCTTGTCCCTGCTTCCTTATGCACTCGTAATACCTACACTTATCCAACTGATGATGTTCGAATTGTCTCATGCTGCCACTGAACCAAGGGAAATGAAGTTGCAAAAGGGCGAAAATCTCTGCCTACTTAAAGTGAATGAACCACAGTCGGGAATAAATCTCAACTCTATTCAACCATGACTTTTTCACTTCCTTCCCACATTTCAAAATACTTCTACAACAACAACAACAACAACAACAACAACAATAATAATAATAATAATAATAACGTTTTGCCTCGACAGAACTCCGAACGACCTGCAGAAGTCAAGAACAGAACCAACGATTGTGTTCTCGATCTTTGGCAGCTGCAAGACATACAGACATCCCTTCCCTTAACGAAATATAAATTCTTCAGCCTGTCGAAAACAGACAACTTTCTACACCCTCAAAAAAGTAGCTTCCCATATACTTTTTATTTTCAGCATTCAAAGTGAATCGTGGACTTCTAAGTAGCATTGTTCGTCTCTTAAAGCCAGATATAACAGTTCATTTGTTACTGGCATTTGTTAACAAGCAAGGTTACAGTACACCTGAAATCACTGCACATTAATTCCAAACTCATAGAACAATTCTGAGCTTACAATTTTGAAGTCAAGAGAGAAACCGAGCTGTTTATGACAATACTGTGATTGCCATCTCGTAAACTGAATACAGCATTTAATTACATGAGGAATTAAACTGTTTTAAATTATTCTGCGTACAGTAACACCCTGTGAACTTTAGACAGCATTCATATTTAAGAGAGACCGAGCTGTTTTCACCTTTTTTAACATTAACGTGGGCGTTCCACACAACATATATAATTTCAGACAAGACAGACTTATTTCCACTGATTTTCGTATCGTCTCATTCTCCCTTAACTTTACGAAGAAACCTTACACCAGAACACACAAACTAATCCATCCCTCCTGCCACTCCCTAATTTCCTGTAACAAGAAGTCTAAGGAAAGAGTAAGAAAAGAGGAATCCTCAGACGTAGGAAGGAAAGAAGTCAAAAGATGCCCGCCACACTCTCGGTCTTCTATTCAGTTGTCAAGAGCTGCCGCAAGATAACCGACAGGTAAGATTTCTGTAAGAAGCTAAGATGGAATAATTTTTGCTATTTTAACTCTTTCCTTCATCCATCAAGCCATCGTAACGTAAGCAACACTAAAGATGTCTCTGCATTCACGACGCCACGTCCTAAAAATCGGTAGAGCTTTTTCGTTTCTACAGTCATATTATACAGTGTTATAAAGTTTTAACGTTAATGTGTCCAGTCGGGAAAGCTCATTTCAAAGAAAGCTGAGCATGCCTTTAAGGGGCCGTGGGACAGAAACGGGAAATCTTAAAATTGGGTGGTTGTACCCACAGTGCTCTACACTGTGGTTGTACCCGTCACGGAACAACAAAATATCCATTTATTTTCCAGAATGATCCTACCTCAATATTAACAGATAACGATAGATTAACAGATACAATGACATGCATAAAAAGCAAAGGGAAGGCAAATACATATCAAAAGACAGAAACATATGAGCATGTAAATAATTAAAACATTCCCCAGGTACCCAGTCACGCGAGGGATGCTGACATACCTAGCAGTGTGGCCTGCAGGTAACCTAGTACAGCAGACACTGGACAGGTCGAGGGCATGGTGGGATTTACAAGAAGCTGCACGGTATGGTCTTTATGGCTGTCTGGTCACCGCGCCGCTCATTCACGCCTGGCTTAAGCTGCTGACGAGGGTTCTACCGGGTTCTGCAGTCTATCAGGCTCTTACGAAGGTGGGATTGCGAGAAATTTGTCTTCTTTACCCCCGTACTCGCTGTGTTTACCTTTCGTTTTCCCCTCTAGTTCGCATTCTGTCTGTCATTCTTCCCTCTCATTGCCCTTCTTGCTTGTATTCTCTCAGTCCATTTTTCTTCTCTCTCATACACGTTTTTTCTGTAATGCTGCCTTTCTCTCATATTTCTCACCCCCTTCCCTTTATTCATCTGTATCTCTGCTTGTCTGCTCCCCCTTCTTCCCTCTCTCTCTCTGTCTCTCTCTACTCTCCGATGACTTCTTCACAACTAGCTCAAGCTCCTTTCAAGGGTCGTACCTGACTCTGCATCTAATCAGGCTTTTGTACGAACGTGAAACAACTCTCTCTCTCTCTCTCTCTCTCTCTCTCTCTCTCTCTCTCTCTCTCTCTCTCTCATATAATAATATATATATATATATATATATATATATATATATATATATATATATATATATATATATATATATATATATATATATATATGCAAGCATTAATATCCGAAAAAAATCTTAAACAACCCTAACTGACAAAGATTATGTGCTAGACTTTTTGTCGATATACAGTAACTATCCTTCTTCTAGCTGTAAAACACACACACACACAAGCGCGCGCTATACGTGAAAAAGTTAGTGTTCGCTGACCGTGAACACAAGAAAAATCTGTCTATCTACAGCCAGACGCCATAATCCCGTAAAGGGTGACCAACTGTATTTGAGTTGGTTCTTTTACGGAGAGGGGCACTAACCTTCCGCCAACCCATTGCTGACACGTAGGGAACACGTATGGGTTGGATATACTGTAATTACCACCCAACGTTGTAAATGGCATTAGACTTGCCACTCAATGTAAAACCACCTGAAAGAGAAAAAAAATAAAAATAAAAACAGTGATAGGAAAGATGAAAGAAATAAAATGGGAGGGCAGACACAGAAAAAGAATGATAAAAGTGAAGGAAGAAGTAGGCAGGACTACATCAAGTGAGTGGGTGATGGTCGCCACCACCTAGCCTACCACCTCTGGTAAAATATGGAACTGATTATTTGAACATGCATCCCTCCTAAAAAAATATATATATATATCTGTAATAAAAGTAAAATAGAGTAAATAGCAAATACAAATACCGGTAATAAATAACAACCTACTAAGTTAGTGCTCATGTCCCCTCCGGCTTTTTTTTTTTTTTTTACAGGGTTACGTGGATCAGCTGGTATTCGCGCCTGTGAACATCACACAGTTCTTCTTGGGCATGGCGCTGCTGGAGGGACGGGGGCTGGAGGACGCCCTGCAACAGTGGCGTGAAAAACTACTCCCTACGTGGATGGTTAGTGGCAGCTCTCTCTCCTCTCTCAGAACTTAATCGCTATGAAAACACACACACACACACACCACACACACACACACACACGTTTTCGTAACCAAATCCTCTCTTTATTACTACGACTGTATCTAAGCTTCAGTCTAATTGATACAAACCTTTCCTCAGCCTCCCAAGCCACAGGACTCCCCACTAGCCTATGGACAGGGGCGTGGGATTGTCGGGTGGTCTGGTTGTCTAAGCGCACTGCCAACCACGGCTAATGAGCTCCACCACCCTAGTAGTCAGTTTGTTTTCATCTGACAGAACTGGTTTACTCCCATACCTTGATCACTAAGTCGTGGTCGCATGATATTCGATGAGCCTCGGTCATGCGGGATGGTTTATTTATTTATTTATTTGTCATTATTATTTTTATCATTATTTATATTCATATTATTATTATTATTATTTGTAAATACATAAGTCGATCTTCCAATATGACATTAATGAAAGGGGCTGTTGATCTTGGGCAGCTGAGAACAAACTTGCTACAAATGTTTATAAGCTCCTCGTTCCTTTTTATTTTTCTTCCTGCTCAGTATCCAGGAACGGCTCACTGGGCAAGACCAGTGAAGTTGTTGGTTTTGTCGGCGTCCATCTAGCTATGAAACAGGTAATGCTGGATTACATGGTACCAGTAGCAGATCTAGGACTGACATGATTCAAGTTTGGGTATCTGAGCTTTGCTTTCTCTTTTTTTATCGTTTTCTTGTTTTTTAATCCCACATACATTTGTCAGAGTTGCAGTATAGTTATGATGATGATAAAGAATTGATAAATACATAAACTGATAGACATACAGCATGTGAACGAACTGACAGAAAGCTAATAGTCCGACAGGAATGCAGATAGAAAGACAGATATATATATATATATATATATATATATATAGGCAGAGTGAGATAGATATAGACAGTCAAGAATAGACACACAAATAAAAAGACCGACAGACAAATAAAAACACAACATAACTAAAGAAAAATCTCAAAATATTCCTCTGCATGGTATGACTAAGAAGCGTTCATCACGTGTTAATTCTAGTGTGACAGGTGTGGGGAGGCTTGGTGACGCCACGCTGGTACAACTGGGTTAATCTATTGGCAACCTGTTTCTCTCTCTCTCACACACACACAATTTATTGTCCTCCTTTCTCTCTTTTGAGTTCTTTCTTCCCTCACCTCTGCATTATCATCATCTCTCATGTACACACACACACACATTTATTGTCCTCCTTTCTCTCTTTTGAGTTCTTTCTTCCCTTACCTCTGCATCATCATCATCATCCTCTCCCACACACACACACACACATTTATTGTCCTACTTTCTCTCTTTTGATTTCTCTCTTCCCTCACCTCTGCATCATCATCATCCTCCTCTCTCTCTCTCTCTCTCACACACACACACATATAGACATACACAGTGTACTGTCCTCAGTCTTTAGAGTTCTTTCTTCCCTCACCTCAGCATCATCATCATCCTCTCTCTCTCACACACACACTTACAGTTTACTGTCCTCCTTTCTCTTCTGAGTTTTTTTTTTCCCTCACCTCTGCATCATCATCTCTCTTTCTCACACACACACATTTACTGTCCTCTTTTTTCTAATTTGAGTTTTCTTCCCCCACCCCTGCGTCACCATCATCTCCTCTCTCACTCTCACCTGCCTCTGGCGTGTACTCCATAAATAAATCTGGATGTTTCGGAGTTCCCCTTAATAGCATACTCCTTGGCTCGCAATCACGTTGACTTAAATCGAGTTCGTAACACTTCTGCGATCTGTTTTGTGTAATACCTTTTTACTCTCTCTTATACTGATACAAACTACGCCTATAAAAAAAATATAATTACAACGTTGAAAGAGCATGGTGTTGCTGTAAAATAAATCAGTCTCCTATGCCAACGCTAATTTAACTCCGTCAGTACGGTGCTTTTATTTTCTTGCTGTCTTCAGATTTTATTCAGTTTGTGAGAAATTCAGTTGGCTTCAGGATATTACTGTTACTTTTCAATTGCATTTTGTAATCTATTTACTTATCTATTTTTGACCCCTGGCTTATCTGGAGATACCCGGTAGCCTGCAGAAATATTCCCAAAACTCTACGGAGTTTCGCCATACTGCTTCACTACAAAAACTTGACCTAAGGATAAATCGATTACATAAATTTACAGACCACACACCCCTTACGGTCCCAAAGAGGCGTCTGGATCTAGCACAAATAGTAATACTAATATCAAGGTACGGGAGAGAGAGAGAGAGAGAGAGAGAGAGAGAGAGAGAGAGAGAGAGAGAGAGAGAGAGAGAGGTACAGTATTTATAGCATGTTGCGTATGTTATCATTACTCGCCCTTTCCTTGCCAACTTACATAGAAGCCAAGAGGTGCGGTATTTTGTTGTTGTTGATGATGGTAGAAGGATGGTAAAGAAAAGGCTGGTGATGCGGTAAGTAGCCGTGGTGATGGTGTAGGCCTTATGGGGATGAAAATGTTTCCTGGGGATGATTGTAATGATGGTGGTGGTTAATAGTGATGACAGTTTAGCAGACATTAGTTGTAAGTAAAGGCCATGATAAAGATCATGCACGCCGCAGAGATGAGGTAAATTTTTTTCTTTCTTTGTTCTGAAATTGCTATTTCTTCGTCTTTAATGGCGAGCTGCAACAACAGAGTAACACTAGACTAGTACAGAGGGGGTCAACCTCTTCATCCCGATGAAGTATTCTTTATTTCATTCTTGCTAATTCTTGAGACTGTCAGTTAGGAGCGGGTCTTCTTACAGTGAAGGAGTAAATGACGCCTATATCTAACTCTCCAGTTAGGAAAGAGTCCCGGAAACTAAATAATCTGAAAACAGCAAAAACTCAGTACAAAAGACAGTACGTTATTGAACTGAAGCGCTTAAAGAGGTTAATGGTTGGAAAGGGGACAAAGATTAATTAATTATAATTAATGGGGGAGATAGTATTGAGTCATATAAATACAGTAAGGGGCAAAAGTTCACCTACTCATTCCAATGCCTCCACTTCACTCACAGCATCCTCCACTTCACCTCCATCTTCACTCACAGCAACTGTCATTTTCCTCCCCAGTGCATCACATCTGTTAATTATCTAGAGCAGAAAAACATAAATTACATCTCTCATCTGAGAATTAGTCAGCTGAAGAAAATGACACATAAAGATTATATGCAAACTTTTGTCCCTGACTGTACCATCAGATGCCAGTGGGTGACCTACTAGGCAATAAACTTGGTCCCGGAGTGGCCAAATTGTCAGTACAGGTATAGTCACGTGGGGAGCATGTTACTTCAATGGACCCTCCCCTAAACACACACACAACCTATGAACACTGTATTGTGGGTATTCTTTGTACCATATAATAAAAAGGGTTACAGCTTACGAATGAACAATTAAAATAGAACATCATGAAGACAGGAAATGTGATGACTTAAGAGATTTCATCACTGACAGCAATGGAAATTTCCACAATATTTTAAAACTTCTTAGTGCTTTGCAACAAGAAGCCAGGCACTGTAATTAATTGCAATCTAGGTAATATCTTAAGTTTTTATATCTATTATGAAACTTAACTGCTGTAATGAAAGAGCTACAGTACTTGCAATGTTAATAAAAGATGTTCAAGTAATAGAATATACTAATGGATTTATCTCACTGCTAGATGGGAATGCAATTTGGGTTAATAACAGTGATGATGGATACCGTGGTAGTAACGCTGGCAACTGCCACTAAACGGAATCCTTGAATTGGTACCTGCAGATCAGCCTGTCTGTGTGGCCCATCATTCAGACAGTCAACTTCAGTCTGGTACCAGAGAAGAACCGAGTGATGTTTATATCTTTTGGATCATTGCTGTGGTTGGTGTTTCTCTCCTATATGCATCACACTCACCCAGATGATCTGCCTGAGGGACTCACCACGCGGCGAATCCACTATGACTACAAACACGGCTCAGATGAGTCACTGCTCATAAAGAAGGCACACCATTCCCTTGACACACAGTAAGCTTTATAATTAAAGAAAGTATATTTTAATTTTGAATCATACTATATGTTCTAGTCTAGAGGACAGGACTGAATTATGCTTATAACTTCACTGTTGTTTCACTTCACTTTGTTTTGAAAGGTTTTGTACATGCATATATCAGCCTTATTCACCTAACAGCAGGTTTTCATGTTGCATGATCTCTGTTCAATCCCTTAATATTTCAGTCATTCTTAAAACAGATTATCTTAGTTAAATTCCTGCACTAAACTCAGAACTTCATTTCTTACTTCGTGTTGGCATAAGGCCTAGGTTACCATAATCTTGCCTGTTTATCGACAAAGCTGATACATCCCAAATGCTAAGTTATTGATAAACAAATTAACCTATGATTTTGCATGTCCAAACAGACGGTGGAATCCAATGCTGCCAGTGACTGCCTTATGTTGTGGGAAAGAAGGAGAGGATGGAGAAGTGGTGATAGTGAAGACACCATAGCTACATCTTTGCTATTATATACTCCATTTCCCTTCTTACTCCCACCTTTCCACCATTCTTATTTAAATTCCCTTGCATATTCTCTCCTTCCTTCCATTTACCTACTCTCTCCCCTCCTCTTCTTCTACTCCCAGCTAATGTTTTACCTCCTCCTCTCCCATCTTCACTATGCAGCTGTACTCTGCAACCCTCCTGGAAGACCTTGACTAACTAATGTATAAACGTGAGCCATATTTTCTGCTCAACCTCCACTCCTCTCCTAGGCTGAATGGAAACTGTAACAAAGATTTCACAACAAATAATGAATTACTGGTAGTTCAGGGTTGTTACAGACTTCATGAATAATGGTTTCATTGTGAACTGTTCGTAATGGAGCCTGGTAAAACTTCCAATCATCGCCTTAGCACTGAACAACAGGTCTTGGTTCAATGTGAAATACTGGTTACTACTTTCCTCCAACCATGAATAGATTTAGAGGGTTAGCAAAAGCTATTGTACAGTACAAGAGTGTATATAGATAATGAATTCCTCAATACAATGCAGCTAATTCAAAGGTGTATATATTGTATATGAGTACAAATGAGCTTACTTAGAGTATAATAAAAAGGAAACGTGTGGCATGTTAGAGATAACCTAACATTGTATTAAATACAAGGACTCATCAGTATTTGATTGGCAAGTAATATTTACTTACAGTATCCAATATTACTACTTAAGACTGTTTATCTACCAAGGATTAATTGATTGTGTTAAGGCATGAGACTAATTTCACAAGCTTCAAACACAACTACTGTACATCAAAAAGATGAAAAGTCAGCCATTTAAAAAAATGTGTCTTTAAAAAAATTGCCAGATCTATAAATGAGATTAAAAACTACAGTAATGACTGTAATGGCTGGAAGTATACAATCCCATTCAAAATTAAGCACAAACAGAAAACACAGCATTTTAAAAACTCTAAAACATCTCATGAGTCAAAGAAATAGGTAATTTTTGCCTGAGTCACAGTAATTGTTGGTAGTAATGATTTTGAATGGCATCATTAACAAACCTGTATAAAATACGAACTGTCTTTTCAGTTTGTTATGACCACTCTACTGTAACTTCCTTTGGAAAACACATTATACTCTAGCTTTATGGAATGTCACAAAATGCCTCAACATCATTCCTTTTCATACATGATACACTAAATACCACATCATATTCCATACATTCCTGTCATTATACAGAATTCTGTATTTTGTATTTTGTTTTTCTCTTGAAAGGAACAATAATTGCAGGCTCCTGGCCTTTGGTTCCTTGTTCTACGCATAAAAAAATAAAAAAAATAAAAAAATAACAACGTTTTGTACTGCATATGTACCTGCTTTACTTATAAACACTATGCATTCTGATAAAAAACAAATACTCATCTGATTTAGAAAGTCATTCTCACATGACATACAGAGCATATCTCAATAAAATTTAATTACAACATCAACTTTCAACCATTGTCCTTTATGCTGGGGTAAATGACCCTTCCAGTGGTTAGCCTGTTTAACACAACAATGAAGAACTTACTTTTCCTTGAAGTAAAATAAGTCAATGTGAAGACATAATAGCTCAAACTGATAACAGAAATGCATGACAGAAATTATCTACTGATGAAGCAAGTGGGAGAAAGGGTCAGGATCATGATGAAGCAGTGATACAATATATGTATGCCAGTGAGCCAACTTAGCAGACTGACAACCATGAAAACCTGTGTGCTGTACTGTATTTACAACGAAGTATAACACTCGATGGTCTAGTGGGTTCATGCACTCCAAATGGATGTCGTTTTAAGACTTTACACCTGAGGGGTAATGGGAACTTTATGCTCCCAAAATGCCACTCAGGGCAACCAAATGTTTACTCTCACATTAAATATCTGGGCCAAGTTGCTTAGTCCATGGCATCTAAGCTCTTGTTGGAACAATAAATGATGGGATGATGGATGAATGAATGGATAAAGACAGTCTATATAATATACAGTCCGGCAATTTTCTTTTTCTTTTTTGAAAATTCATCTTAAGAGGTTGGAATAACTAGACCTCCATGAAACCTATTTAGATATCTCCAATCATTTACTCATCTCATCTAACACTTTGCCTACAAATCACAACTATATCCTTTCACTTACTGTACATCAAGGTTTATATCTGCTCCTTCCAGTGTTTTCAATATGTCATCCTTCACCCAATTCTTCATTGATCCACCAAGAGTTTAGAGACCCTAGATTAGGTTATTTGTTTCAGATATAACAAGATGAGAGTGACCAGTTGCCTGCTCCCAACTGAAAATTGTGTGAGCAAAAAACCCCAATCACTCTAAAGAAACATACCCTTAAGGACCACACCTGGCTGGAGGGATATGGTACAGTACTCGACCACCAATAATACACAAAATTCATCATTTCTCTTGTCTCCTGAAAACCTGGGTGAAGTAAAAAGATTTTTCAGGTATACTGAAACACAACTAAACATCAATATGCATATCAAACTAAACAACACTTTGTGTACATTTATTACAATATGATTGTATATTTTCTTAATGCTGTAATGTCAGTTTAGAACCATAACACTACTATGTTGCTCAATATAACATGTAATGAAGACTGTTGAGAAACACATCAGGCATCTGTACACAATATTTAGTAATGTTAATAAATAATCAGCTTAGCCCCTTCACTTCAACGACACATTTTATATTCTACCATTACTCTCACCAGATAATTTTACTATGTTTTGAAAAGACATTTTAAACTGGAGGAATTACATATTGCCTTCGTTAACCCATTCACTTCCAGAGGTCTGTCCTGTATTGAATAAAACCATCTGGTGGTTGCAAGAGTAAAAATGAGAAAATACATTGTCTGACTGAAAGGAATAAAACTTTGAAATAATATCAAATAATGTATTGTGCTTTTGCAAATCACTGCTGTAACTGTCTAATAAGTGTCCACTTAGTTTTTTTTTTTTTTTTTTTTTTTTTTTTAAGTGCCTGACTCTGGCCATAGGTTTCACAGCCTGCTATCAAGGCCCAGCTGTCATCCTACATACCATACACCTCTACATGTCACCACTTCGGTGCTAACACGCCCCCATCCATATTGAATACATGATAGGGCTGTCTCATACAGGGCTGGTGTATTGGTATTAGCAGGGGTATTTTTACATGTCGGCGGGTCTTCTGGTAGATCAGTAAAGCCTGATTTAATGAAATTCAAATCCTTAGACTGTTCCCTGCCCCAGCGGGGATTTGAACCTGGGTCCATTAGGACTTCAGGCCACCTCTCTACTGATTGAGCTACCTCTCCATCTTGAATCTGGGCTGTACAAGAGACAATATTAAAATACGGCACTAGTCACAATGAACTGCTATAGAAAGAATGTAGAGCTGTGGTAATACTAAAGGAACCTCAATCTTTCTGGCTGAAAAGATCCATCAACTGCAGAAAGGCAATAGCCCCTGCAGGGCCATCCCATGCAGTAAACCAATGTTCCCTTGTGGTGGACAATGCCTCATCACAGTAAGGCACAGGAAACAGCGTGGAGGTTTGGGCCTTGGATGGATGCCACACTCAGTGCAGTCATCTTAAAAAGAAGTAGGAAGCACTACATCAAGTGAGTGGATCATAGTTGCCATCACCTGCTACTGAGCTATGAGAAACAGGCTACAAAGGAATGAAAATCTTTACCAAGTTAAGGTGGACAAATTAAATAATTAACAGTAGGTGTATAATGCAATGAGAGCATTACTGGGCTGCAAAACTTATGAAAAAAAGACTAGAAATCAAATTCTTACTAGCATAATCTCAACACTATAAGCAATCAAAGCAAAGAAATCCTTAACCCCTTGAATCCAAAGATTTTTTTTCATTTTATTCTTGCTACTGTCAAATTATTTAACTGACTCTGAAGAAACAATTTGCAGCAGTGGGGTTATAAAAAATCACCATTTATACACTCACAATCTGATTTTTCTAAGCTGAATAAAACTGACTACATAGCAAGAGTAAAATATTTCCTTGGGTATAAAGGGTTAAAACAATAATAAAATAAATCTTTAGACTCTCTTTTTTGAACACATACAGTACTCAGAAAACAAATACATGTAAAATACAGTACATCCAAACAGCATCTCCGTTTGCATCATATCCACATCATGTTCTAAGGGCCTTATTATTAAAACCGATAATATTAAGATTTTTACGTCATTACTGAAACACATGATTAATACAGTGGAATGCAGTCTAACCATTTCCTATTCTCACTGGTGCTTTGACAATGGCTGATCATGTACCATGGGACTGCCTACTCCTTTGTGCACCCAGTTTTAATAATACAGCCCTTAGAATAACATAATCAGTCTAAAGCAGCAATAATGGTGCACATTAACCCCTTCATTATGATGATAACTATTAACAATCTGTTTTTCCTACCACCAGATGATCTATTCACCTTTAGGAAAGATCCCTTGCGCTACAGGATGAGGGAAGGTTATAGGGTATCTACCCTCTCTCGTTCAGGAAATCTCTCAAAGCTGAATGCAACTGTCTGGTGATAGCAAGAATAAAACATTATACCACCCAATTCATGGGGTTAACCATTCATTCCAGTGACAGCATTATTTAATTATATTTTGGCCAATTGACTACAGTATTTCATTCAACTTGGGAGACTTTTCAAACTGGAGTTAGATATAGTCTTTTTTAATCCCTTCCATATGAGAGGCAATTCCTAACTTAAATAAAATCCTCCAGAAACACCAAGAAAAATAAAACCTACATCACGTTTGAAGGAGTTAACGTGCTATGAGAGTCCATAAATCTTAGCTGAGAATTAACCATCAATAATCTGTTCAGTGGCTTGCACGACTCTAGGCATAATCTTTTCTTCACAGAAGAAATAACGTCCAAATATATGCCAAAATACAGCTGTAATGAATGCACTGAAGAATGAAGTTTCTGGCCCACATTCTACGTGGCAAGAATTTTTCATAGTACCGGTACCTCTTCCTTTGCTACTCAGTTTGCATATTACACCTTGTCTCCTACGCTACTTGTACTACTTTAATACAAACATGATTTGCCTTAATAACATACAAGATGCCAAAGTGTAACGTGCAGAATAAATTGTTAGGGCAGAGGTGTTACAAACCCTTTAAAACCAAATAGAATATGACCCCCTATTTTATGACACAGCTATACAATGGCATATACAGTATTAGCAAGTCTTAGATTAAAGGTTCAAGTTTGCTTTGGGTTAACATTCCTTTTATCAACTTAAGATCTACTGAAAAACTGTCAGTCTCTAACATATACAATATGATATACCAATTCACTCTTGGGTGTACAACAACAAATCTCAGATGCATTAAGTTTCATATTCTGCTAATACAATAGTTTTCCAGAGAGTACTGATCAAATCAGAATAATTCTCTCCTGCAGATGATAAAAAACCTGTATGAAAAAATATATAAGGGGAGGCAGAGTAGTAGTACCAGGTATGCTCAGTACTAGATTTGCTATATGACCAACCTCCTTAGTCTGATGATGTATTCTGCTTCATTCTGATATCTGATAATTTTATTCATTTAAAAACTATTCAGATGAAAGGAAAGGGAGTTGGATATGGCATTCACCATCCCTTCATTACACAACTCTTCTAACAAATAAAATCATCTGGAGATGGCAAGAATAAACCAATGGGATACATCACCAGTTTCAAGGGGTTGACAAAACAGTACCTTATGGTGATGAACAGATGATCAGTTACAGTAACTCCCCTGGAATTCTTATCAAGGGAATGACCTTCAATCATAATTAATCTCCTTTAGATAACCAACATGCATTAAAATAATCTCATCTTAAATGTCAGGACTAACTTGCCTAGCCCCGGGCACCTACGCCCCTCATAGGGCAACATAGGATTGGATGATGGATGGAACAAAAATCAATATCAGTTAAGGGGAGCGGACGCCAGCAGGGACCGATTTTCGACTGACAAAGGCATTTTGCGAAAGTTATCCCATAAAATAGCTTCAAGCATCACTCGTTCTCTGTAAAAATTTGACAGCTGTACAATTCTTTCCCCTTCAAAAAAAATTATTTTGTAATTCCAGTTCTGAGGTCACTTCCCTGCAGAAATATCCATTTTCTATGCAATATATACTATGACCACTGTTTTGGAAGGAATTTGAGTGTAAAGTGGAGGGACTGTAAGAAAATGTTCTGGAAAGAGGTGAAGAGAGTAAGACAGGGTGGAAGTGAAGTTACGAGGGGAGTGAAAGATAAAAACGGTAGATTACTAGTGGAGAAGGGAGAAAAAGTGAGCAGATGGAGAGAACACTTTAAGGAATTGTTGAACATATAGGATGGAAGTAATGCAAGTATAAATGGCTAGGGAATGGCTGGGAGAAGGAGGGAGGTGAGAAGACAGGAAGAAATCAGTAGGACAGAAGTTGTGGAAGCAATGAAGAAAGTTAAATTGGCGAAAGCTCCAGGAATTGATGGAGTGTGTGGTGAAATGTTGAAGCATGGGGGAGAGATAGTAGTAGAATGGATGTGGAAGATGTGCAGATTGGCCTGGGAGGAAGGAAGAGTTCCGGAGGATTGGAAGTCAGGTATAATTATTCCTTTGTACAAAGGAAAAGGGGAAAAAGAAGTCTGTGGTAATTATAGGGGCATTTGTCTTCTTAGTATAATAGGAAATGTGAATGGTAGGATACTTATTGACAGAGTTAGGGAAATAACAGAGGAATTAGTTGGAGAAGAAGAGGGAGGCTTTAGGAAGGGAAGAGGTTGTGTAGATCAGATATTCATTCTTATATCTATAGTGGAAAAGTTTCTAGAGAAGGGAAAGAAGTTGTATGCGGCTTTCATGGATTTGGAGAAAGCACATGACAGGGTGGATAGACAAGGATTATGCAAAGTATTTAGAATATATGGAGTAGATGGGAAGTTGTTGAATGCTGTGAAGAGTATGTATGATGGTGTTAAGGCTGCAGTGTGTGTGGATGGTGAACTGAGTGAATTTTTCTCGTTGAAGGTTGGGTTGAAAGAGGGATGTGTCATGTCTCCATGGTTGTTCAATCTGTACATGGATGGGGTAATAAAAGAGGTACAAGGTAGGGTAGTGGATGCTGAAGTGGCCCTGGTGAGAGAGGGTAGTGTTTGGAAACTCCCTGTCCTGTTGTTTGCAGATGATACTGTGTTGTTGAGTGAAGACGAAGGGGAGCTGCAAGGCTTGGTGGATGAGTCTGGGAGACTGTGTAAGAAACGGAATCTAAAGGTGAATGTAGGGAAGAGTAAAGTGATGGTCTTTGAGAGAGGTGAAGTCAGTGAATGTACAGCAAGGTTGGATGGTGAGGAATTGGAAAATGAGTATGTTTAAGTACTGAACTTGGGTAGTGTGATAAGTAAGGATGGAGGTTTGGAGGGTGAAGTGCTTGAAAGGGTACAGAAGGGAAGAAAGGTTGCTGGTTCCTTGAAAGCAGTGATAAGAAGCAGGGAAGTGAGCGTGGAAGTGAAAACGTTACTACATGACAGTATTGTCATACCAACTCTACCGTATGGAAGTGAACCTTGGACGTTGTTGGAAGGGCACAAGTCAAGAGTGAGAGCAGTGGAAATGAGTTATTTAAGAGAAGCCTGTGGAGTCACATGGAGTGACAGGCTGACAAATGAGGATATAAAGGAACATTGTGGTGTGGATGTGACAGGAAGCGTTAGGAGGAATACACTGAGGTGGTTTGGCCATGTGGAGAGGATGGAGGGTGAAAGACTGACGACGAGAGTGTATGTGAGTGAGGTGGAGGGGGGGAGAGAGAGGGGGAGGCCGAGGATGAGATGGAGGGATGGGGTGGAGAGGTATATGAGAGAGGGGGGCATGAGTTGGGGGCAAGGCAGTGAAATGGTGGGGGACAGGGTGATGTGGAGGCGATTTGTTTGTGGCCACCCTGAATGGGACTGAGGTATCTGGAAATAGATAGATAGACAGACTATTGTTTTCCTGATTTTTTTCCTTTTTTTTTCCTGTAAAAATTATGTCATACGTCTGGCAATGGGAGTGTGACTGTGCAGAGTGAGGTAGTGAGGCAGGGAAACACCAGAGATGATGATGACACAGGAAGGGGTGAGACGTGCCAGCCTTGGTTTCAACCTGTTCTCAGTCTGTGCTAATCTTGGCCATATGTCATTGTTTTTGCACACTTTTTGAAGATGGGGCAACTGTCTAAGAAGCTACTGCAGTGTCAGAAAGCAGCAGAGAAGAATTTGACGCCATTTCAATGGAAGAAAAACGTGTTGGAAGCAGCAGTTTTTTCTCCACCATTGCCACCTCCCCTCTCACTTGCCCCCCCACCACCACCACCTCACCTGATGACCCCCAACCTTCTACGTCTTTTTCTCCATCTTTGTTTTCTCCAGCATTCTCTACCTCTTCATAACCATCCCTAATCCTAACTCATAAAATACAAAAAAAGTACCTTAGTTGTTTCGAATCATAAAGACACTGCAAGTCAACAGAAAACGAGTGATATCTTGGAATTAAACTTACAGTCCTTTGCAGTGATATAACTCCATTAGTTTTGAACCTAAGACAAAAAGCAAAATACCTACAAAAAGAGGAATGAAAGGGGAACATTTTGGCCATATATTTTTCTCAGAGACTGACAAACATGACTGTAATGATTTTTTGAACATGGGAAAAAGGGGTAAAATTTGGGATAAATATATAGGCATTTTGGGAATTTTTTTGTTCAGCAATGGTGAAGAATATTAAAAAACTGTTGGGGCAATTCATTAATGAGGGTTTTATTAGTAAAACTGCCAAATATTATAGGGATCAGATGAACACACTTCTCCTGGTTTCCCATTTCTCGTGTCTCTTCTTTTTTATACATATTATGCATATATTATTTTTTCTGTGAAAACTAATTGACCAAATTTACTCAAACTTTGGGATGTTATTGCTCATATAAAGTAACAAAACATATAAAAAATCAGACAAATATAAGAAAAACAAATGTACCTTCATAAGTAACAACTGTCTGCTCCCCTTAATAAACATGTTACCATCTGGAAGTGATCTTAGGCACCACATGGGAGGCAGATACTATGCTGTACAGACAGGGACAGAGAAATCATCATCTTTAGTCTTACATACATTTTCCATGCAGCATGGGTCAGATGGGTCGCTTTGGCAGCAGCACTCCACCTGTCTCTGTCCTGCATTAGCTCTCAACTAATACCTCTAGATTTAAGGTTCATACACACTACCTCATCTTACATCTTCCCCTCCATCTGTGGCCCAGGTCAGATAGAGGAATACAAATAAAATACAGAACCCCTATGTCAAACTATGCAATAATCAATTTCACAGAACTGATTACATTCAAACCTAGAACACTGTTTTTCTGAGCCAGAGAGATATTAAAAACGTTTTTTCTTTTAAAGCATACACAAATGAAAAGTTGAAAGCCTTCTTGTAATTGTGTCCACTTTGTAATACAAACATCAGAATTTCATCTGCCTTGCATATTTCTTCTACACTACAATCATTTCTTCATTGCCAATACTGCTGACTATCACACTTCACATTTACACTCAATAAGGAGCTCCCCTGCAATTTCTAAGAACAACATACTGGTAATTTTTAGTATCACACTGTCTACTGCACTAACATATTTCAGTTTCTTTTCCATTTTCTATCTCCCATATTTTGGTATCTCACTGATGCCACCCACTATCTTTAGACATGACATTCTGAACTAATCAATCTTTTACCTATAACTTACACCCTCATCATTATCTTGGATGCCTTACTAGCTCACAACTCTCCATCAAGGAATAGGCATGACCAAACCATCTCAAGATTAGAGCAAAACCCTATTTACAATGAACAAATTACTAAGTTTCAGCTTCAACAATCTCTTTGAGACAGCCAAACAATATCCTTAGGTATGGTACATAATTATAGGAGAAAAGCAGATGACTGTTTGATCAACCACAAGATGGTTAAACTAGTATTGAATGGAAACATACTGAACTTATTGAAAATTAAAACATACGTGTACACTTATGGTACTGTAATCTATTTCATGAATTACAGTGGATATGTAACTTTAGAATATCATTAAATATCAGATATAATGATCCAGTTTCTATTAATTAGTTATAAAAAGTTTTTTTTTTTTTTTTTCCCTTTTTACAGGGTTCTCTTGGTGCCAAAGGACACCTTCATGTGGGGGCAATGATAATAGCCAAGCAGCTATGCTACCTGGCTGTACAAATATCCCTCACCTCCCTCTCTTCCTTCAAAAGGAAAATGGTTAACTTACTTCAACCTACAGTTCACTGGGTTCATACTTCAGGTGAACCTGAGGCTACAAAAAACCACTAATACTAAACCTCTCTCTCACTTGCTCGCTTTTCTCTTCCTTCCCTTACCAATGAATTGTACAAATCATTTAACACAGTATATCATCTTCCAACATTACCCTAAATCTTCCTTTTTCTTTTTACCACTCTATTTATGTGAAGTCTTTAGACAGACTATGTCCATAACATCTAAAATGTTTCTATATTCATTTGACAATAATGAGTCTCAATCCTTGAGCACTGTCTTTTACTCAAAAGCTTCCTTCCTCTTACAACATTCTTCCTCTTCCTTCTCTCCATGGGTGACTCTGTACTGAGTGACCTGCCGTTCCTGAACACCAGGAAACCATTTACTACACTGGATGGTAACCAAATAACCAAACTATGGTGCTTGGTGGTTTAGTGGGTAATTATGGCGTTCTAACTGGATTGACCCTATGTCGGTTCACATACAAGGCGTGGTTGGGGTTTGCTGTTCACATAATGCCACCCAGGGATGAGTGAAGCTGGTCACTCTCATCTTAAATGTCAGGACCAACTTGCCTAGCCCAGGGCTTGTATATTCCTCATGGGGCAACACAGGTTTAGTTGATGATGATTAGTAAATGTCTATGATCTATATCCCGATACTCTCTAAATGAACTACTTTCCTCAATAGCTAGCAATTTCTTCAAACTGCTCATTCAGTCTTCTACATTAACTTTTAAATCACACAATTTCTGAAGCACTGTACTCCCTCCTGGATTTTGTTGCATAGCAACACCTTTCCAGTGATGTTAAAGAAAAATAATTCCTCACTTAACACTCAATGTATAATGGCACCTTAAAAGGCAGTCAAAATGTTTTCTTGATTTTTGTATAAAAACAAAATTTGAGGATGTAAAATATTTTTTATATTTCTAAAACTACTGTATATAGTACTTTGCACCTTGAAGATGTTTTATTATCAGTATGTCCTTGTCTTGTACCATACTTTCACCTCTCCCCCACGAAAAATGAATTTATACCAGAGAATCCTACACACATTCATTACCATCCTTCCACAAGTTGCTCTATAATATGGTGAATGGTGAGGATTGAAAACAATATGTCAATCATACGTAGGAGAGGTAACAAGTGTAACAAGTTTGAAAGGAATTTAGTCCACAGATGAAATTACAGTATGTACCTTTATGTTTCTATTTTTCAGGAGAGTTGAGTATCCATCACATTGTATGGAACTAAATTGTGTAGTGAAGACTGTTTTTATGAGGGGCATCCATATCTAATGTGTATGAATTACAGTACAAGCATGTACTCATCTTATTTGAAATATCATCACCATCTTGACTTCATTTTCCCATCAAAAGTTAGGATGAAGTATGGATCATAAAGCAAGTACTGTACTTTTAGCCATAAACTTTAATTATCCATAATGGCATTTTAGCATTGAACCAACGTTATTCTATTTGAAAAGTGTTTTCGACTGCTTAAATGTTATGGTACTTGAAGTACCCGTACTGTTCACAAACTATGGCTGTAAAAGAATGCCAACTGAAAATGTATCAAGTGAGAAATTATTAATAAATCCCTTGCACTTGATGAGTCATTCACCTTAAATTATATGATTTCTGTGCCGCAGATACTGACAAATCTAAAAATCCCACATGTGATACCTTAAAAATGTCACAATTATGGAACAACCTCTCTGTATAATTTTTACCTCCAGATGCACTACCTAACCCATTCATAATGTATTCTGTCACTCTCTCTTATTCAGGTGGTCCTCATTATACATCATGGAACTGTTTAAAAAGCCACAACTTTTACATTTGGTACTGTGTGCTGAAACTGGTAAATCAGCTTTAAACTTTAATGGCAATACTTATTTTAAAAAAAGAAAAAGAATAAAAGAAAAAAAAAAAAGAAAAAAAGAAAGACAATGAGGACTTGCTGTGTGTAATGTGGTTTTCATTGTGAAAAGGTAGTTTCACCGGTACTCCTTATTCAGATTCACTGTGATCTTTTTCAAAAGCTTTCCTCTTCCATCACCATCTTGAACAATACACCATACAGAATTACCTTCCACTTTCAAAAGTTCTAAAATACAATGGGGAGATACATGAGAAGTGCAAGCTGGTGGGAAGGCAACCAAATGGAAGAAGACAGGGGGACATGTAGGTGAATTGTTTGTAACCATACCTTACAGGATTAAGGCATCTGGCTATAGGCAGATAAAACATAGATATGATACGTGATCATCATCTACAATATTCTACCATACCCAATCTCAAACCATGGATTCACTGTTTTGTTTGCTGTTTTAGAAATTAGATCAAATACCAGGTAAACTTGATGTATCACAACACACTCCTGTTACAAGGATACAGCTACGGTATAATAAAACTACAGCTAACCCTCTCCACTTTTTCGCTACACAGTAATGTACAGTACATACATAGAAGGATATATTGCACCAATAGTTCCCTCAACTAATGTTGAGCTTTTCAAACCTATCAGCAACTTTTCCATTCATAGTAGTGCAAACCAGAAAATATATTGCTATTTACAATACAACTATGTTCTAATGCTAAAAATTTTCCTCTGGTTAAGTTTATCAAAGGCTGTTAAAAAAAAAAAAAACACTCTGTAGGAGCTTCATTAAATGAAATGAGATTTGCAAATGGATTAATCACATTTTCGGTAATGAGACTGCATTCTGGAATGATACATAACAATCATTAATATCCAAATATATAAGAAACTTATGAGGGCAATAATCTTTCTATATCCTATCTGTTGGAAGTGACTGCTTTAGAAAATCAATGAGAATAAATTACTATGTTACGGCTTAACATAATGTATATTTCTTTGTTGGTACCTAAAGTCATGTATCAATACTTGAACCATTTCTCTGGTCAAATTTTGATCGATTAGCCTTAATCATGTAGATAAAATATGTGAGACACTCCTTTTCTGCTACTGGAACTGTCCGGAAGTGTTTCATTAGGATCTGAAACAAAAATAAAATGCTAGTTAACTATATAACTTTGGTAAATAGGAATAATTTACAGGAATCTGATGTCATGTGCTGGAATGGATAACAGAAGTAACCTATACTAGAGAGATAGTACAGACATGTGCAAATGATACATACAGGTGAGATACCAATGTATCAATGAAACAGGGCATGGGAAAATGAAAGTTTAATGGTGAAAAAAGAAGAAAGCCAACTGAAAAAGCATGAGAAACAAGAGACAGCCAAAGCTGTCTGGATATGGTACTAAAATGATTATCCCCCATAAAAAAAAAATTAATAAATAAAAAAATAAAAATAAAAATAAAAAATCTAGTATTTCATTACACCTCAAATACTTCCATCCATCCATCATCCAATCCTATGTCGCCCCATGAGAAGCGTAGGAGCCCGGGGCTAGGCAAGTTGGTCCCGACATTTAAGATGAGAGTGATTAAACACAGTAATACAGTACAACAATGCACTTCAAAGGATAATCCACTAAAATCAAACCAACCCTGCTGATACTGCAAAATACAAAATTACCCATTTCTACTAAACAACCTCATTATCTGATCTAAGAAGAATTGCCCCATGAGAAGTGTAGGAGCCTGGGGCTAGGCAAGTTGGTTCTGACAATTAAGATGAGAGTAACCAGCTTCACTCATCCGAGTGGCATTACAAAAGCAATAAACCCCAACCATCCCTTGGATATAAAACTTCACCAGTTCAATCCGACTGGAGTGCTGTAATTACCCACTACACCTCCAGGCCCCCAAATTTGGTTATATGGTTACCACTCAGCATAGCACATGATTTCCTGGTGTACAGGAAACCATTTGGCTTGTCACTCACTGCAGAGTCACCCACAGGCAGAAGGACGAGGAAAGAATGAAGGAAAGAAAGACAGAAGAGAGTGGAAACAAAGAAAGACGGACGAGAGGAAAGGGCAAACACCTGAGAGCAGCACTACATTGAGTGATATATATATACATATATATATCTTCATCATCATCATCATCAGCCGTTTGAGTATCCACTGAAGGACCGGCCTATCCTGACCAAAGTTGGGACGATACAGCCAATGTATCTCTACCAAGTGGCTTAGGCTGTCTGGTAGAGATTGTATGTACTGTAGGGTAAGAAGTGCTTGTAAGTATAATTGTAGTGTTGTAGGTGGCTATGGATGTGTGTGTAGTTTGTGAACCAAGTGTAATCGGCCCGCGCAAGCCGACTGGGTGCAAGCATACTTTATACTAAGCAACACTGGTTCAACCACAGCACCCCTTGTGTCCGCCAATGCAGTACGTGGCCGGGTGAACACTCCCAAGGTTTATTACCCTGGTGGGGCACGAACCCTGGTTCACCAGTGTACGAAACGCACACTCTATCACTACACCACAGAGGCTCTCTCTCTCTCTTTCACTCTGTGTGTGTGTGTGGGTGCTCGCACCCAGGTTAAATTGAATGGAGATATGAGTGACGAAATTTCCGTGAATGTTGGTGTGCATCAGAGGTCAGTTTTGAGTCCCTTGTTGTTTATCACGGTACTTGAAGCTCTAACGTGACTTCAGGAATGGACTCCCACGGGATATGTTGTATGCTCATGATTTGGCGTTGATTGCAGATAATGAAAGGGAGGCAGAGGAAAGATTTAGGAAGTGGAGAGATGATATGGGGCACGAGGGCTTAAGCATAAATGCAGATAAAACAAAAGTGATGATATCTAGGGTTGATGGCAGTACTGTCAAAGAAAGAGATTGGCCATGTGAATCTGACACAAGGGCATGGTCAGTAATCCCATCTTGTGCAGTGTCTGCGATAAGTGGGTGCATAAGAGATGTAGTGGTATTAGAGGTAGACTGTGAGATAATGCTAATTCCATGTGGCGGTGTGTCGCGGAGAGCAGGTGAAGATTGTCAGGTGTGAAAGGATTGAACTTGCTGGTAAGTCTCCTGAGTGTGTGGAAGAGTTTTGTTATTTGGGAGGCACGTTATGTGCCGGAGGTGGGGCTGGAACTAGCTCTGCAGAAAGTATGAGGAGTGGTTGGAAGAAGTTCAGAGAGCCCTTGCCTCTCCTGACACCGAGAGGACTTGCCCTATGTGCTAAGGGATCTTTGTATGCAGCATGTGTTAGCAGTGTAATGCTATATGGTAGTGGGACTTGGGCAGTAAAGGAAGAGGATATTTGCAGGCTCAAATGTACATCTGTTTTCAATGATATCAGAAACCAGTTTTATTACCCTAACGTGAAACAGAAAATGTCAAGGCACTTGTATGTCTAGGAAAAAGTCAATATCCCTCATAGTTTAGTCAATATGCATTGAGTTAGTAAAAAGTCAATATCCCTCATAGTTTAGTCACTATGCATTAAGTTCAAGTTTCACATCTGATGATGAAAAATTATCAAACTTTTATTTCTATCCGACATTTTTCTATCATGGTAAGATGAAAGATCAAATTTCAAAGTATACATTTGCCAATTTTTTAGGTCAATATGTGCAACATTGTAGTCAGCGTGCATGCTTAACTTTCAAGTTTCAGGGGAAACAGCATTAAAAAATACAGCATGAACAGAGGGGGAATAGTGGCTGAAAAATTGTTCCAAATGGTATCACCTACTGGTCTCAAAACAGTGCAGAAAAATACATTTTATTTTTCCTGACTAAAGTGATGCAAGTTGCACTTGCCTGCTGGCCATTTTCTGATATAAGTCACAGTTCTTGGTTTAATGACAATATCACTTAATTCTCTAGTATCTTCTCCCCAGCTTTCATCTATCCTTCCACCATTTCTACATGGCCTGACATACTTCTCTAAACTTTCAGCTGCTTTCAAAATACAGTGATATCATTACAATGACCAGCTTTTTTCCAAGCTGCCAAAAAGTACATACCAGTACTAGTATTACTATAATGGACAAGATCATAAAAACTTAAATAAATACGATATTGCAGTATCAAACAACCTGAACTACAGTAGCTGAAGACACAAATTTGAGACACTAATGTATGTTCTTTGAGAAAAAAACTTACATCTACCAGCTGTGCTTTGTTAAGTCCTGGTCTGGTGGGAATTTTGTAGTGCCGCTTGTACCTTCTCAGTGTGTTTACCTGTATATAAAGGGTCAGCATTAGTGATTATAGTTCACACTCATTTCTTGCCCAATGTACATCTGTTTTCAATGATGTTTTCAATCATGTCAGAAACCAGTGATGTTTTCAATGCACATTTTACTGTGTACTGTACAGTTCAAATTTATTATATACTGTATATCACAAGCATTTTAGGAGTAAGAAGATACCCTTAACTATGATTATGAATGGAACTACATAGTACGTGTCTGAATGCTGGTAGCACCTAATGCACTAAGAAACAAGTACTATCACCAGGGCATAACAATCACAAGCTTATTAGAATACAACAGGTCCTAAACTCCCAAATTCATTCTCGTTCATGCAACTATGACGTTGTTGTGGGTCCAGGTTCATCTGGATGTGAACCCACTACTGGCTACTCTCAGGAGAATTGGGGGAGCTGTGGGATGTGTGTGTGACAGTGTAGCTCTGCTGTCTATTAGTGCTGCTGTATGCTGACATCTCTCTCATATTCTCTTGCACAGCTCAAACATAGGTTGCAAAAAAGACCTCCTGAAGATTGTGACTGATGTGTCACCTATTCAGGTTATGAATAAAAATTACATACAGTTCTGATTACTAAATATGACAGGCCAGAAATATGACTGGTCAGAATACTAATATGAACCACTTCACCTGTAGATTGTAAAGTTCAACCTCTGGATGGTCACCATCAAACTCTCCATAATCCTCTTCTGAATCCCTTCTTTTGCGCTTGACTCGTACACTTTGGATCACTCCCTTGTGGTATTCACAAATATAGTTGTGGCTTGACTGGGGAAAGGAAAGGCATTACTGCACTATACACACAAATTTTACAACTAGTAGCTAAATGTAATTTGAAAACTTAGCCAATGGCATTTGTCACTGACCACCAATTCTGTTAAAAGGCCTACCTAACTGAATTCTCAATAAATTTCTGAAAATGTTGATCTACTTCTACTACACAACCAACTACTTTAAGACCTTTCCTTAAGTGCGACTTGCCACTCAATTATAAAACCATTTATTGTGATATTTACTGTGTTGTAGCATTCATAAGAACAACTAGCTACTCTATCTTAGCACTCACAAAAACAACAATCTTATCTTCGCACTCACAAAAACAAGTACCGGGTACAATATCTTATACCCACAACATTTCAAACATGAGGTAACGGTATTAAATCTGGATTTTCCTACAATGTCAACGTAAAATTGTAAAGTGAAAGCATGTACTGTATATAGTGATTAGGAGGCTTAACAAAATGGGACACAAGCAACAAACTAACAGTGGAATCCATGTGCAGACGTAGCTTCCTTTGAGCCACCGTTTTCTGTATACGCTTGTTGTATGCAGCATTGCCAGCCAACTGAGTGCACCGCTCCCCTGCATCCACCAGGCAACACACTTGGTCGTGCTGTGATCCAGAGTCCTCCTCTGTGCTCAGCCCATTCATCTTCTCTCACCTGGAAAGACTAGTTGTGTTCAGTGGTACATCCCTTAATAATCTATACAGACTGATATTAAAGTAAGTGCTGTACAGTACTGTAAATGGCTATATCCTCTCTTCCAAAATATAGGCCTAATACCATAATGCCTGGTGGCCTGTAGTATACATACAGTACTGTAATGTGAAGTGAGAAAAAATTCTGATTAATTCCACAGTTACCACCAGTACAAACTTACCTCTGATAAGGAAGTAAGTCTGCCTGGCTGAAGATCTGATGTTGAATACCATTTCAATATTCAGTCTTACAGTGTGGCCAGCAAACACTTACAGTACAGAGCAAGCACATAAAAAAAATGAAATGCCCAGAATAGCTGAGACAGCTGTATGCTACAATTTGTTTTTCAAGTTGACTTAAATTTGCTATACAAATTAATGTACACTTTGTTAAATCAAATTGATGCTATAGCTACAAATGTACCGTACTGCACCAACAATCCAGTATGATAATTATTTACTGCACAATCATCCCAATTCCCCTGGTGGCTGTCGAATGGGGAGATTATAAATGTGGGTATTGGATGTCTTGAAACATGAACAGACGCCTTTTGGGTCAAAACTGTGATTTAACTAACTACCACCTTTTGGGTTCCACGCTGCAACAGGTTAGCCAAATGATACACTGGTAGCTATTGCATATTGTTGTAAATTACATCATGTATTTCAAGATAAAAATTATATGGCATGGAAAGTATAAATGGTTCCTGATAGCTATAAAAAAAAATAAAAAAAAATTACACATAGGCTCTAAAGGCTTCAAATTAAGGGCTTACAAACTCTTTAACTGGTTGCAAGATAGGAATTTCATTGGACTGAACACTACATTTAGATATTGTAAGATCTAGTTCTTGCAGTATGATGAAACAAGGTAGCTTCAGGTATTGTATTATGGCAATTATTAGCTTAAAACAATGTTCAGAAACTCCACAGACATAACCCTTTCCCAGGAAAAATAAAAGCAAAATGATAAAACTGTAACTCTTGTAATTATTCCCTTTCCCAAGACTAAACTCAAAGCAAAATGATAAAACTAACCCCGTGTAGTTATTCACCAACTCATAAATACAGAACAGCACGATAATTAAAAATTATATACAGTGTACAGTATATATTCAAAGTTATGTCACTTGGGAGCTCAGACAAATATTGGGATAATCAAGAAGTTACATATAATTATGAAGCAGTTTTAAATTTGGGAATGGAGCTGGACACCAACAGAATGCAACAATCAAACCCTGATGAAGATGTGGCCAAGAGACCTGAGGCCTGTGTCCAGTATGGTACAGGCAAACCCTGATTTACGATACCCCTATGTGCGATACCCCGGATTAGTGACAGGGGTAGAAATACCACCCTACCCCACCTATCGTGAGCCTACTCCAGGTTTTGAGATGGGTATTGCACCCTACCTCGTGATGACGACCAGGACTGGACATGGACTTAGCCTACAAGAAGTAGCTAAGTGATGAGAGGTGTTTGAAATTTTCTGACCTATTTTTTATGATTTTCAAATTTTATTTGTTGGTTTTAGGGAGTTATTAACAGGTGTTAGGCTTAGGTTAGCTTCTTTTGCAGATGTCTGGCCATTTAGAATGGCTTTTTTTATTTTTTTATTTTTTTTTTTTTTGGGTGAGTTTAGGACTTGGTTGGGGGGGAGGGGGGAACCCAAGGTTTGAAAACCCATCCCTATACTTTACATGTTAAATTGTCCCTGATTTACGATACCCCACCCAGCGATGAGTTTTTACTTAACCAATTGCATCGTTAAACCGGGATTTACCTGTATCAACATATGAAACAAAGGCAATTAACAAGTTATTTGTAAATAATTTAAGCTCACTGTGACCATGGTTTGTGTTCTGTACTATATAAAAACATCCTTCAAACTCTTCACCTTCCCCCATGAATATGCACACATGAGCAGGGATAGCCCAGCTTGGGGTGGCATGGGGGTGAGGGGTCACCACCCCAATGTTTGTTTCTGAGTTGGTTAAAAATGGGGTAGGCTTTCTTTTATTTTTATTTATTTTTTTTACATAATAGGAAAGGTCTCCAAAAGGAACAAAAATCTTTTTATTTTACATAAGTTTTTCCTTTCATATAATTATACAGTATATTTAGGGGACAATACAAAATACTCGTTTCCCTCCTGTCAGGAGAATCGTCTAAGCCAAAATCAAGTACGGTACCACATTAATCAAGGTGCCTTGATCTGGACCTCCTTCACCCACAGAATTGTGGCAAGGGGGTGGGAGGTCGGGGCAAAATTGTATGCACTTCTACTACTGGTCTGGTCGTAAATAACTCCAAATGTCATGAATGGGTGAATTAGTTTAATCAGACTACTAAATAATTTGCATAGTGTTTATTTTCTTGTCAACAATAATTCAGGCTTGGGTCCAGGTTTAGGTGGCTTCAAGTACAAGCAGGGATGGCCTGGCCTGGGGGGGAGGGAGGTCACCCCCAATACTCGGCTATGAGTTGATCAAATGTTCACACAGTTGGTAAAAAAAAAAAAAAAAATGCTTTTCCAACAAATGAAGTAGAGTATATAGTGAAGTGCAATGAATATTCACAGTAAAATCATCAGTGTGTGTGTGTGTGATATATATACCAGTATACATATACACATGTACTGATATGTATGTATATATACATACCGGTATTATCCTAAGGCTATTTTTTATTCTTAAAATACCATAAGTGCAATATCTCCTTTGTTGGTCAAATATGTTCAAGTTGGTCAAATAAGGGGCAAGCTGGTCAAATAAGGGGTGAGTTGATCAAGTATGCAGCAAGTTGGTCACAACTGTCACCCACCCCTCATCACAAACTCCTCAGGCCATCCTTGCAAATGAGGTCAGACAGTCTTAAGCTCTACCCTGTATCCTGAAAGTGGGAGAAATCTAGATATGTGAACCATGCATAATTAACAGAAACAGGAGTGGAAAATCTGGACTTGTGGAAAGTGGTCATTTGCAGCCATGACAAGTTTGTCCAACTCATCCACCTCTGGACACAAGTTGAGTGTGGCAAAGGCTAAGTGCAACTGTGAAGGCTGTTGGTTTAATGATAGTGGCGTGAAATAATAATACAAAATTCATCAATCATATACCGTACGGTACAACAAAACCCTTATGATGAAATGGAGGCATTTTGTAACTAACTTCCACAACATAGTTAACTTCAGGGATGAATATACAATCCCTTCATACTAAGAACTTATTAACATTAAGCACTACCGTAAAAGCAAATGACAAGATGGGAGGAGGAATACTGGTTAAACTGCCAATGACTAATGGGCAAGGAGTAACTATGGTTATGTCGTGGCAAGTTTGTCATCCGCTGTTAGGATCGGCAGAACTGGAACACAAGTACTTTTGCCCTTGGTTTTCCTTCAGCATTTCACTGTTATATATCACGCATTTAGTTTAGCATGTATATTTTATTATCCAACTCAAAACTGGCACGATATAATGACAGTGGCAAAGAGGATTAGCCTTCCTGTTTATTAGATATGACTGGTTCTAATAATGCTGCTAGTAATCAAAAGGCACAGATTACGTACCGGAGCTCCTTTACAATGAATGGCACTGGTGATCCGACGAGACTGTTCTCAAGGTAATACGGAGTAAGAGCCCCCTGTTGTACTGTACCTCATGAAGAAGAGGGACTCGGCTCCAATCTACCTTTATTTTTTAGGAGTTTTACGCTTTGTATCACCAAACAAACACCATCATCGCGTGAACCAACCCACTCACTTCACACAGAGACCACCAATTCACTCATATATTTCCGTCTGCCGGTGTACTACCAAAACTTACGAGAACACAGTTTTGTATACCAAGTACCCGAGTTTGACACTACACCGTCCGCTTTCCCTTTCACATCTGTTTACACCAGATTCCAATGTTAATACTGTCATAATAAACCTCATTCTTTTCTCGTTTACCGTACTACGTCTGTTATATTTCAGCTTATTAATGTTTTCGTGATTTGTAATGTTTGTCTATTCACGCACTTACTTCCTAATGTGCGATATAAAAAAGTTTTTAAAAGACCTTCAGCGTAGTTTTTTCCCTACGACACAAACAAGAAGCACATTGATTGGCTGTAGCATCAAACGTGGTAAGCGGCTTATTATTATATGTAATGCATTTAATGTGACTGTATTCGCATTTCTCTCAATGGGATAAATAGTGAATATGCATATTCGTAATTTCCACAGACTACCTCTCCATGCCTCTTCACATCAAAGCGCCCGGTTTGCTTAACCGGTAAAATATTTAAATTAAAAGTTACTAAAATTAAGTTCGTCAACTCTTCCAAACTTTCTGAATTTTCATTGGCAGTTCACCGCACAGGGCCATTATGCAACCAAGATCGTGATTGGGCGGTTTTTGCGGGAAACACAAAATGGACCAATCAGGGGTACAGATCGCCTCCCTATGCTTTCTCTATGGAAGAACGCCGTCGACTAGCCCGTGGGACCTTTGCGTTCAAGTGTACCCTTCCAAAGGTATAGTAATTACTCACTTATTTCAATTTGGCCTTTAGTAATTAGGCCATCGCGAGAATCCTCGAGGCTGGGACTATCAGGTTTACCAAGTGTGATATTCTAATTCCTTTTGTCTTGACTTAAATTTCCTAAAACTTCAGAGCGTCCTCCTTTAACCCTTGCAATGGCAGCCATAAAACAAAGTGGGAAGCCAATGATCGTAGGTAGATTTAATTGCTAATAAGCGGCTTAATTACCCAGTGTGATTAATGGATCCTGTAGGTGGCGGATTATGGCAGGGGAGTGTGACGGGTGCCATAGTAGACCAGGGAATGAAGTGAGGGAATGGAGTGGTCTCGGCCTGGCGGCATTGCGGGAGTTACATGTTCACCCTCTTATGCGTTCGAATCCATAGGCCATGTAATTACAGTCAAGTAGAAACTGTGTTTTATTTGTAGTTTAGACCTTATATTACTACCACTTAACTTTTTTTTTTTAATCTCATTTACTTGTTTGACCTAACAACTTGTGTGGCGGTGTAATATGTGCAGTTTACATGAGTGTTAAATGATAGTCGAAGACGTTGGTCATGAATGAGGAGGCCTCAAGCCATTTCAGATTTTTGTGGTCGTCTCAGAATACGATGGACAAAAGTGGCTGAACACCGTGTCAAGGTTTGAATGAAGACGTGTCAGCCTGTCAGGTCTCTTGACACGGAATATGTACAATAACATATAATAATCTGGTGGTTTAATTGCATTTTAAGATGCTGGTGAAGAATGTATTGCTGCGTGCAAGTGCTGTAAGATTCAGGAATATCTGTTAAGCTGTTATCAGTTTTTCGATTAATTTATATAACTTCAGACTTTTGGCCTTTTGACAGATGACTGAAAACCACTCGTCATATTACCGTGGCACTTGAAATTATATTACCAGGGGACATTTTTCCAAGCATTAATAACAACACATGAAAGCTGGAAATTACCAACAAATTTTATACAGATACGGTATTCACAGATGGCTTCTGGTAGTAAGCAGCTAAAGTAAGGTAATATATCTTAGATTAGCAGCTCAAGAAGGGAATAACACAGTAAGACAATACACTGTTTCAGGCTTAAATTGTATTTATGGTGGGTTAAATATACTGATAAGGCAACTACTGTACAGTACTTTTTTTTTTTTTTTTTTTTTTTTTCCCACCGATATCATTTAGCAAAATGGGTTATAATGTGAAGAGAATCTAGACATGTTGTGGATTTTTCCAATGCATGGAGTAGAAAATTCACTTCCCTTAGTCATTACATGGAGAAAATTTTGCAGTCAATGAGAGCCAGTGACATTTTAGAGATGCATAACCAGACTAAGGATTTACGCTTATTAAATCCAGTCATTTTTGCCTTGAAATATGTATGCCATTCATTTTTTACCTTTGCTTAATTTGCACATTTTTTAACCGTTCCTTACTGTGATGCCTTATACAGTACAGTACCATATATTCTTCATACTACAGTATCAGACAGTTTTATTAAGCTGTGAAATAATGTCTGTTAGTAGCAGCATACTGAAGAAAATGAAGTGCCCGTCTAACAGTCTAACTCCTCCAGTTTGAGGAATCCTAAGATGAATAGAATTATCCGGGGATTGGAGATGAAAGATAAAAGATGACATTTTCAGGCAGAAACGGCTTTCATGGATTTGGAGAAAGCATATGACAGGGTGGATAGACAAGGATTGTGGAAAGTATTAATATATGTTGTAGATGGAAAGTTGTTGAATGCTGTGAAGCGTATGTATGATGGTGCTAAGGCTGCAGTGTGTGTGGATGGTGAACTAAGTGAATTTTTCTCTTTGGAGGTTGGGTTGAAACAGGGATGTGTCATGTCTCCATGGTTGTTCAATCTGTTCATGGATGGGGTAATAAAAAAGGTACAAGGTAGGATAGTGTAATAAAAAAGGTACAAGGTAGGATAGTGGATGTTGGAGTGGCCCTGGTGAGAGAGGATAGTGTTTGGAAACTCCCTGTACTGTTGTTTGCAGATGATACTGTGTTGTTAAGTGAAGACGAAGCAACACCAGCCTCTCCGTAGAAACTACACACAAAGACTTGGGTATCTTGGTTGACAGTTCACTGAAATTTCATTCACATATAAGAAATACTGTAAAAAAGGCAGCAGGCCTGTAAAATAATTTATTAAAGTCCACCCTCTGTCGAGAACGAGCTTTTATGTTGACTTTATTCAAATCCCACATCAGACCCATCATGGAGTTTGGTTCCACTGTATGGAACATAGGCTACCACGGAGATCAGAGGCTCCTGGAGTCTGTACAGCGCAGATGGACTAAGTAAATCAATGGCCTGTCCGAACTCAGTTATGCTGACTGTCTGAAAAACCTGGGCCTGTATTCTGTAAAAGGGAGACTGATCAGAGCTGACCTCATTAAATGCTGGAAAATCTTTCATTGCCAGTCCCCAATTGCACTGCCTGAGCTTTTTTCTCTTCCTTCATTAACTCACACCAGGGGCCATAGATTTAAGGTGGCCAAGCCCCGCACCTCAGCCGAGTGTAGACGCAGGTTTTTCAGCATCAGATGTATAGATCTCTGGAACTTTCTTTCAGATGATGCTATTAGTGCTGGCTCAGTTGCATCATTTAAAAATTCCCTCCACTCACAACTAGGTCACATCCTGTTCAACTAAACTGAATAACTACGATTCATAATTTGAAGTCCTTCAAGTAGTGCAACTACCGTGCATATGGCACAAAACTCAGCCCCTAATCAATAGCCTATTCTGATGATGATGTATATAGGAAACGGGGCTGGCGTGCCAGCAAGTATGGGCTGCCCTACTTCTTGAAAAGCAGATTCCTACCGAGCCATACTGTTAATTGTATTAGGGTAGCCAACCAGGTGAGTAAACCAGGTGAGCTGCAAGGCTTGGTGGGTGAGTTTGGGAGAGTGTGCAAGAAACGGAATCTAAAGGTGAATGCAGGGAAGAGTAAAGTGATGTCTTTGAGAGAGGTGAAGTCAGTGAATGTATAGCAAGGTTGGATGGTGAGGAATTGGAAAATGTGAGTACATTTAAGTACTTGGGTAGTGTGATGAGTAAGGGTGGAGGTTTGGAGGGTGAAGTGCTTGAAAGGGTACAGCAGGGAAGAAAGGTTGCTGGTTCTTTGAAAGCAGTGATAAGAAACAGGGAAGGGAGCATGGAAGTGAAAAAGTTACTACATGACAGTATTGTGATACCAACTCTAACGTATGGAAGTGAAGCTTGGACGTTGTTGGAAGGACACAAGTCAAGAGTGAGAGCAGTGGAAATGAGTTATTTAAGAGGAGCTTGTGGAGTCACATGGAGAGACAGACTGACGAATGAGGATAGAAAGAAGCGTTGTGGTGTGGATGTGATAGGAAGTGTTATGAGGAACACACTGAGGTGGTTTGGCCATGTGGAGAGGATGAACGGTGAAAGACTGACGAAGAGAGTGTATTTGAGTGAGGTGGAGGGGGGAAGAGGGAGGGGGAGGCTGAGAATGAGATGGAGGGATGGGGTGGAGAGGTATATGAGAGAGGGGTGTGTGAGTTGGGAGCAGGGCAGTGAAATGGCGGGGGACAGGACGACGTGGAGGCGATTTGTTTGTGGCCACCCCAAACGGGATTGAGGCATCTGGCAATAGATAGATAGATAGAAACGGTTAAGTTTTGTCCTTTTTTTTTTTTTTTTTTTTTTTTTTTTTTTTTTTTTAAGCTACCGTAATTGTTTTGCATTTATGATACATTTACACAGAGCCTATACTGGGTAAGGGTGTTAAAAGTTGTATTTTGACAACTTGCATACATCAGGTATTATCTTTCATTTACATGTTAGCAAGGAGTGTAGGTATCAGGGCCACTATGTTTTATTTATATATATATATATATTAAATGGGTCAGCCAATGCCTTATTGTAAAATCAGTCTTTCTTCACAGAATCAGCATGCCTCGTGCCAAATTAGTGGATACCAAGCCTCGTGGAAGGATGTCAGCTTATGCCTTCTTTGTGCAATCATGCCGGGAGGAACACAAAAAGAAACACCCCGATGAGAATGTTATCTTCTCAGAGTTCTCTCGCAAATGTGCTGAACGCTGGAAGGTAAATAAGATTTCAAGAATCATCTTGTGTTGGGTGATAAAAATGTTTTAGCTGGTCTGCAAATGTGTAGAGCACTGGAAGGTAACTCAGGTTTATTCTGCTGTTGCTCTCCAAACAATTTTATTCATCATAGGATATATGTTACTTTTCAAACTGCAAGAGTTAACCAAACCCATGATTAACCTTTTCATTATTGAAGGGAAAATAAGGTGTATAGAAAGGAGCAAAATTAAAATACATATCAGACTGGTCAGATATACTGTAGACAGTACACCCTCGGTTCAACGAACTAATTGGTACCAGACTCTTGACGTCAAAGTCAAACATCATGTTGTTCGATAATTTCCTAGACATCATGGCTTTTACTGAACAAAGATCGTTAAATGTTGTGCATCATTTGGCCATACACTCATACACAGTAACATACAGCAAGGTCTATATGGTTCTTTTCTCAATAAATGCTCTATTTATGGCTTTTCTCGCAATGCTGGTCACCCAGAGACTGATGTGGCATTCTGCAGAATGCGGAGAAGCATGCATGTGTGTGTGTGTGTAGGGACACCACACTGGTTGATGTTTCCCACAAGCCCAAAACGAACGAAAATTCATTAAATGAACATAACATTCGGCCAGCTCAAGGTGGTTGTTAACCCGTGGATTGCACGCCACCGCTCAGGTTGGGTAGCGTCACATTGCAAGCCACAGCTTAGGCTGTGCTGGCTGTGCATCACTGCTAACTACTCCACCCCTAACCAAACTTACAAAAGGCGCTACGCAAAGACGGAGAGAGAGAGAGAGATTTTTTTCTTTTCACCAGATGATGCCTTGCATGTTTATCTTCAAGTTTATGATAAACAAGATTTTTTTTTTTTTTTTAACTACTCCTGTAAGTAAACATACACATGGCCCTAAGCAGAGAGAAAGAGAGATACCGGTATTGTTTCTTTTCACCAGATGATGCCCTGGATGTTTATCTTCAAGTTTATAATAAACAAAAACTAAAAAGAAAAAGGTTTTTCTTCAATTTTTGCACACCGAGGGGGGTGTGAGGGTGTGAGTTGGGAGCAGGGCAGTGAAATGGCGGGGACAGGGTGACGTGGAGGCGATTTGTTTGTGGCCAACCCGAACGGGATTGAGGCGTCTGGCAATAGATAGAGATGGATAGATAGACCACGGGGTGCGGGAAAAAAAAAAAAAAAGGGGGGGTAATTGCACAGTCCACTGGTTAAAAGAGGGATCTGCACATCAAAGAGTTTACTGCATATGTATCTGGTTGAAATCAGTTTAATTTTGTGTAACTGAAAATATTCTTGAGAAATTAGTGCTGAGTTGTACATTGTTACGTTTTCTAGGTTTATGCAGAAATGAAAAGTATTGGGGAGAGTGGAATGTATCCCTTGTAAGGTCTTGCCTGGATTTTAAAAGCTTGAAAAATGTGTGAATGATTGTTTGGCCCATTTCATGTAACACATTGATTGTTTTCCCATTTTATACTTTCTTGTTTCTTGTTTCTTATTTCAAACACAAAGATGCACATACATATAAGTGGTGTAGAGGAAACGGGGATCGAGTGGAAAGAAGCCTGACTGATTACGTGCATGTAGAGAGGTCGATGATAGGAATGGTTGCTGATATGAGAGCTGTGAGAGGACGATGTGGAGGTCTGTCAGATCATATGATCATTGTATGCAAGATCAAGCTGAGAGGAGTGAGGTGGATCAAGAGAGAGAGGAGCAGTGAGAGAGAAAGACTGTTAGTTGAGAAGCTGAGGATCAAAGAAATGGCAGATGATTACAGGACCAGAGTAGAAGATGTGTTAGAATTACTGAATTGGAATGAAATGGATCTGTACAGACTGTGGAATGCATATAGGGATTGCTTAGTTAGGAAAGCTAAAGTGGTGTGTGGTGTGGCAAGAGTATCAACAAAAAAGAAGGGTATGGCATGGTGGGATGAGGAGGTTGAGAGAGCAGTGGAGGAAAAGAGGAAGAAGTGGCTAAAGTGCTTACAGGATAGGGGTTCAGTTGAAATAAGAACTGAGTATATCGAGAGCAAGAAGCACTTAAAGAGACAGTGAAGAGGAAAAAGGAGGAGGTAAATGATGATCTGGGAAGAAAAATGAATGTGAACTACTCTGAAAATAGGAAGTTATTCTGGAAAGAGGTGCGGAAATGTAGAAGTGAAAGCGAAAAGAAATGTGATGGTGTGAAGGATGCAGGTGGTAGGTTACTAACCCATGGAGATGAAGTAAGGACCAGATGGAAAGAATATTTTGAAAACCTGATGAATGGGAATAGAGAGAGCAGAGTGGCTATAAACATGATTGGTTTTGGGTGTGTGCAGAGAAGGAATGCTGTGCCAGGAGACGTGACACTCGCACAGGTGAAGAGTGCTGTGAAATGGCTGAAAAATGGGAAAGCAGCTTGGGTTGATGAGGTGTATGCAGAGATTCTTAAGTTTAGTGGAGAGAATGGAATGAAGTGCTTGTTAGATATGTAAGAAGGCATGGATGAGTGAAACTGTGCCTGCAGAGTGGAAAAAGGCTGTGATTGTACCCCTGTACAAAAACAAAGTTGAGCGAAGTGAGTGCAAGAATTATCGTGGCATAAGTTTATTGAGTGTGGTAGGGAAGGTATATGGAAGAATTATCATAGAGAAAGGAAGAGAGATATCAGAAGTCCTAGTGAGTGATGAACGGAGTGGCTTTCGGAGTGGCAGAGAATGTGTGGATCAAGTATTTGCAGTGAGACAGGTAACAGAGAAGGCTTGTGAAAAGGACCATAAGGTGTTTATGGCATTCATGGATCTGGAAAAAGCATACAACAAACTGGACAGAGAGGGATTGTGGAAAGTTTTGCGCATGTATGGTGTAGATGGTAAGCTGTTAGGTGCTGTCAAGAGTTTTTATGATGGTAGTGAAGCAGGTGTAAGGGTTAATGGGCATCTAAGTGAGTGGTTCATGATCGGTGTGGGCATGCGACAAGGTTGTGTGATGTCCCCTTGGTTGTGCAATATACATATATGGATGGGGTGATGAGATAAGTAAAAACACGAGTAATGGAGAGAGGGATGGCGCTCGTAATGAATGGTGATGGATGGAATATCTCAAATTTGTTGTATGCTGATGATGCAGTACTGCTTGCAAGTACCGGACAAGAACTTGGTAGGCTAGTGCAGAGTTTTGCTGATGTCTGTGAACGTCGTGCCTTGAGAGTAAATGTAGAGAAGAGTAAAGTGATGGTTTTTGAGAGAGAAGGTGACTCCCAGTGTGACGTCACAGTGAATGGAGAGAGACTGGAATTGGTGAGAGAGTTCAAATACTTGGGTACAGTGATAGAAAAGAGAGGAAAATGTGCAAAAGAAGTTGAAAGTAGAGTGACACAAGGGAAAAAAGTGACTGGTGCAATGAAGGCCTTGATAAGAAACAGAGGCTTGAGTGTTGCAGCTGCATGAGGCTTACATGAGGGAGTGTTAGTGCCAACTCTAACACATGGGTGTGAGACTGTGGTGTTGCATGAAAATGAAAAGTCAAGAGTAAGAGCAGTGGAGATGGGACTGCTGAGGAATGTATGTGGAGTACAGAGGGTGGATAGGATACGAAATACTGCGATTCGTGAAAGGTATGGAGTGAGGAAGTCAGTGGACACCAGAATCGAAGAGAGTGTCCTGAGATGGTATGGTCATGTGGAAAGAATGGTTAACAATAGAGTGGTAAAAAAGGTATACCTGAGTGAATTTGAAGGAGGGAGGAGGCGAGGTATGCCAAGAAGAAGGTGGAGAGATATGGTAGATGAGTGTGTGAGGAAGAGAGGTTTGGAAGTCAGTGAGGCTAGGGAACTGACAGGAGATCGAGCTGGCTGGATGAATTTTGTGAGGAGAAGTGCGTGATCAGGGATTTTGGCACCCCTTGTGAGCATGGTAGCATCCGGATTGTCTCAGTCAGATATGCTGTGTGAAGCTGGTGAATGTTTTTGGCGTATCCGGTGGAGCCAGGATTCCGGGGTTTGAATGATGAGTGAATGGAGGTGTGGTCTATTTGGATTGGGCAAGTTTGTGCTGTCTGGACATTGCTACTCCTCACCCTGCCCTTGGGTGGTAAAGGAGGTCCGGATGATGATGATGATGTTCCTTGTTTCTGGATTCTACCTCATCCCATCCATAGGTGGGGAAAAAAGTTTAGGATGATGATGATAGTTGTTCAGTGCCTGCAAGTTATCATGTACCTCTGTCCAGTTACTGTACTGTATTATTTCTCTGTCTATCTATCTATGGCCAGAAGCCATAATCCCGTAAGGGGTGGCCATTTGACTTTGAGTTATTGGTTTTACGGAGAGGGGCACTAACCCTCCACCAACCCACTTGTTGACATGTAGGGAGCATGTATGGTTTGGTTATATGATTACCACCCAGCGTTGTAAATGGTTTCTTGGCTTACAGCTTGTCACTCAGTGTAAAGCCACCTGTAAAGGAAAGAAAAGCAGTAAGAAGTGACAGGAAAGATGGGAGAAATAGGAAGAGTGGAGGGCAGGCACAGAAAAAGAATGATAAAGGCTAAGGAAAAAGTAGGCAGCAGTACATCAAGTGGGTGGATGATGGCCAAGTCATATTAAAGTATGAGAGGAAGTGGGATTTACATTAAAAACTATGTAGGTTATATTACTAAGTGTTGGGTAAGGTATGAAAACAAAGGTTCTTACCATACTCATTTTATTTTTAATCACAGGCCACAAGGCAGACATCAACATGAACAGTTCTTCAGTTCGTTGCATAGTATCAGTAACTGGTAAATATGTGCAGGATACCTGTGATGGTTTGTGCCATGAAACCTGTTTATTTATTTATTTATTTATCTGCTTATGATACAGTATTGATTAATATAGGAAGTTAGTATTTTTGCATCTGGGCGGCAAGCTTTGTCAGTCACCCTCACTTAAAATTCTGGGACTGAGTAGCTTTGCCCTGGGCCTCAGCACTCCTGATGGCTCGGAAAAGTATTTAAGGATGGATTGAAAGAATTTTTTGCTAGTATTGGAGAGAGGCAGTTCTGTCATGGCCATATTCCATCACGAAGGAGCAAGATGTCGGAGATGATGATGGTAATGACCTTGATGATGATGATTGTTCAAAATTTCTTCATTTTTTCAGCTTCCATATACAGTATTTGTGATGTGTGATTGTAGGCTTTATTCTAGGTGGCATAAGAGGCTTCGTTGCATCCTGTCCTCAGTGATTTATTCTGCATATTACACTAACATTCCCTTGTATGCTAATAGAGTTTTAATATCAATATGAGAAGATTGAGGTTTAATGTGCAGAAAAATAACCAAGGAAAAGGTGCTAAGGAATATTTGTGGCTGCGTAGAATACTGTATGATCAGATATGTTGGCAATTTGTCCATAGCTTTATTACTTTAATATTTCATACTTAGTGGCAAATTATTATTATTATTATTATTATTAGGGAGTGGCCCTAGTGAGAGAGGGTATTGTTTGGAAACTCCCTGTACTGTTGTTTGCAGATGATACTGTGTTGTTAAGTGCAGACGAATGGGAGCTGCAAGGCTTGGTGGATGAGTTTGGGAGAGTGTGTAAGAAACGGAATCTAAAGGTGAATGTAGGGAAGAGTAAAGTGATGGTCTTTGAGAGAGGTGAAGTCAGTGAATGTACAGTGAGGTTGGATGGTGAGGAAATGGAAAATGTGAGTACATTTAAGTACGTGGGGAGTGTGATGAGTAAGGATGGAAGTTTGAAGGGTGAAGTGCTTGAAATGGTGCAACAAGGAAGAAAGGTTGCTGGTTCCTTGAAAGCAGTGATAAGAAACAGGGAAGAGAGCATGGAAGTGAAAAAAGTTGGTGCATGACAGTATTGTGATACCAACTCTGACGTATGGAAGTGAAACTTGGACATTGTTGGAAGGACACAAGTCAAGAGTGAGAGCAATGGAAATGATTTATTTAAGAGGACCCTGTGGAGTCACATGGAGAGACAAGCTGACAAATGAGGGTATAAAGGAACGTTGTGGTGTGGATGTGGATGTGATAGGAAGCGTTAGGAAGAACACACTGAGGTGGTTTGGCCATGTGGAGAAGATGGAGGGTGAGAGACTGACAAGGAGAGTTTATGTGAGTGAGATGGAGGGGGGGGGGGAGGGGGAGGCCGAGGATGAGATGGAGGGATGGAGTGGAGAGGTATATGAGAGAGGGGGGTGTGAGTTGCGAGCAGGGCAGTGAAATGGCGGGGGACTGGGCGATGTGGAGGCGATTTGTTTGTGGCCACCCCGTATGGGATTAAGGTGTCTGGCAATAGACAGATGGATAGAGTATTATTATTATGGCACCTGGTGGTTTAGTAGGTAATTACAGTGCCCCAGTCGTATTGAGCTGGTGCAGGTATATATCCATTGGGTGGTTGGGGTTTATTGCTTATGTAATGCCACTCAGGTATGAGTGAGGCTGGTCACTCTTATCTTAAAGGTCAGGACCAACTTGCCTAGTCCCGGGCTTCTACGCTCCTCATGGGGCAACGTAGGATTGGATGATGTATGGAGTATTTTTTATACCAGTAGTGAAGCATAGTCTTCCATGATGATTTTAAGTTCTTCATACTGAGTAGACTAACCAGATCCAACTGCACCTTAAGAAGGAACCTGTTGTGAGTTCTCTAAGTGTTGTCAACTCTTGGAAAAATCATTAGGGGGCAGCATTGATGGGCAGATTTAAGGGCAACTTGTAAAATAATACGTAATAGATTTCAGTGATGGGCAAAATGTATAGATTTACATATATCTGCCAATGTTCACATATATATATATATATATATATATATATATATATATATATATATATATATATATATATATATATTATATATATATATATATATATATATATATATATATATATATATATATATGCTGTTGTGGAAGAAAGAATGGTTGCATCCTAGAACCCATCACTTTGGTTCTGGCCATTTCAGTACTACTCCATCCCATCCCTGAGTGGGAGTAAAAGGTCAGAATGATGATGAAAGCGTAAGTTTTTTTTCTTGGGATTACAGACCATGACAGAGAAGGAAAAACAGCGCTTCTATGACATGGCAGAGAAGGACAAGCTTCGCTATGATGCGGAAATGTTGGGTTACCGGGGTCCTCGCAATCCTCGTGCCTCACGCAAAAGGCGAAACCGCAAAGACCCAAATGCACCCAAGAGAGCCTTGTAAGTACAGTATGTTACACTACAGTTCAGTACAAGACCTGTACAATAATGCCCCCTTTATGTTTTATGCATTAAAAATGGCTACAGAAAATTAGCAGCCAAATGATATCCAAGATTATCATAATGAATCTGCTGTATATGCTGTACTAAAAGATGCAGTAGAACTCAAGCCAGCTTTATGTAGCACTTCAGTGTTGTAATATTCACGATTTACTCTTGAAGGAAAGTTGTCATCATCCCAACTTTTTCCCCTCCAAGGCTGGGGTAAAGTAGGGTCCATAAAGTGAGAAATGAGAAAAACATGATGGTGAGAAGTAATTAACAGCATGCTTAGTGAAATGGGCCACACGTTAGCTAATTCATTCATTGTTCAAAAATCCAGAATCCTAACTCAGCCTTATAAGTGCAACCATACACACACCATCATGTTACCCACTGGAAAGAACCAGTCCACGAGCTTATGGTTAAAAATAAAACGGGGTTGCCAAGTCCTTGTCATGTACCCCTTCATACATAGTTTATCCAGCCAGCTTAATCTCCAGTTATTTCTTTAGATTCAGCAACCTCCATACACTGCATTCTCACACACTCTTGTACCATACCTCCCACCTGCAAACTCACTAACTATAGGTGTACCCTTTTTACCACCAAGTTTTAATCATCGATTGAAAGCAAGAAAGGTACAGTACTAGATATACTGTACTGGGTATTTTTGCCCTAAATACTATTGATTTCATCATTTTTTATTTCATCTTAGTAAAATTTGTTTTCTGTATCATTTCTGTAAAATTTGTGTTTTCTGTATGTGTAAAGTTTGGGTTTTCTGTATCATTATGGAAAATTCATTCCCAGGAAACTTTTAGGGTAGAAGTAAGAAATACTTCTTGGTGTCGATTCTTTCCTTTCAGACATACTATCCATGTTTAAATACTATATATGAAGTAGAGTTACACTGATATAAAGGTATAGTGCTGGAGGGAGATGCCTTCATGAACTGGCACCAGTATAACAGGACAACTACATCTCTCAGATCCCCCTCTCTCTGTCTGTCAAGGGGGATGGTGGATTGAAAGAGAAGGGTAGCTTCATTGTGCAGTCTACCAGGTTCATGTCCAAATGAATCTGGAGCCAACTACAGTGCAAGATCATTAACAGAAATGAAAACATAAATGTTTCCTAATTGAAGGCATTAATAGGACTCAAATGATTTTTCTCAGGTCTGCATTCTTTTGGTTCTGCAACGACGAGAGACCCAAAGTTCGTGCAGAGAATCCTGACATGGGAGTGGGTGACATTGCCAAGCAGCTCGGGGCAGCGTGGAACAGTGCTACACCTGAGGCCAAAGCAAAATATGAAGCCATGGCAGTGGATGACAAACTCAGATACCAGAAGGTCAGTTTTATGTGAAACAAGTTTTTAAAAACAAGCAGCCTTAATTATTATGGATTTGTGATGTGGTACAAATTATCAGAGCTCTTGGCTCTTGCACTATGCTGCAAACTGGAGGAAGCTATCAGATCAGCTTAATAGGTAGCTAGCAGGGGAACTGGTAGGTAATATTTGTATAATGAACTGTGGACCTAATATATTAATAGAGAATATGAGAAAAGGAGCTTATAACAAGGATTTATTGGGGCACTCACCATCCACTCACTCGATGCAGTGCTGCTTTTGGGTGGCTGCCCTTTCCTCTCTTTCTTCTGTTTTTCCATCCTCCTCCTTTCTTTCCTCTTCCTTCTGTCTACAAGTGACTACACTGAGTGACAAGCCAAATGGTTTCCTGTACACCAGGAAACCATTTATTATGCTGGTTGGTAACCATATAACCAAACTATGATGCCTGGTGGTTTAGTGGTTTTTAAGGCTCTCCAACCAGATTAAGCCTGTGTAGGTTTATATCTAAGGGGTGATTGGAGTTTATTGTTCACATTATGTCACTCAGGGATGAGTGAGGCTGGTCACTCCCTCATAAATGTCACGACCAACTTGTCTAGCCCTGGGCTTAAGTGCTCCTCATTGGGCAACACATGATTAGATTATGTATGTCAGTTTCTGAGCATTTCAAGTGAAAGAAAATTTTTTGCATTTTTTATAACTGACTGTTATCTGTTGGTATTTTCTCTGGATCTGTTGATTTTACTATCCATTCTCTTGTGCAGTTCTTTTTCAACCTTTCAGTAAGTTTTCTCTTGGATGGAGGGTGACAGTTGGGTATGGAAAGTGGTAACTGTGAGCATTGGGTAGGGTTGCAAGAGGCAGACAAGAAAACGACTTGGGAAGAGATCATAAGGTCATAGACTATTACCTCAGGGGTATGGGACTGAAAAGGGAAGTTGGCAGAAATCGAGCATTATGGAGAGCCACCATTAGGTGACCAAGGCTGACACATGCAAACATGTTGGAGCCTTTATAAACCAAATGATGATACACATCATGCTGTTATTCATATCCTCCACACCTAGGAGGAAAATATGGAAGCTGAAAAACCAAGTAGTAAGGGATGCCTTCTATAGCGAGTTGAGGAGTGGTGGCTGAACAGAGAGCAGTAGACAGAGGCGTTAATGAACAGTACAGAGCCCTCAAGAACAATTTCTTGAGAGTTACTGATGTAACATGCGGTTGGACAAGAGGACCACCAAGACATAAAGTAACTTGGTGGCGGGATGAGGGAGTAGAAGCTGCAGTTAAGGTGAAAAGAAGGCTTTTCCGGGAATGGAAGAAGGGTGGTAGCAAAGAGGAATATTTGGCTGCCAAGTAGAGGACTAGAAGAGAGGTATACAGGGCAAAGTCTGAGTCACAGAGACTATTACTTGATAACCTAAATCATGGGGAATGGAAAAATATGATATTTAGGGTGGCAGGTCAGGTGAAGAGGGATAATCGGTATATTATAGGTGAGCAGTGTGTGAAAAATGATGAAGGAAGGGTAGTGGTGAACAGTGAGGATATTAAAGATGCATGGAGAGAGCATTATAACCGGTTGTTGAATGAGGAGTTTGACTGGGACAGGGAAGGTTTGGAGCCAGCAGATCCAGTGTCTGGCCCTTGGCCTTCAATTGATGCTGCTACTGTGAGTGAGGCAATAGGCAGGATGAAGGTGGGGAAGGCAGCAGGTGTGTCTGGGTTGACTGCCGAAATGTTGAAGGCCTCAGGCGATATAGGGGTGAGGTTAGTCACTGACCTGATAAATAGGATTATTTATGAGTGTGTTGTCCCAGATGATTGGCTGAAGAGTGTAATTGTAAATGAGTATAAAGGGAAGGGTGATGACCTGGAAAGAGGAAATTATAGAGGTATAAAGCTTTTAGACCAGATAATGAAGGTAATGGAGAGAGTTTTAGAAGGTATGATTAGAGAAAGAGTGAATATTGATGAGATGCAGTTTGGGTTTATGCCAGGTAGGGGGACCACTGATGCTATATTCATTGTTCAACAGCTTCAGGAAAAATATATTGGTAGGAGAAGGGATCTGTATTTTGTTTTTGTTGATTTGGAAAAGGCCTTTGACAGAGTCCCTAGAGAGGTGGTGAAGTGGGCAATGAGAAAGCTTGGCCTGGAGGAGTGGCTGGTTAGGGTGGTTATGGCTATGTATGTGGGTGCTCACACCCAGGTAAGAGTGAACGGAGTTTTGAGTGATGAGTTTTCCGTGAATGTTGGTGTGCATCAGGGGTCAGTCTTGAGTCCCATGTTGTTTATCATGGTACTTGAGGCCCTCTCACGTGACTTTAGAAACGGACTCCCGTGGGAGATGCTGTATGCTGCAGATTTGGTGTTGATTCCAGAGAACGAAAGGGAGATGGAGGAAAGGTTTAGGAAGTGGAGAGATGGTATGGGGCTTGTATCATCTATCAGTACTGCCAATGTCCAACACTAGTCAGCACTCCTAATCTCTTCTGTACTCCCATCCATTGTTGACAATCAAGCCATTTTTTCCTGTTCTTGACTCCCCTTCATTACCCTCTCCTCTCGCCTGCCCGGCCGTGCTACACTAAGTAAATCTTCCCTGGAATTTTCCACTGATTTCATCCATTGAAATAAACCCTATGCCCTATTCTTATACCAAATAATATATACAAAAAAGAAATAAGGTAAGTGATAGTGCTATACACCTGGAATTGGCTAATTATCACCTGACAACACCTCACGTGCACTTGTTCGCTAATTTTCGCTGTTTATTTCCCCATGAAATATGCCATATAATCTGTTGTCGTAATAAAAATATATATAAGGAGGGAAAGGAGAAGCCTAAGTGATATTTACGTTCACCTGGAACTACCTAATTTATTATGTATTGTCTAGTTTTCCTGCCAATCATTTCATAGCTATATATTAGCAGCTCTCACAAGGCTGACGTTGGCAGTATTGCACTCTCCCTTGGCAGGCCACCAGTATCAGTTTATTGTCGTATTTCAAGGTGAAAGTACATCGAATTCGCGCCTGCTAAATTCCGCCGCATTTTAGCCCCATGCAAAGGGCCCTGTGACCTCTACCCCCTACTAAACCTCGTGTGGAGAGAGGTAAAGGGCTGACAAATGATAGAGAGTGACTACAATCTTTCTGGTGAGTAAAACAGTGCAAGTGGAAATGTAAATAATGTGTAAACAGCAAGTGAAAGCAGTGAATGTAAATATAAGCGAACAGTGGAAAACAGTTTTATAAGTTACTGCAAGTGACAGTGCCCAACACAGTGTAAATAAAATAGAAATGTAAATAATGTAAATAAAATAGAGAACGTAAATAGAAATGTAAATGAGTAGTAATATAAGAATACGAGTATATATACTAAGAGTAATGAAAGTGAAAGTTTCACTCTAGCATGCATGAATACAATGAGTTATGAAAGTGAAGGTGAAAGTGACATTCACTCTCAACGCTAGTATACAGGACGAGAAAGTGAATGCTACATATTTTACTGAAAGAGAAATTGAATGCCTACAGTGACAATAAACTACTATTACTGAAGGAAACATATGGATAAAGACTGTAGATATATATAAGTGTTATATAGTAATAGAAATATAAAGTGTGATGGGTTTTATGAATAATAAATGACTGAATACCAGCGGCGAACGATCGCAAGTGGGAAGGTCATATACGCGCTTGTAATTCTCATTGCTTTCACAGTGTTTTTTTTTGGGGGGGGGGGGGGAGTATGGATTCCAAACTATTTGAGAATCATAGAATAGTGTTTCTAACGATAATATCAGGCTGTGGTAATCATATTACGGGTTGTCGGGAAGTGTAAAGTGGAGACTTCGTTACCCAACTTCAGAGGTCTCCACAAGTCCTACGGTACTCGATGAAGGCTCAACAAACACCCCAGGAGAAAGCTGAAGGTATGTGCCATATGCATATGTGATTTTAATACTCTAGGACTAATAACTGATTTTTGGCAAATATTTTTAGAGAGTCTGTCGGAGTGCGAATATGCCCGTGGGAGCCACAAGTCAAAGCAAAACAAGCCCGCGGTTAACCCTCCCTGTCCCGTCGACGTATGGGTACGTTGCAACATTTTGCATTTGCCAGTCCTGACGACGTATTGGTACGTCGTGCAATTGCAAGGTCCCTAATTTGCACAATTTTCAATTTTCATGTGTGATTTTTCATACGTATACATGGGACACCTTCCTCTATTCCTCTACAAGATGCCAAGCAGGGACAATGCCTTACACCACATAACCTCCCCCCTCCCCCCCTCACGCCATTATCTCGGCAATTCACCTGTTACCAGTGACCTGGCCAGTAAAGACATTCAGGGCCAGAGTGATTCCCCAATCGATGACAATGTGGAGGACAAAGTTTACATAGCATTAGAGGAAGAAACAGTCAGAAATATTGATCAGGTAATGTGGCAAAAGAAGGTCAGGTATGTTGATGAGTTAGTGAGTGAAACAATGCTTATAATGCCTATATTACTGTTTGAAAACCAATATACTCTCGTACTACATATAAATTCGTACTAAGTTAAAAAATAAATACCGTTTATGAGTGGTGTGAAATAGTTACCCTCCCATAGAACTCGTTTTCTTTGGTGCCAGCCTGTTAGAAAACCCAGTCAGGTAAGGAGGTACTGGTACCTGGATTGAGTATTTTAAACCTCAGGTGGGCGATTTCTCTATGAATTTTTGATGTTTCTCACCAAAAGTGGAGGTTTTAGCCAAAAAAAAAAAAAAAAAAATCGAAAATACCTCGGGATTGGGAGGTGTCAGAGGTGCGAAATAGGGAGCTAAGAAAAGAGAGGACTGAATGGAGATGCACATGACAAGGCTTTCTCCTCCCTCCTTTGAATGATGTGTGAATGGAAACATGGCCCATTGGAGTGGGCAAACTTACGCTGTCTGGATGTTGCTACTCCTCACCCTGCTCTAGGGTGGGAAAGGAGGTCTGGATGATGACGATGATTTTTTTTTAATGGGTTGACTGTTACACAGGTGTCTGTGAAGTGTATCTAAGAGAATTATGAAAAAAAAAGTGTATACAGCTGGGCTTTCTTTTGGGAGATGGAGCTAAGATTATGGAAGCTTAGATGATGTGCAAGTGATTGTGTGCCTCATTTCACAGGATTTGCTGTTTGACAGTTCTCCCACTTTTTTTTTTTTTTTTTTTTTTTTTTTTTTGGGTGGGGGGGGGGGGGTCCTGCCCCACTCCATTTCTTTGATAGGAATTAGGGTTCTGTACCTTAAAGTGGTATAAAAGTCAGTGTGTGGATTTATGTATTGGTGAGAAGAGGGAGAGGAGTGCATGAGAGGTATGCAAGGGCAGAAGTAGCTTGAAACTTGCCCATCCCCTGTTGGAGATGATCTCAGGAGAGACCAAGAGATCATTGTCGTCATCCCGACCTCCTCTCCTCCCCTAGTGCTGGGTGAGGAGTAGCAACTTCCATACAGCCCAAGTTTGCCCAGTTCAATGGGCCACGCTTCCATTAACTCATCATTCACGTCCCCAGAATTCTGGCTTTATCTGATATGCCCAAAACTTTCACCGCATTCTGTAGCTTCACCTAAACGTATCCATCTCTTACGTTTAACAAAGAATTGAAGAGAGTGTACTGAGATGGTTTGGTCATGTGGAGAGAATGGATGACAATAGAGTGGTGAAAAAGGTATATCAGCGAATTTGAGGGTGGGAGAAGGCGAGGTAGGCCTAGAAGGTGGAGGGATATGGTGACTTGAGTGTGTGAGGAAGAGAGGTATGGAAGTTGGTGAGGTTAAGGGACTAACAAGAGACCAAGCCAGATGGATGAATTTTGTGCGGGAAGCGCATAACTAGGGTTTTGGCACCCCTTTTTAGTGTGACAGCGTTTGGATTGGCTCTATCAGGTATATGTGAAGCTACAGATTGTGGTGAAATTTTTTTTGGCCTATCTGATGGAGCAATGATTTCAAGGGCTTGAATGATGAGTGAATGGGAGTGTGGCCCATTGCATTGGGTACACATTAGCTGTCTGGATGTTGCTCCTTCTCACCTCTCTCCCTAGGGTAGGAGAGGAGGTCCGAATGATAATGATGATGATGATATCATTTAACAAAGGATCTCTTGTTAGTGATTATTATTTGCTTGATTTTCTTTTTTCACAGGAAATGAGAGCCTTTAAGGAAGGAAATTTTGGAACCAAGAAATCAAGGACTGTAGATGCCAATGAGGAGGAGGAGGAGGAAGAAGAGGAAAGTGAAAGTGAAGAGGAAGAGGAGGAAGAAGAGGAAGAGGATTGAATACATGTTATCTTTAAACCTGAAGTATTATATAATTTTTATTTCAGTTTACAGAAGTGTGATTTTATTTGATTTCTAGAACTGGTTCTTTTAGGAGTCCACAATAAGGGGGACGTGATTAATTGGTGATAAGTCCTGGTACACATTAAATGACAATCCCAATTTGTTTCCCCTTCAATTTATTAGGGTTTTGTTTTAAAAAGGCTAGTGGATATTTTTTCTCAGATGCCAAAGAAAGGATATATTATAATTTTATTGTCAATAGGATGAAAGAAAATTAACTTGAATCCTTGATACTTATTTTCTGTTTACTAATTTATTTTTAGTAGCTTTAGGAACTAATGAATGTTGCACATCTCTTTGTACATATGGTACATATTTTGTGTGGCTGCCCTGTGCAGTCCCTTCAGGGGTCACCATCATTGTACTGAAGTGAACACTTCAGTCAGCTGGGCCCATATTCTTGTTTGCATAATAGGCTCTTCCAGCACCTCTCCTTAACCATTTATTTTGCAGACCACCCATTAATATTATGCTTTGTGCAATTTTGATAATCTGCATAAATAGTAAATGAGATTATTTACATGCCATATGCTGATATAAACTGGTTAGGAAAAGGTGCTAGGGAGCCTCCTTAACCAACAAAAATATGGTCCCTGAGATCCACCCTCATTTTGGTAGTTGTATTTCACCCTCATAGATATTTGTACATCATGTCATACTAGGTCTTGGGATAGTTGGGCTAACTCACTCACACTTCCGTGATTCAAGTTACAAATTGTATAAAATAGAGATATTTATATGAAGAAATGTTCCATTTTATTTTAATCAGTTTGAAACATATGATGTTATGTTAGTGTTTTAGGTCACAGTCAAATATGATATTACAAAGTTTGATGCAGTTTTTAATTAGAATATAATAGAAATATATTTTCAGATATTCTTCACACAAGTGATGGTGAACTTAGCTTACTATTAACCAATCTTCCAACACCATATCTTTTTATTGTTTTGACCTTTTGTATGAAGAGTACAATAAATTCCTTTTGTACACAGACTTTAGTTCTCAGTACCTGTTGTGCAAGTATGATGTAGTTTTGGGTGAAGATGTATATCAAAGGAAAACCAAGTAAGTTAATGGTGAATTTCATCCTTTGGTGGGAAGAGGTCAGGATGATTGTGATGACATCAAGAATAAAATTTCATTAAGATTTCATCATACTGAAGGGATTAATACAGACTGTTACCAACTACTTCATAATAGGTTTTCCACCTAGCAGTAGGAAGAATTAAGTAAACAGGCATCATTGCATCATAGAGGTTGCTTAACCCCAGTCTGTCTGAAGAGAACTGTTAACTGCAGGTAAGCAAGTGCTCCTACGAGGCTGTCTTCATAATCTATGTAGGGTTCCAGCACCCCCTTTGTGGCAGAAAGTACCTCACTGGACTGGACCAAGATCCTTCCCATGGTGAGATGCAGGGAAACAGAAGTCTGGCTCCCGGGTAGGCACCACAACTTCTTCATCCAGGGCACACACTGCCACCATGCTTCATCCAGGGCACACACTGCCACCATACACAGTCTTGATGTTAGTGTCTACCAGTGAGGTTAAATCAGTAAATCTAACTCTATTCCATTCCTACAGTACTTAAAAATCTACTATTTAGTATATATTGGTGGAAAATGTCACTGTTGCTCCAGTGCCACGGCCATCTGAACCAACCCCAGTGGACCAAGAGTAACCACCCATTTAAACTGGGAACTCCTAGATTTTTATGTTCATGGACTAACTGTGTCATGATGGTGAGGTGGCTGTTGTTCAACTATGGTTATGCATGGTCCAGCAAAACTGACATGCATGTAAGCAACTGCCCCTATGAGGTCACCCCAGAGGAGCCCTGTGTTGATTATGTTGTGTCTGTGTCTTAGTGTGGCATATGCTATGCGGTGCTCCATAATGTGAGTTGTGTTAAGTGGGTTTATTTTACAAGCTGGGCATGTGGCATCTGTGATTCAAACCAATCCAAATCTATGCTGATAACTGAGAAGGGGTGGGTGACGCTCTGATGAAAGCCTAGCTAGGTGAACTCGATCAGCTCCATATAATGATACCTCTGATGGGTGGCTGTCAAGAAGTGGGGCAGTTGTGTTCTAAGGTGTTGTTACTGCCCACATGTGAAATAAGTATGTAGGTGTTTCTTCAGTACTAATGCTGGAGTGTCTGGAGGTGTGATGTTTTTAAGAGGGTCTGGTAATATCTGAGGAGATTTTTTTGTGGGTCTATGAGTGCAGTGTGGATGTTATATATTTACAAGGCTGTTGTGTAGAATTGTGTGCCTCTCAAGTTAACATATTTCCTAACATGGAGGACTTTGGTTTCCAACAGTATAAATGAGCTGTGGAAGTGGCATTAGTGAAGCCAGTGATGATGCACAGGGTTGTTCTGCAAGGTATGCAAGGCATTGAAATGGGTTAGGATGGAGTCACATGCTGGGAAGCATAGGACATCACTGATCTGATGTGTTGTCTTGAAGAGCAGGGAGACTGCTTCTTTTTGTTGCCTTCCCCCCTACCCCCTCCTTATCCCTCTTTCTTTCCTGTTTTCTCGCCGCTCTCTCTTTTTTTCTCCTTTCCCCCTCCACCCTCCTCCCCTCCCTTCTCTCCCCACCCCCAAGAATACTCACTTAACTATTAACAGCTTTTTTACTTCATTTCTGCTGCATCCAATAATAATAATAATAATAACAATTTGGTCCTTTGTTTCTCAAAAGTGCCAGTTCTAACATTGGGAATTCACTAGCGCTCGACACACATATACATTATTTTTACAATTACAAGAATTGTGACTTCTCATATACAATACAAGGTTCATCAGTTAAAAAAAAAAAGGGGGGGGGGGCAACAATTAAACCCTATAATCATCTGTAATAGTACCACTTTCCAGGTTGCTGCATTTTGAAAAATGAAAGGCTTTCACCTGTCTCTTAAAGGATTTAACAGAAGAGAGTTGTCTCATGGACAATGGCAATGTATTATATAATCTTGGGGCTCTATACACAAAAGAATGATCAAAGAAAGATGACTGGTGAATGGCTCCAGGCTCGTCAAGACACAAGGAATCATCTTCACTATGTAACATCACATCTGGGTGTGCCGATGGGAGTTTTAACAATTCAGCAAGATCCTTCGGTTCACCAAACTTGAGAACAATGAATGTAATAAGACACAGTTTAAATTCAATTCTAGCCTTTACTGGTAACCAATGCAGCTCAGTTAGCAATGGGGTAGTTGAGGTTCTTGAGGGAAGACCAAAGATAAGCCGTGCTGCCCTGTTCAACACAGACTGAACTTTTGTTAATATATTATTTGGAAGACCAATCCACAGTGAATTACAATAACTGGCACGAGACAATACCACTGCATGGACCAATGTTAAGAGGCAACGTCTATTCAGGAATTTTCTTACAGAGTACAGAATTCAAATATGCAACTTACACCCTCTGACAACTTGATTAATATGTTTTTTGTAGTTTAACTCTGCATTAAAATAAACACCCAAATTTCAAACAGAAATGACTGGATGAAACTGCGACATACCAATGTTCAAAGCCAGGGCATTATCAGTGTCGTCACCCCTTCTGTTTCCTCTGATGATGATGACCTACATTTTACCATCATTAGCTTAAGTTTCCTCCTAGCCATTCAAATTTTAATATAAGACATTAGAGATTCAAGCTTAGTCTTGGTATTATCAATATCTGACATAACAAAGAGTTGAATGTTGCCAGCATAAAAATGACAGGACACATCATAAGTATCAAGTAAAGATGATAAACTACTCGTGTAGACTGTACATAGAATTGGACCTAAAACTGATCCTTGAGGGACTCCAAACAGATGGGGAGCAAAATCAGAGCTAGCGTAATCAACAACCACCCTGAGATCTGTACGACATATGATTTAAGAAGCAAATAAGCACTATCACAAACGCCATAAAAATATAGATCATCCAACAATAGTTTATGATCTACTGTATCAACAGCTGCAAACAGATCCAACAAAACTAGGAGAAAGGACATCCCACTCTAGGTATTTGCCACCAAGTCACTGAATCCTTTTTAGTGCAGTTTCAATTGAATGGCATTTTCTCTATTCTGACTGAACAACAAGAACAACTCTGTTATGTTCCAGTGATGGTAAGAGCTCATCATGCATGGCCCGCTCAATAATATTGGATAAGAAAAACAGGTTAGAGATGGGACAATAATTTGTCATGCTCTTGACATCAAGGACAGGCTTCTTGATTAAGGGCCTAAGCAAAGCACAAATCTCAGACTTCACAAAATTAGTTTCTAAGAGGCATCTATTTATTATGTTGCAGATAAAATCTGCTGCGTGCTCATACACATCAGACAGTTGTGACACGTTACACGGATCGGGTGGGCAAAATGTTTTGTTAAGTTCTCTTATGTAACATTTGACTTTGTTTACATCCAGTGGCGGGGGACAGGGTGACGTGGAGGCATTTTGTTTGTGGCCACCCCAAACGGGATTGAGGCGTCTGGCAATAGATAGATAGATAGGATGAAATGTTGAAAGCAAATGACCTCCTGTGCTCCATGACTGGAAGTCAACTGAGTACACTTCACCAGAAGAACTGTTGTCTAAATCATTTCTTGTGCGACATATCTTAGTTTATACAAAATGACGCAAAATCAGAATAGAAGTTTGTTTAACAATTACATTCCTCTGACCAACCAAACTGTTCACAAATGCAGACATTTTATATATATATATATATATATATATATATATATATATCACCACCATATGAATCAACTTTATTTTGATATTTCCTAGCCTTTTGGGCTTTTACGGTGTGAACAACTGCTCTTCTCGCAAAAACATAATGCAAGAGTTAATTCAGTCCGTTGCAAGTGCCACACGTTCTGCCTTTCTACCTTGTCTACACAAAGAATTAATGGATGGACCATACCACGGAGAATTATCACGTACAAAGATTGTTTTTACTACCTCAGGACACTAATGATCAAAAACTGACCTAAATTCATTGTTAAAAATATTGACCAAATCATCAGAAGAAAGAGAAGAATCAATGTAGTTTAAATGCCAATCAATTTCAAAACACATCAAATGGCAGTCAACGTTCCTGTAATTTCTGAACCTGATGGCCTTTTCATTGGAAGAGGGTTTCGGGATATCAAAACTAAGAGTGATCAGAGCATGATCAGAGATGAGGGGGTCAACTGAATCAACCTCCACATCAGATACAAGCCTGCAACCAACAGGGGACAAGCTCAAGTCAAGGACATATCCCGAGACATGAGTTGGATCATTCACATGATTGAAAAAATTATTCTAGGTGATCAGCTCAAGGAATTCTGAAGAAAATGGTTCTGAATCCAGAATGTCAACCTAATAACTGAAATCACCGCAAACAAGATGTCCTCCAGATTTAAAGAGAAAACACTTCAAGAAATTAACCAAACTCCTCCATAAAACCTCGATCTGTGCCCAAATTGCAATTATAATGGTATTCTGATGGAAATTTATTATTAATTCCATAAATTCAAATGAAGATGAGGTCAGGTCTGAGTCTATGAGAGAAACGTTTGCAAGTGCTGCCGAGCAGATGACTGCTACACCTCCTCCCGGATAGTCAGCAGTAGGCCTGGGAATACTGTACTTATAATGTGTCTTCGACAAAGCACTATGAATAATAATAATATCAGACTCATACAACCAGGTTTCAGTCATGCACAAATGTCAAGCTCATGCTGATTTTGAGTTTCATTAATACAGTCTATCTTAATACAAATCGAACGAATATTTAAAAGACCCATCCTTAACTGGTTCAAGAGGGATGTAGTCAGTTTTTTGAATGGTCGAAACTGGTGTTTTCAATCAATCTATTCCTATGAGAAATCATAAATGGACAGTCTCTACTTGATGCAAAATGGGCAGCTGACTGTGAATTATAATTACTTTCTTGATGTCTTAAGGACGAGCAATTGATGCATTTAGAATTTCTGATACTACGACCCTTAGATTTATGGGCTCAAGCACAAAAAACAATTTCATTCAGCTCTGTGAAGACTTCATGTATTAAAAATTATGTAATACAGTACTTGGACAAAACTACAACCAAGTTTTAGATTAATAAAATTATTTCGTGATAGCAAGATTACAATACCTGGAGTACACTTGTTCTAATCAAGAAAGGGTTAGTGGTCAATACCTGGAGTACAACTGTTCCAATCCACACAGGGTTAGTGGTCCTGGTATTAACACTGAAGCTTGTTTACTAAGATGAAAAAATGTCTGCCATTAGCTAGAATGCTAGACATGTCTCAACCATGAAAGAGCTACTGGTACCAGTACTAATACTCAGGCTTCTGCACTGTAATGTCTCTGTAGCAGACTTACACTTCCTCACTAACAAACCTCACTTTCACCAAAATTAACTGACTGACTAAGTACTAGCACACTAATTAATTAACCAATTAACTAACTGACAGAGTGACTTACTGGTTTACTGTGACAAACTTCATGATTAGCTGATTAAATGACTGACTGACTGACTACCTAACTGACTGAACTTTCTGACCAAATAACTTACTTGCTATTATTTATCTGATTTACTGATTATCTGACTGGTAGTATTAACCCCCAGACAGCAACTGACCCTTTCCAAGGTGAATAAAATACTCTGCAGGCTGCAAGAATAGATTATCCCATAAACAAGACATCAAACTGCATTAATCCCTTCAGTACTCTCAAGGCTTGAGAAATTCCATTCTTACTGTGGCTCTTTTACCTTAACTTGGCCCTGAATTCTGTCTTCTTGCAGCTTATTTCACATAGCTGAGTGGCAGAATAAGATACTATGACACCCTTTCCAAAGCACTTCATGATTGCAGTAATACATTCAAATACTGATCTCTTTAAAATCAACATTCGAGATGGAGAGATGGCAATTTTGGGCAAAGTCAGAGAAAAGAAGATAAACCACCAACCAACTTTATTCTGTAAAAAATAAATAAATAAAGTGGTGGTGAGTGACGAGGATAGCGATGGTCATGATGATGGCGGTTGAGATTTGCATCTACAACATACAAACTGATACTGAGGTCCAATGAGCAGAATAATTTGCTAGGGAGGAGACATTAAGGAAACTCCAAAGGCACTATACTGAATAGCAATGCAACCTTTAGTTCCATGGTGATTCCATAAAGATTAAATTACACTGTCATTAGATCCATTTAGAACGAAGTCGAAATTAGCGATAGAACTGATTAAGTATTTATTCCTAATTCTGGAAGGGTGACGGAGAAATATGGGCTAAATATAAGGGGGTGCACGTGTCAACAAATCTTGCCTATGATAAAAAGTGGTAATAATTCAAAATTTGGGGTTGATAACAAAAATGACTGAAATGCCCTAAATAAAAGGAGACTCCTGTGTCAACTAATTTTTCACAAAGAAAATTGTATCCTGGATGGAGAAAGAAAAATGGGTTAAATATATGGGGATACATGCATCAACAAATCTTGCATGTGATGCAAATTATATGCAGCCTTCATTAGTAATATGTCAAGATCTCGGGGAGGGGAAAAAAAAAAAATGGCTTAAATACAAAATGATATATACGTCAAAAAGTACTGCTTATGATAAAACTTATAGGAATAATTCAAAATCTTGGAAGGAACATATAAAAATGCAGCTAAATATAAGATGATAACTACTGTATTAAGTGCTACCAAATTTTGCATGCGAAGTACAGCTGCCAGTGCCGTGTAGTAGTTGGCCCCGCTCTGAATGTTTGGAATGTCTGATGTCTCTCTGGTCTGTTTGCTCCATGCCCACGCCCACATGTTGATTTTCCTCCTCTGTTTGTTCATTATGGGTGGGGACGGGTGGGGCTCAGCGAGGTGAGCGGGGAGAGGAGGGAGATTAAGCCATGATTTTTCCTGTACTTGACACGAGCACTGTCTTTTCCTCTTGTGTTCACTGTTTTACTGAGATATGAAATGCGTCTTATGCGAGCTCAGAATGCCTCAACAACATCCCTCCTTCACCCAACACTACGCTCTACAAACATTTGCACAAACGCATAGCCAACACACCCATCCAAAATCTCCCAACCCTACACATTTCCTCACCATTACCCCACTTCCAACACTACGCTCTACAAACATTTGCACAAACGCATAGCCAACACACCCATCCAAAATCTCCCAACCCTACACATCATTTCCTCACCACTATCCCACTTCCTCCAACCAACAGTACACTTCAGATATATGCACAAATACTCGTATATTCCCACCACAGCCACCCCAAACAAACTGCCCAAAACTACACAGACTGCCTTGATAATATCCTTCCTCTTCCTCCATCTACCTCTACACATCACACATAAACAGACACACAGACAACACAGCTATTCAATAGACATCCCACTGAAATTGTCCTTCCCAGAGAGATACGATTTTAGCTAGTCAGGTTATGATTTGGGCCTCATACTTTCCTGCTTCAGAAACAATAATCCACTATGTCCTCAAATAAATGCACACACACACACACACACACACACACACACACACACACACACAGTATTAAAGAGACGGAAAAGCAACAAATTATTGAATGAAGGTCGCAGAGAGGAGGGGGGGGGGCAAAAAAAAAAAACTCCAGAAAAAAAAAAAAAGACGGATGGGAAGGAAAGATGAGGAAAAGACGAAATGAAGCGTGGACTGCCAGCCCTCCTTCCCTCCCTACCTCTTCCTTTTCTCCTCCTTTCCCCTCCCCCCCATCCCAATCTCCCCCTTTCCCACCTCTCTTCTCCCTCTGCCCCGCTTCTCCCTCCGCCTATCTCCCTCTCTTCCCTCCTCCCTTCCTGCCTCCCTCCCTCGGTACCTGTCAATACCTCGTCCATCTCGCGTTATCTCGCACCATCTCGTAAGTTGAAGCTGCGAGGCCTTGATGGTATACCGCCACTCTTCAATTTACTCCCGCCTTCCACTTCTCTCATTCCATTTCAACTTCCCTGTTACATTCCCATATTACTTTGTGATACATTTTATTCTGAATATTAGTACTTTTTAAACTACGTAAGACAGGTTGTTAGCACTGCTAGCTACGAAGCTGCAGACTCGATAGCGTCAGAGTTCGAATTCTGAAACTGGAAACTGGAGCCACGCAACTCAGTATCCATCTATCCTACGTGAGACGGTTAATAATGTAAATATGTAAGACAACTTCTAGGGTCAGTGGGTGAATAACCCTCCACAGGCTCGATGGCCTTGGGCCTTTGGTTGCGGAGAAAAGCATCACAGCTAAGCACTTCCAGACGCCTGCTCCACCTTTACTTTTTTTTTTTTTTTATTACTGTACTTTACTATTCAACTCTTTTACTGCCATATTTAAACCCTGTTCTTTTACTCTCGCCAACTGGTACTGGTCAGACGATGACAATGAGTATTTACTGCAGCACAAAGGTGTACTCTGGGACCAAGATCAATACTAATACCCATTTAGGAAAGTGGATCATATCTCTTACCTTCCCTCGCAACTATCATTTAAGCCTACTATACCACCAAGATGAAGAACCAGGCTTGTCTACCGTATCAGACACCTCCACATAGCACCATACATTGCCATACCACCGAACTACTTACTGTCTCACTGCCATGCCTTCAGACTACCACACACACACTACCATGAATTAGGTTATCATGCTACCATAAAGAACTAGAATACCACCAATCATACCATGCACTGCTTAGCGCACCATTACGTGCTCTCACTGCTATACCATCTGAGTACCATACTTCCACACTGCAGTATATTGTATGCCAAATGAACTGGCATACAATATATTGCTGTACTACAAATGCTCCTTCGCTGTCACACTTTCATACTTCTCTTTCAGGTCACATATCATACGTTCACACTACCACAGTTTTAGGCTAACAAACAACCATAACAAACGGCTACCATCCTTACTACACAATACATGTTTCTTTTCGTTTATGCTGGTGCTTTATCTACTTAATTACGACCATTAATAATCTAGCCCGAAACTGAAATTTATTAGTAGCAGTGTAGTTTTCCTCCCATAATATAAGTTTTCATCAGCTATCCTCCCCCTCCTCCTCCTACTATGTTTACATTAGTTTCACTCGCCGCCAAGGCTGCCCCGCAATGTAACATTAACCTTTACACAACCTGTCAACTCCAATCTTTCTCAAACTACTACACCAGACTAACAACACATGTCACTCCCTTCCATTTTCATTACTGCCGGGACTCCTGTCAGTGGCTGTCTTTTTAATCTTATTCTACCAAAAAACGATTTTAAACAAGGAAACACACCCGGTTAATTATATATATATATATATATATATATATATATATATATATATATATATATATATATATATATATATATATATATATATATATATATCAGCACCGTGCCCTTTATTCGGATATATATATATATATATATATATATATATATATATATATATATATATATATATATATATATATATATATATATATTCGTCTCATCAGCCGTTTGTGTGTCCACTGCAGGACCAGCCTATCCCGACCGAAGTGGGGACGATACAGCCAATGTATCTCTACCAAGTGGCTTAGGCTGTCTGGTAGAGATTGTATGTAGGGTGAGAAGTTAGTTATTCTTACCATGTTATTAACAGTTATAACAAACAACGACGTACTTTTCATTAATAACATATATACCAGAGACAGGTGTAAAGTAGAAAAAATCACTAAGGAAACTGTGTTACGAGATCTCCAAAACTATTAAAGTTCATTCACTTTCAATGGGACCAGACTTTCATGTTTCTGCAGCTTGTTTCATGTGGCTCAAGGACAAAAAATCAATACTGTGACCACATCCTTTCTGTAGCACTTCCTCGTGACTAGCACCATACTCAAGTGTTGATCTACTGTCATAACTCAGCATTCAAGATGGAAGTTTTAGGCCAAGGTAAAGTGAACAGCGTACAGATCAACTGACACTGACGCCTCGTAGCTCAGCCCCATGAGGATCTAACGCAGCCCCTGCCTTTGACGTTCCCGGGAAAATACGTCCTTTCTCGGGTCATTAAGGTTAATTTAGAGCGGTAATTACGGCAAATGGAGGGCTGGTTAATCACGCATGAGTATCTGTACTGGACGTTAATTTGGTCGTCTTATATTTATTTTATTTTATTTATTTTCTTTTTTTCTGGCAGACGACAAAGACAAAATATGCCCACGACCTTTCTCTCTTGGGATGTGTGTGTGTGTGTGTGTGTGTGTGTGTGTGTGTGTGTGTGTGTGTGTGTGTGTGTGTGTGTGTGTGTGTGTGTGTGTGTGTGTGTGTGTGTGTGTGTGTGTGAGAGAGAGAGAGAGAGAGAGATCGGTGATGAATGCGTGTAGGGGAAGGAGAGAGATGTGTTAGGAGAAGGAGGAGAGAAAAGAGAGGAAAAGCGAGAGTGGAAGCGAGGGAGATGGGAGGGAAGATGTAGGTGGTGACGAGTGGAAATGAATAAAACTGAGAGGGGAAATGAGGAACAGGGAAGAAATGAGATGAGATGGAAGTGAAAGAGACGAAGAAGAGAAATTTTGAGAAGTGAAGGGAGGGAATGAGGAGTGAGAGTGATGATGAGAGAGAAAGGAAATCAGGGGAAATGAAAAAGAAATGACGGAGGGTTTATGGTGGGTGATGACAGAGAAGTGACGGAATTGAGATGAAATGAGAAATAAGGCGGTATAAATGGACACACACAGGCACACACACACACACACACACACACACACACACACACACACACACACACACACACACACACACACACACACACACACACAGAGCAATCATTTCTCTCTGCCATCAATTAACCAAATATTTACTCATATAACTTTAAAAAATAGCATTCATGACAGTTTATATAATGAAAAGGCAATTTTTATTTAATTACTGAACTACATTTACGTTCAATTATCGGTTCTTAATATAATGTTGTTCTCCTTAATCTGAGGCCACGTATGAGAGCGTCGCGTGCTTACTCTGTTGCTGTTGTGCTTGGAGATAGCGTAAATAATGTCACTCAGAACTTTTTTCTTTGTCTTTTTTTTCAACTCGTGCTATTTCCACACACACACACACACACACACACACACACACACACACACACACACACAGACGCCACAGGAGAAACAGGGTTAATCAAATGATCGGCAGGTCCATGCTGGCCAACCTACAAAATTATTCACATATAACTCTAACCCTTTTCTACCGTGTTTCCCGTAGCTCAATGGCTGAATAATGCAGTACTACAGCTGTGCATCCTTTCCACAGCACTTCTTCGTGACTAAATACTACAGCTGTGCATCCTTTCCACAGCACTTCTTTGTGACTAAATACTACAGCTGTGCATCCTTTCCACAGTACTTCGTGACTAAATACTAAAGCTGTGCATCCTTTCCATGGCACTTCTTCGTGACTAAATACTACAGCTCTGCATCCTTTCCACAGCACTTCTTCGTGACTACCACCAAATTCTAATGTTAGTCTCTTGGTTCAGTAATCGACAAATTTTAATATATAGAAATTATGTGACCTTTATAATAGGAACGTTATTTCAGGGAGGATATCTGATTTCTCTCTCAAATATATCTCACCAAATGTCTCTACTTAAAACCCACCAAGTTTCTCTCTCTCTCTCTCTCTCTTTATCTTTGTTACCACCAGACTATTATATTCAGGATAAAGCTTCTCGAACTGGAAAGATTACATACAGTCTTCATCAACTCCTTCACGTATTCTCATCAGGTAAAGAGTCTCCCTAACACCTCTTCCTTAGCAATTTATTTTCCAAACTACCCATTAATATCCTCTTTGTTAGTTCTTATAACTTTTTAATACTGACATAGGCTGCATAACACACCAGTATAGAAACGGAGCAGAATCAGAAATAAACTGCTGGGAAGGGATATTGGTAAGCTTCCTAACCGCGCGAGAATACCGCCCAAGGCCTCACATAACTTTGAATAATATCACTGGGCAGTGGCACCATTTTACTAGTACTATTAAGATACCTTCCATTATAGGGAATGTTATTACAGCAGCAATTACAGGAAAGATCATAACTGAAGGCTATACTCTTGCTCTTTAATACGGTATATGCCGCTGAACCGTAACTGGCACGCCTACCCAATCCAACCAACATGGCCGAGAAAACCCTCCTGGGATATGTGAGGTCGAAGTAGGTCATGCAGTTCCCTCACTCGTCATGCACCGGACATTTCCTCACCCGTCACGCACAGAACATTTCATCACCCACCGTCCTCCTCGGTAAATGGCAGAAAGATTTCGGTTTTGTATGCTAAAAAACTATATTGTTTGAGTAATTGCTTCTTAAACATTGGTTCAAATATTCTCCTGTCTACAAAGGAAATAATAATAATAATAATAATAATTCGCTTTATCTAGATTATCGAATGGAAACTGGAAAGCAAAATTGGGCCACTCTAAGTAATATATACCGTGAGACCTGGCACCGCAAATACTAAAGTGCTTTTGCCTTAACATGGCTGACATTTTCGTTACTTTGCAACTAATTTCTCGTACAGTACTTCAGCTCTACATCCTCCCCACAGCATTTCTCCTTGGCTAATACCACATTCTAGTGTCTTGTTACAGATCAACATTCAACGTCAAAGTTAAAACGGACAGACGATTGCGCCGTGAAAACTATACTCTTTTTACTTTAACTTGGCCTGAAATTGTCATCTCTCCATCATAAATGTTGAGTTGTAGGAATATATTAGTACTAGAATATAATGCTAGTCACGAAGGAATGCTATGAAAATGGCATAGAGCTGTATTCTATTTTTCTGCCACTGAGCTACATAAAATAAGCAGCACAAGAACAAAAATCTGGAAAAATCTGAGTCAAATTAGAGTAAAAGGAGTATAGTGCCGCCTGTGGCAACAAGACGCAAGCTGGACTTCTCAATTTTCATTTCCCCGCCAATTTCTTCTCGCCGACCCGTTCACTTGGCCTCTCTCCTTTTAACCTTTCCTCTCTCTCATTTTTCCCTCTCCTTTTTCCCCTCCTTTCACCCTATCATTTCTCCCCCTCCCCCTTTTTTCCCGAGTCTTCCACTCCATATATTCCTCCACCTCTCATTTCCCGCGCCACTTCATGTGATGGGTGAGTGGCGGCGTAGCGATTTTTGTAATAGCATTTCTGTTACCTAATATGTCATGTCAACTATCAGATATACTGTATTATTAAATCAGAGAGAAGAAAAAAACAGTTGCGTCCACTGCAGCGGTGTTACATTATGAAGCACTAGATTCAGAATTTTTTCTCCCCTGCTGAATGGGTAATATTGTTTTTATTTGTGAACGGTACCGTGTTTTTAAGCGATACATATTTTCCATTGATACGGTTACTATAATTTTGCGGATTTAAATGATACTGTGTGATTCCAGACAGGTAGTTTAAATCACGGTGGAATTATACCTGTTCTATTTTCTTGGTTTAGAAAGTTTGCAACACTTCCTATGCAATTTATTATGCATACAGCACGATAATCTTCACTTGTATGTTAATGATGCAACACAAGGCTGATGATTTTTTTTTTTTTTAACTACAAACACGTCATTTGTGGATTACCTATTCCTTCATTTATTCACGGGTTTATATCACTGTCATGGAAGATACTCTCTCGGATTTTACTTCATTAACCCTTTATTTAACGAGCTGCCACTAAGTTAATTATAATATGATGGTGGGCAGCGATGGAAATGGTGAACATGAAGGAGAGGCTGATGATGGGTGAGGGGAAGACGGTGAAAGGTGATGAATCTGGAGGTGAGAGCGATGGAAGATTGTGAAGGGGGAAGAAGAATGTGGGGGTAAAGATGGAAGACGATGGTGTAGATGGTGGAGGGTGGTGGTGAACAGAAAAGAGGGGCAGATGGAGAGGGTGATGGAAGATAGGGAGGGGGAGAAGAATGTGGAACGATGAAGATGGGAGAAGGGGAGATGGTGGTGGTGTAGATGGTGGAGGGTGATGGTGAAGGCGGTGGAGAAGGGGGCAGTGCTGGCTGATCAGAGGTTTTTAGCATTACTGAAGGTTATAATGGGCTGAGCTCTTGAACACAGACTCCCCCACCCCACCCCACCCGCCTGGTAACGAGGTGCTCCAAATTCATGAAAATACGTGTGTGTGTGTGTGTGTGTGTGTGTGTGTGTGTGTGTGTGTGTGTGTGTGTGTGTGTGTGTGTGTGTGTGCCTTTTATCATGATGGTATTGTCCATCGGTCAGTCAGTCACACTTCTTACAGGTAGCCTCTTCAGCTCAAAGACGTTGGTTCTCCTTTATACTTGCTACCTCATGACTTTTTTTTAACATTATGAGTACAGTCGTAGTAAAACTGTTAATAACGCCTACATCTAACCTTCTCAGTCTGAAATCTCTCCTGGGCGGAATAAAACTGTCAGGAAGCGGCAATAAATAAACAAAAATAATTAACAAATAGAAGTAAAGGAGCTGAAATGTCGCTGTTGATGATAAACGGATATTAAAACAATTTATTTACATATGGTATTTTCTTTAATTCCTTTGTTTTATTCCAGCTACCCCGGTTCAATTTTCGAATTCTTTTCTTCTGCTTTATTCTTGTCACCCACTTCTTATTTTTTTTCTTATTCTTTTGTTTTAGTCTTGCCACCCCAGACAACGCTATTCCCAGCGGAACAAAAGCACTTATCTAATTATGTGCCAAAAGGTTAAAGCTCCCAGATATGCTCCAGAAAATATAACATGATGGTGGTTAGTACAATCAAACTGCCTAAAACACTTATTTTAATAATGAGGCCAACAACGTTCCTAACATATGCATGATGTCACCTTTTCTAACTTGCAATTGTTGTCATATTTTCAGGACTCGAATACTGTTTTCACTTTCAACATTCGAACGTTGTTCTATTTCTATGCCTCGAATGTTGTCTTATTTTCCTGACTCCAATATTGTCGTATTTTCACTCACTCGATGTAGTGTTGCTCTCGGGTAGCTGCTCTTTCCTCTCTTTCTTCCTTCCTCCTGTCCTTCTTTCCTTCTTTCTTTCCTCTTCCATCTGTCTGCCGGTGACTCTACACTGAGTGACAAGCCAAATGGTTTCCTGTACACCAGGAAACCATCTACTACGCTGGGTGGTAACCATACAACCAAATTATGGCGCCTGGTGGTTTACTAATTACGGCCCTCCGACCGGACTGAGCCTGTGCAGGTGTATATCCAAGGGGTGGTTGGGGTTTATTGCTCACGTCATGCCACTCAGGGATGAGTGAGACTGGTCACTCTCATCTTAAATGTCAGGACCAACTTGCCTAGCCCCGGGACCCTAAGCTCCTCATAGGGCAACACAGGATTAGATGATGTATGTATATGTAAGATACACGAGAATGTCGCTGTCCTTTAGGTACTTTAATGTTCTATACCTTAATCATGACTCGAATGGAATCATATGTAGACACAATTGCTGCCATATATCTTCAACAATCGCATGCCTTCATATGCAAACTTGAACGACCAAATACAAACACTTATCTTGTTACATAAAGGGGTAAAACAATCCAATATTATTTTCTTATATCCCTTCAATGGTACTTTTCGTAACTACTGTAGTATTATATCATGGTGTTAATCTCTTACTAAAGCTCAGCAGTCACGAGAGCGAGATGGCAATTTTAGGCCAAGCTGAAGCGGACCCAAGAGTAGAGCCATGTTCAAAAATTTTCCAGCCGGAGAAGCCGAGGGCCAACGCTTTTAACCGTTTCCTCATTGAATGGCGGATTTTCGGCGGACGAACGAACGACTCTCGCCCTTCCGTCCCTCCGCAATAAGGCCCAAAATGGCGGTGCGTGCGTGGCCGTAAAGTGTAGCCGGCAGGGAGGTGGGAGTGAGAGCCGGCTACGCTGAGGCTCTGGGGGACGGCCAAACTGGGCAAGATAAGGTCAAGGACTCGGGTTCTGAGCAAAAATAAGGAACGGAAGGGAGAAAATGGAAGATGAGAGATTGGAGATAATGGGGAATGAGACTAACCAGAAGCGTATGTGAGTGAGATTCTAAGTAAAATACGGCACGTAACAGTGAGAAAGGAAAATGAAAGACTGACTAGGAGCCTAAGTTAACACCGGAGTATGATGCAGTCGCGAATAAGTGCTGTGAAAAGGATGCAGAGCCGTACAACTGTCTTTCCTTCCACTAAGCTACATGAAATAAGCAGCAAAAGGACGAAAAACCCCAAGACAAAGAGATGAAGGAACGGCTTACTGGCGCAATATTACCGGATATATCCCCGCTTTTAAAATTAATTCCGGCGGTTGGGAAAGGGGGTTTAACCCGTCGCTGTAAACCGTTTTAGAACCATGATATATTTCTCTCTCTCTCTCTCTCTCTCTCTCTCTCTCTCTCTCTCTCTCTCCATTCATTCGTCTCTATTATGTCATCTACCTATGTGTGTCTATCTTGTCTGCCTCCATCTATCTTTGTCTGTATCTGCTTTCACCTTTTACTTTATCATGGCTTCTCTAGATGACTTTGTTCAGTTTAAAAGAGATCCATAGGGTAATGGAGTTAGCTGTTTTTTTTTTTCCCTTACCACTAATAATAATAATAATAATAATAATAATAATAATAATAAGCAAGAGTAATAAGTGATTCATATTAATAAAATGGTTAAAAAAAAAAAAGGCTTAAGTGGACCCATAGTACCGAGAGGTCTAAGTGGACTAGTGCTAAAAATAAACCTACATGCACCTGAATTAACTAGTGCAAAAAATAAACCTACGTGCATCTGAATTAACAAGACGATTAAGTGGACTATTGATTAGGAAATGTGGAGCATCGGGAATATTGACTGTCCTGAGTGAGGCGTGGTGCTGGGTGGGGGGGTGGAGGGGATGGACACTGAAGGAATATACAAATAGTGATGTTAAACTGGCCAAGCGATATTTTCTTTACTCTCCGGATGGTAGGATTTCTATCAGTTGAATAAAATCGTCCAATACAAGGCTGAATATAATTCTGAAGTAGCGTGGTGAAGGAAAATAGCGCTCGGTGTCTATATGGTTAAGAGATTTCAACTCTTGGGCTCATGGTTGTTCTGCTGGATTTAACAGTTTGGTGTTAACTAGACAAATACACCGGTGTGTGTTAAGGGGTTGATGTTTTCAGTAAAATGACAGACACATATAGATACATATACACACACATACATATACAATTATACACAAATGCATAAATATAAATATATATATAAATACATATTCACATACGTATATACTGCAACCTTATCTTAATTCATCCACAGACATTCGTTGTACATCCTCTTCTGCTCAGGTACGAGGAAGGGCCATCCGTTGTTGACAAAGGAACTATCACAACTCACACTGACAACTGCCACTGACAAGGGGACGCCACACTCAGGTGAGTGAGACGGAGTGGAGGAGTTTAGGCTGGAGGGGAGGGTTAGTGGCGGAATAGAGTGTAGATGAAGAGTGAGGAGTAGGTGGGGTGAGCAGGAAGACGAAGGGTGTCTGGTGGTGGATGAGGGTGCGTGAGTGAGAGGAGCAGCGGGATGAGAAGAGAGGAGGGTGAGAGGAGAGAAGGAGGGTGAGAGGAGAGAAGGAGGGGGTGAGAGGAGAGAGGGAAGGGGTGAGAGGGGAGGTGTAGTGACTATGGTGTAGTGAGGGATGGGAAAGAAGCAGTTGTAGTTGTGGAGTAGTTAAACATCAGCTCCACACCAAGGCTAACAGGGGAACGCGACGTTCAGATAAGTAATGAAGTGTGCGTTGGCGTTAGGGGAAGAGGGGGATAGGAAATGGGGAGTAGGAAGTGAAGTGGGGGGAAGCAGGAGGAGGGGAGTACAAAGTGAAGTGGAAGGGAATGGAGTTAAGGGGAAGGACTTTGCAAGAAGAGTGGGGAGTAGGTGGAAGGAGTAGGAGGGACGGAGGTGATTTTGGCTGTAGATGTGAATAGTGTAGCAGTAAAGAGAAGGTAGGTCCAGGGGTGAATGAGTGGGAAGTGAGTGGGATAAGTATAAGAGTGAGAGGATGCGGGTGAGTCTGGGGGGTGGATAGGGTGAGTGGGGAAAGAAAATACGTTATTGGTGTGTGTGTGTGTGTGTGTGTGTGTGTGTGTGTGTGTGTGTGTGTGTGTGTGTGTGTGTGTGTGTGTGTGTGTGTGTGTGTGTGTGTGTGTGTGTGTGTGTGTGTGTGTGTGTGTGTGTGTGTGTGTGTGTGTGTGTGTGTGTGTGTGTGTGTGTGTGTGTGTGTGTGTGTGTGTGTGTGTGTGTGTGTGTGTGTGTGTAGGGGGGTGGGGGCTAGTCTGTAAGGGAGGTGTGAAACATGAGTGTGTGGATGGGGCGGAGGAAGAGAGTTAGGATGGATTTTGATGATGATGATGATGATGTGCGGTGAGGAAGGGTATTATAAGTGTTATTGTGGGGATAAGGGGGGTACTATGAATGATGTTGTGGGGGGAAAGGGGGGGAAAGGGTGAGGGGGGGACTACGCACACAGTTCACCCACTACAATACTGTTGTTATTTCCACAGGGCAGCTAGCCAAGGGGTCGCTCTCTCTCTCTCTCTCTCTCTCTCTCTCTCTCAATATTTCACCCCAGTACTGGCCTCATCTGCTGCGTTCTGGCAATGTTACGATCCTTAAGCTGAATCTGTAAGGGTCATAAACAGGCGGGTTATGAGTACGTGAAGGCGAGGGTATTCCGCCAGTGCTGTGGATCTGGGGTTGTTAAGGCAGTGTTGTGAATCTGTGTAGACGCCTTGTGCTCTGCTGGATGGATATACCGGTCGGGGGAATGGCCCTGCTCTACGCGTGTGGAGTGTGGATATGAGGATTGTGAAAGTGTTAATGTTATAGTACCTAGGCTGTGAATCCGCCAGAATTATGAACCTGTTTGGGTTGTAAGCGAATGAGGGCACAGGGTAAGGAAAATGAGGCCTGTGAAACTGATGGTTATGATCCCCCCCCCCTTCTCTCTCTCGCTGTGTGTGTGTGTGTGTGTGTGTGTGTGTGTGTGTGTGTGTGTGTGTGTGTGTGTGTGTGTGTGTGTGTGTGTGTGTGTGTGTGTGTGTGTGTGTGTGTGTGTGTGTGTGTGTGTGTGTGTGTGTGTGTGTGTGTGTGTGTGTGTGTGTGTGTGTGTGTGTGTGTGTGAGGGTTGTAAATATGTAAGTCTGTGTGAGGGAAGTTGTTCTGGGTGTGAATCAGTGAAAGTAAGTCTATCCTGAAAGTGCTGTGGATCAAAGAAGATAAGGTTCTGCTTGTGTTTTGAATCTGTCAAGGTGAAATATGTGAATAAGGCTGTTTTAGTAATACAGCACTGTGAAGCTATGACGGTAATAATGTCCCTGCTGTGCTGTAAGCCTGTAGACATGGTCCACACCAGTGCTGGGATCCTGAGCACTCAAGGCCTAGACACCAAAACCAACACTCCAGGATGCAACGAGCGGCCTCAGTAAGCTCTTCAGTTAACAGGATCGTTCTAACCCGTCCCTCACTGCCTTCACCTAACACAATCATCTGCCTCTGTCAGTGGATGCTGCTCTAGTAAATGCAGTGACAATGTTCATCAAGGTGTACGCACCCTTCGTTCAGCCTAACGACAATGCCATGCGACTAGTTATATTTCTGTTGTATCACGAATGTTCAACCATAATCTTGCAAACATTTCAGTTAACTTTCAATGCCCCTGACATGTGTTATTACTTAATTTACATACCGCCAGACGACATCGTTCAAATCAGCAATAACTACTAACACTCATGGGGATAAATAATTTTCACTCTAAAACAATGTTAGTTGTCGAAGTTATTCCTCTCACTACTGTACACCAACTTAGCTATTATATTCTAGCCTTCTACCAGCGACTGCAAGGCTGAGGAATCCTAGCTGTCAGAGGATTTGGTATTACAGTACGATGATGTCCTTAATATTTCATTCTGGCTATTATCGGACAATTTTATTCATCTCAGGGGAAGACAGATACAGCCTTAAATAACCTCTTGAATGCTAAATGTTCACCTAGCCAGAATATAACTGTCAGGATAAAACACACACACACACACACACACACACACACACACACACACACACACACACACACACACACACACACACACGAATATATCAAGTGTGCGTGTGTAACTAAAAAAAAAAATGAAAATAAAATGAATGCATGAATATACAGTAATGAATTGAAAAAGACATTTGCATCTTCATATTAGAGGTAAATGCAACACACAGGCACAAATGATGGGTCATGTGAATTGCATCTGTGTGTGTGTGTGTGTGTGTGTGTGTGTGTGTGTGTGTGTGTGTGTGTGTGTGTGTGTGTGTGTGTGTGTGTGTGACTCGAGTATTATTTTGAAGCGGCATCACTACCAGCATCAACAACAGAAGCAGCAGCAGCAGGAACCACTACTGTTATTACTACAATATTGTTCCACGAGACGCAAAGCGGGGAGGTGCTGGTGGTGTGGTGTGGTGTGTGAGCGGTATGGTGCTGGTGGTATGGTGAGATGGCGGTGGTGACTGCGTGAGTGTGGTGGTGTGATGTGGTGGCTTATTGTGGTGTGTGGTGGTGTGATGCGGTGGTTTATTGTGGTATGTGGTGGTGTTGCGGTGTGATGTGGTGGTTTATTGTGGTGTGTGATGGTGTCGCGGTGTGATGTGGTGGTTTATTGTGGTGTGTGGTGGTGTGGCGTTGTGATGTGTTGGTTTACTGTGGTGTGTGATGGTCATACCGCACTGTGTGGTGTACTGTAGGTGTGGTGGTGTGCTTGTGGTGTGCTTTTGTGTGTGGTGATACCGTGACGGTGGTGTGGTATGGTATGCAGCTGCGGCGTGAATGTGATGTGGAATTACGAAATGGTCTGGTCTGGTCTGGTCTGCTTTGGTCCCTCCTATCGTCTATACACATCCTCCCAAACCATATGATATCCAGAGAGACCTAAGATAAAACTGCACGATTAAATTTAACTGGCAGGACGATGTATAATTTCCTGGGTAATGTCAGCAAAATTTATTCATCAGTATATTTAGACGTAAAATTAAACGTACACCGCCACGACCTTATCAACCCTTCAATCCCATGTCGTATTTTCCATTTTAATCTTACTATTTCCAGGTGATTTGACTCGATTTTGAAAAGTTGTAATGGAAGGGTTAAATATAGCCTCCATAACACCTTCCCTACTAGAGGTCTAAGTTGAAAAAAATCGAATGATGGAACCAAAAAAATAAATAAATAAAAAATAAAAATAATATAAAGATTCACGGGGTCAAAAACGCCACACCCAAACAGTACACGTTAATAAATGCCATACACGAAGCAGGTTTCACGGAGATTGTTGGATGCATACACGGAAACACTGCTACTCCCAACACAAACACAGCAACCACACAATCATAGGTCACAAATAGTCACACACCCAGTATTACAATCACAATCATCAGAGCCATACAATCATAGACCACACACACACACACACACACACACACACACACACACACACACACACACACACACACACACAGTACTACAACCACAATCAACATTACAGCCACACACAATATTCCAACCACAATCACACAACCACACAATATTCCAACCACACAAACACGGCCTTTCATACCCAGTACTAAAATCACAATCGGCATCACAACCACAACCTCCACAGACTCACCACCACACACCAGCACCACAATCCTCTCATACTAACACCACAATTACACACACACACACACACACACACATACACACACAATCCCCCAAATGTAAGCAAACACAGGACAGGGAGGGCACCGGTTTGAAGCTCTGATTGTCGTGTATCTGATGGTGAATGTGGGGGGAAGGGAGGGAAGGGGAAGAGGGGAGTTGCGGGGGAGGGGGAACTGGGAGGGAGGGAGAGGGGGAGGTGGAAGGGAAGGGGAGAGGGCTGGAGGAGGGGGATTCTGATGGGAACTAATTTTGGGACAGGTCGAGAGGCTGGAAGTAGAGACGTTGTGTTGAAAAAAAATGAAAAAAAAATCACGATATATGGGAAATGTAAGAATGATTATCTGGGACTAAAGAACACAAAAGCTTACTGGAAAAAAAAAAGAAAAAAAGAAGGTGTATGGAAGAACGCTCAACTGGGACACAGGGACTTAGAGAATCTGTTTGGGGAAGACAGGAGGGAATACCAATCACTACTACCACTACTACTACTACTATTACTGCTATACTACTTTTACTAATACAACTACTATTACTAAACGTTAATCACAAGCTGAATATAATAATCGGTTGAAAGTATTAAGAACACGGTTGAAAAGAAAAAAAAAACAATCCGGGTACTGGAGGGGTGCATGGTAGGGAGGGATCAAATTGGGGTGGTTTGGAGTGGTGGGAGTCCAGATTTATTGGGCTGCCAGAGAGGGTTGGAAAAGTTTACAGTAGTGAGGGGGGGAAATGGGGGGAAAAACTGGGAAACGGGAGAACTATGACGGGGAAACAGAGAGTGGAGGAAGGGGTGAATGGTAGTGATGGGGTTCAGGGATTGAGGCTGGGAAGAAAGACGTACACGGTTCATGCTCTTCATACCTGCGGTGATTTTCGTCCTATGTGCTGGGTTACGATGGGAAATGGAAGGTCTGCTGGTGTGGGCGAGAGTGAGAGTGGTGAGGGAGGCGGTGAGAGTGGTGAGGGAGGCGGTGAGAGTGGTGAGGGAGTGAGAATGATGTTGGGGTGAGCGTGCATGGAGTGGGGGTGAGAGGGAATGGCGAGGGGGAAAATACATTTATTAGGTTAAGAGAGAACAAGCGGGTTTGGAGGGGTTATTGGCAAGAAAAGAGCAGAGATGAAATGTGTGGAGAGAGAGAGAGAGAGAGAGAGTTATACTAAAACATCAATCACTCCATCACTGCAGAATTTTTCCAAGAGAAGTTCAAAAGTTTTATACATAATGAAGAGGCGGTGTGTTGTGGTGGGGAACTGTAGAGTTTGGGGAGGTGGGAAATTTGGGAGTTTGGCTAAGTGGGAAATTTGAGAGTTTGGGAGCGTGGGGAACTGGGGAGTTTGGGAGAGTGGGGAATTGGAGAGTTTGGGAGAGTGGGGAATTGGAGTTTGGGATAGTGGGGAACTGGAGAGTTTGGGAATGTGGGGTATTGGGGAGTTTGGGAATGTGGGGTATTGGGGAGTTTGGGAGAGTGGGAAATTTGGGAGTCTGGGAGTGTGGGGGATTGGGAAGACTGGGAGAGTGGGGAGATGGGAAGATTGGGAGAGTGGGAAAGTGGGGAGTTTGGGAGAGTGGGGAATTGGGATGGCTGGGAGAGTGGGGATGTGGATAGAGTGGGGAATTGGTGGGGAAGAAAGACTAGTGGGAAGATAAAGAAAACTATATAGGAAACGGGAGATGGGGAGGAGAGAAAGGGGTGAGGGGAGGTAGGAAGGAAAGCTACGTAGGGGGAGTAGGAGAGGGGAGATCTGGGGTAAGGGAGGGGAGAGACTGGGGGAGTGGCAAGAGTGTCACCTGGAGTGCTTCATGCATGATGCTGGGGGGTGGGGGTAGAGTGGGAGCCAGGGGAAATGGAAACGGGGAAGAGAGAGGTGGTGGGGAGAAAGGGGGAGAGGAGTGGTGGTGGGGAGGGAAGGGGGAGAGGAGAGGTGGAGGGGAGGGAAGGGGAGGGGGTAGAGGACAGAAAGAGGAGGAGGGGCAAAGGAGTGAAAGGGGAAAGGAGGGGAAGAGGAAAAGAGAATGAAGGAAAGGAGAGGAAATGAGGAAGAGAGAGGAAAGGAGGAAAATTTAAGGAGGCAAGGTGGGGTAGGTGTGAAAGGAATTGGAAAGGGGGGGAAGGGGAGAAGAGGGCAGACCAGGATAAGGGGCAGGGGGAGAAGAGGGGGAGGAGGAGAGAAGGGGGGTAGGGGAGAAAGGGGAGAGGGGAGGGGGAGGGGGAAGGGGAGAAGAAGGGTGGATGGGGAGGTTGAAGTGACGCGGAGTTGTGAGTGACGCGACAAAAGAAACAATGTGGTAATGGACGGGGGCGGAGGGAGGACTTGAAGCGGAGGTATTCGTCCATGAGGAGGGAAGAATGGAGGCAAGAGGAGAATCTGGGGAAGGGAAAAGTGGAGGAACAGAGAATAGTAAAGTACGAAAAGAAGAAATGAGGAGGAGAGAAAATGAGAAAAGGAATGAGGAGAAGAAACAAGGAGGCGATGACAAGTAATGAGGATGAGGGTAGATAATGACTATGGTGTGATGATGACAATGATGAACCAACCAAATATAAGGGTAGACAGAGGTATGAGTGAGTGAGTGGTTGAGTATCAGTGCTGGAGTAGGGCATGGGTGTGTGATGTGTCCAGGGCTGCTCAAAATGTATATGGTTTGAGTTACGGCAAAGGTCAAACGAATAATGGAAAATACAGTGCTCTGGTGAAGCCTTGTGGAATATATACGTATAAAGCACAGTGATTCATATAAACTCCACTGTATAGATCTCTCTCTTTCTCTCTCTCTCTCTCTCTCTCTCTCTCTCTCTCTCCTCCTCCTCCTTAATTTCCCCTTTATTACCCAATCTCCCTCTTGTCATTCATCTTACTTCTCGCTCATTCTGTCCCTCACCCCCTCTTTCGTCCTCAGTTCCTCTCTTCTCATTTCCTCTCCCCTCTTCCATCATTTCCCTTTTACTACCCTATCTCACTCTTCCCCTCATTCATCTCTCCTTCTCTCTCTACCTCATTTTCTTCCTACATTAAAAGACAGAACAGCAAACAGAAATACAATACACTCTCCCCACCAGATTCAACATCCGGCTGTACATATAACACACACACACACACACACACACACACACACACACACACACACACACACACACACAGAGGGAAATACTATAAAGGTCAGAGGTGAATTCCGTGATGGCGAGGTCAAAGGTCAGCGAGAAGAGAGGAAGAGACGATCTATTTTAACCCCTGGGACGTAACCTTTTCTTTTAGCTCCTACCTGACGATTTCTTTAAGGTGGAAAAAAGCTGATAGTAAGGGAGGGAGGGGTTTAAGAGGGCAAAATCCAAGAGGGGGCGGTTGAGAGGGCTAAATCCAAAGGGGGAGGGGTTAAGAGGGCGAAATCTAACCCCTCCAGTTCAGATGGTTTGTCCTGACCAGAATAAAATCGTCAGGAGGGGAAAAATAAAATGTAAAAATGAAATAAGTGGAGAGAGAGAGAGAGAGAGAGAGAGAGAGAAGGGGGGGAGGGTTGAATGAGTGCGTGTTTTGACTGAGAGTGCTGGTGTGTGAGAATGGGGATGAGGGAAACTGTAAATGTGAGTGAGTGAAGTCGAGTGAAAGGGAGTGACAACGAATGAAAGTGAATGAATGTGAATGAAATGAGTAAGTGGGTGAGTGATAACGAACGCGAGCAGTTAAGTGAAAAAGAATGAGTGAGTGAGAGAGTGAAAATTAATGTTATTGCATGGACTCTCTGCTCCCACCTTAATAACCTCCCTTGACAATCTCGCACCTTTACCTCTAGGGTAACAGGGATACCTTTACATTTCCCACGGGTAAAATCTCTCTCTCTCTCTCTCTCTCTCTCTCTCTCTCTCTCTCTCTCTCTCTCACCAAACGCCAATACAACCATCCCAATAAAGGAAGTCCAAATCCGTTTCGAACGTCTTTGTTTTTTTTTTTACATAAAGGGGGAGTTTAGTTCAAACCTTCCTTCTAGCCTGTTATACATGAAAGAAAACGGATGCTGTGTTTAGCCTACAATGGGCTACTATACCAGAAGCAAACTCGGGGTAATGTCATGCATCTGCTCACAACTACTGCCTCTCTAATTATCTTTATTTTGAGCTACACGTGTATCTGTCTATATTTTGAGTAACAAGAGTATGTTTATATTCTGAGCAAAATGTTTATTCTTGCTTACAGTTTACAGTTTAAGTACGTGTGTCTGCTTACAGTTAAGAGAGTATGTTTACGACTGAGGTACACGTGCATGTTTACATATTGAGGTGCACGTGTATGTTCATTTAATCTTGAAATACACGTGTATGTTTACGTCTTGAACATGTGTAACTGTTAACATTTGGAAACACGCGTACTGTACCTGTTTACCATTTGGGGAACACGTATTTATTTACATTTTGTGGATCACGTGATTATCAAGGTTTGTTACTAGTGGTAGGTGGTGGCGACCATCATCCACTCACTTGATGTAGTACTGCCTACTTCTTCCTTAGCCTATATCATTCTTTTTCTGTGCCTGCTCTCCTCTCTTCCTATTTCTCCCATCTTTCCTGTCACTTGTTATTGCATTTCTTTCCTTTACAGGTGGCTTTACATTGAGTGACAAGCCAAATGGTTTCCTGTAGGCCAAGAAACCATTTACAACGCTGGGTGGCAACCATATAACCAAACCATACGTGCTCCCTACATGTCAACAAGTGTGTTGGAGGAGAGTTAGTGCCCCTCCCCGTAAAACAAATAACCCAAAGTCAAATGGCCACCCCTTACGGGATTATGGCGTCTGGCAATAGATATAGTTAATCTTACGCCCACTGCCTCTAATTAGTGTTTAATTTCGCGCTGGTAACTTTGTGAATTTGATAACAACTTTCTTGTGAAGCTGGCGAGGGAAGAGGAGTGGAAGGGGAAAGGGACGTTGGAGAAAGACATGGAAGGGAGAGCCAGGGAAAAGCCAGGGAGAGGAAAGCCAATGAGGGGAAAGACTAGGGCTTGCGTGGGGACAAGGAAGGGAAGTTCAAAAGCTCTAAGGTGGTACCGGTAGTGAGGAAGAGAGGCGTAATAAGAAGAAATGTGGACTAAACGAAATGAATAACCGGCAGATAAGAGGAGAGGTGGCAAAGAAGAACTAATGGGAATGGTGGTGAAGGTGAAAGGAAGAAAATGAGAAAAGTAAATAAGAATAAAATGATGGTGGTGAAGAAGAATGGGAGGCAATGAGACAAGTTAACTGGAATAAAATGTACAACTAGACAACACAAAGAGCGCATACCTCCTCCAACGCCTATTCCAGACAATTCAGATCTGCATCAAAATTTAATCAACTCTTCCTTGGCCCACGACCCACATATCCACAAAATATCATTGCACTCCATTAACAATTTCCTGATATATCTTGTGGACAAACGGACAAACACGGGTGAATACATGAGTACATAACTTTCTTCAATTTCCGCTGGCAGAGGTAATGAAGAGGGCAGACAAGTAATTAAGTAGAAGGAAAGGGAATGAGGATGGAAACTATAAGAGTGGAAATGAGAAATGAAGATTAAGTACGAGAGAGGAAGGGCGTGAGAGGGGAGACAAGGATTAAATGAGAAACGGGAAAGAAAAATCGTGTATAAGAGGAAATGAAAGGCGCACCTGGGAAGGAAAGTGTTCAAAGGTGTAGAAGTGAAGCCAGAAGAGGGAACTCTCTCTCTCTCTCTCTCTCACACTCACACACACACACACACACACTCACACTCACACACACACTCACACGGGAAGGCTTCATACAGGCTTCCCCACTGAAGCCTGAAGTCTACGGTGTGGAAAATAATGGGATACATGAAACTTCAGCCACAAAATATACAGTAATATAAGACAGATATTTTTTCAGGAATTTTCAGTTCAAGATTAAATGATATTCAGGAATCATTAGGTGAGAGAGAGAGAGAGAGAGAGAGAGAGAGAGAGAGAGAGAGAGCACGGACACCACTATAAATATCAGTAACTACCCTAAAAACAATTCTTAAATGAAATTATGCTCTTAGCTAAATGAATTTCTCTCTCTCTCTCTCTCTCTCTCTCTCTCTCTCATTCCTGATAAATGACAAATAAATGCTACGGAATTTAAGCTTCATAAATTCTTAACTTCGAGCAGGTTATTAAGTTGACGATGATCTGGTGTGATTACTCTGTCAAGGATGAGCTGTCCTGAGATAGCTTAATTAGAGAGAGAGAGAGAGAGAGAGAGAGAGGGGGGGGGGACGAATGGGATGGTGAGACGGGAGGAAAAAAAATAGCTACAGAAAAAAAATGTGTGTGTGTGTGTGTGTGTGTGTGTGTGTGTGTGTGTGTGTGTGTGTGTGTGTGTGTGTGTGTGTGTGTGTGTGTGTGTGTGTGTGTGTGTGTGTGTGTGTGTGTGTGTGTGTGTGTGTGTGTGTGTGTGTGTGTGTGTGTGTGTGTGTGTGTGTGTGTGTGTGTGTGTGTGTGTGTGTGTGTGTGTGTAGAAAAAATATCGTGTGCACAAAGAAAACAAAATACAGATGAAATATTTAGAGAAAGAGAGAATATGGTTCGAGAATTTAGAGAGAATTAAAGTGAAAAAATAAAGATAGAGTAAATATGGAGAGAGAAAGCTCACAAGGGTCTGACTGAGGAACCTAAGCTGATTATGCAGAGGCTCGGTGGGAGAGAGGAGGAGGGAAAACAAGAAGGAAGGGAGGGAGGGAAGGAGGGAATGGAGATGAAGAAAGGGAGGGAAGGAGGGTATGGAGATGAAGAAAGGGAGGGAAGGAGGGAATGGAGATAAAGAAAAGGATGGAAGGAGGGAATGGAGAGGAAAAGAGGAAGGTAGACGAGATGGAGGGAAGGAAGGATGAGGGAACAGAAGAGATGAAGGAAGGGAAAGTGAGGGAGAAAAAGAGGAAAGAGGACAAAGGAAGAGAGAGAGAGAGAGAGAGAGAGAGAGATTAATATTCTGCTAGTAACGAAGAAGTGTTAAGGACAGGAAACAAGACATTTATATTACACGAAGTCAGGTTTAGAAGTACAAAAACACTCGCTACGTTAAAAGAGAAAGGAGTAAAGTTACGCTAAAGAAGCAATATGTATTAAAAAGGACCAGAAAGAAAGGCTTCATCCCCCCACCCCCCATCCATCACCCTATCTACCTACCTACTTACCTACCTACCACACTACCTACCTACTTACCACACTACCTATCTACCTGCCTATCAATAGCCAGACGCCTTAATCTTGTAAGAGGTGGTCAAAAACAGAACACCTCCATGTCGCAGTCTCCTGGCAGTCCTTCCCCCAAATTAACATCCTCTCTTTCATATATCATTTCACTCCACCCCTCCATATCATCCTCGGTCTCCCCCTCCCCCTCACTCACACATTCTTTTGATCAGTCTCTCATTCAACATTCACCTACCTCTACATTCCATCTCTCCATCTCATCCTCAGTCTCCCCGTTCCCCTCACCTCTTCCATCTCAACTCATATACAGACATCTATAGTTAGTCAGTCACTCATTCATCATCCATCCAATATATATATATATATATATATATATATATATATATATATATATATATATATATATATATATATACGGTATATATATAACTATAATCTGTATAAAGTAGTCACCTATCTTATCTCTTCTCGTCATTGTAAGCATCGGAAAAAAAAAATAATAATAATGAATTTCTGTTACATGGTGGAAATGACTGTTGACGACTTTAAGCTTAATGAGTTCTTCGCTGGGATGACGTTACGATGGAGATGATGTGGTTTAGATAATGATAAAGGAAGAAGGGTACGAAGGAGGGGAGTACATACACAGAGAAACAGATAGACAGACAGACAGACAGATAGATTGATACAGACATAGATGGATGAATGGACGGTTGGATAAACAGAAAAACATGCTGTAGATATATGGGTAGTTAGGTAGGTAGGCAGGTAATGAGAGAGAGAGAGAGAGAGAGAGAGAGAGAGAGAGAGAGAGAGAGAGAGAGAGAGTGGAGGAGGGAAAGAGGAAATTAATAGGATATGAATGAGTGTGGGAGGATGATACAGAGAGAGAGACAGACAGACAGACAGACAGACAGAGAGTGGAGGGGGGAAAGATGAAACTAATAGGATATGAATGAGTGTGGGAGGATGAGAGAGAGAGAGAGAGAGAGAAATGAGAAACGCCGAATGAGAGAAAGAGGGAAAGAAAGAAGAAAGAGGCTTTGGTGGAGAGAGAGGAAGGGATTATGGGATTGGGAGGGAGAGGGAGAGTGAATTAGGGATGGAGTGAGAGAGAAAACATGGGGAGAGAGATCTGAAAGAGAGAAACAGGTGAGAGAGACAAGCGAGAGAAAACAAAACAGCGCCTGGGGAATGATAAAAAGGGCAAAAAAGAGATTATCAAAGGAAAATGAGAGAAAGAGAGAGAGAGAGGGAGAGAGAGAGAGAGAGACTCACTTTTATTGCTCGCTTTTATCCTGTCTCACACGCAACCTCGACAGCGGTCTTTCAGTGGTCAGGAAAAATATATTTATTGTTGTTACAATCTGACCGCCGAAAAGAAGCGTGGATTAGTGTGTGTGTGTGTGTGTGTGTGTGTGTGTGTGTGTGTGTGTGTGTGTGTGTGTGTGTGTGTGTGTGTGTGTGTGTGTGTGTGTGTGTGTGTGTGTGTGTGTGTGTGTGTGTGTGTGTGTAACGAGGTGAAAAACAGTGGGATGGAGAAATGGGTTGGGTAAGACGGGGAGGTAACAAGGAACGCTGGTGGGGGGGGGGGATGGGGAGGTAAGGGAAAAACTGTGGGGTGGGGAAGAGGGTGGAGTGGCAAGGAAGGGTAACGAGGAAGTGATGGTGGGGTGGGGAGGGGAGAGGATGGGGGCGGGGGGGGGATGAAAGATGGATGACTGGGAGTGGGGGAAGATGGGGAGTGAAAAAACAGGGTGGAGACGGGGGAAGGGGAATACAGCGTCCTCGGCAAGAGAGACGAAGAAGGGAGGAGGGAGGGGAAGGAATGGGGACAGTGGGGAGATGGAGAGGAGGCAGAGGTAAGCACTGTAGAATTTTCACTTCAAGAGAGATGGGGAGGATAAGAAGAAAGATGGGGTAATGGAAGATGAAGACGTGGGGTGGGGGAGGAAAAAGGTACGCAGCTGATTGGGGAGATAACCACGAGACACCGTGGAGATAGTGGAGGGATGGAGGGGAGTATAATTTCCACCAAAAGGAAGATGTGGTGGGGAGGAAGAGATATAAGGATGAGACTGGATGGGAAGATAACGTGGAAAAAGTAATGGAGAGGGGAGATGGGGAGGAAAAAGAGGGAGGATAAAGAGGGAATAAGGAAGGGGGAGAATGGAGAAATGAGAGGGGGGAATGGAGAAGGAAGGGGGAAGAGGAAGTGAAGGAAGGAGAGGGATGAAATCGGTTGGGGAGATCAAACACTGGGGAGAGTAATTGGCAGAGTCTAATTTTGCACCGGACGGGGTAACCTAATCCTCACCCCAGCGATTATACACCTGAGTTCCTTGTCTAAAAATACCAGGGGAAAGAATGGTGTGGGTGGGGAGGGGTGGTGTGGGGACGGGTGAGCAAGGGGGGTAGAACCGCACTGGCAATTAGAGGTCAGAGAGAATGAGAAACTAATGGTTATTTTTTTTTTTTGTAGTTTATCCTCTTCACTTACCTATTTCTCCTCCTACCATCCATTTACCTATTCCTTCCCTCATTTTTTTCAGCGTAATCTCAATGGCAATAAATCAGTGAAAAGCTGAAGTGATTTTTGTTTACCCACCCCCCTTCTCTCTCTCTCTCTGTTTATCATCCTCTTTGCATACATATTTCTCCATTCATCATCTGTTTATTCATTCCTTCATTTATCTGCTTATTTATTTATTTATTTATTTATTTGCTTTTGGCGATGTCTGGGAGGATAAATGCATGACCTGAGCTTATTATCCACTCTACCTACTTACATCACCTACCATCTATTTACTTGTGTGTGTGTGTGTGTGTGTGTGTGTGTGTGTGTGTGTGTGTGTGTGTGTGTGTGTGTGTGTGTGTATACCTACTTCTACACTTATCACCCTCTTTACGTCTTTCTCTTAACTTCCTCATCTACCTGTTTCTCCACAATCCACCCTCTTCAATTACTTATATCTCCAGTTATTATACTTTTCACTCAATTGTTTCTCTACTTAATATTTCTTAATTTATTCGTGAATTTTTAACTTTGTCAAAGAAGATAATGGCTTCACTCTCTCTCTCTCTCTCTCTCCTAACTTCTCTTGCTAACGAGATACCCCAAGTTCATTAAAATACGGTGGTGGAGGGTGGTGGGGATGGAGAAGTGTGGTGGAGATGGAGATGCGGTGGAGGTGAAGGATGGAGGTTGGGTCTGTGGTTAAGAGTGACGAAGAGGTGGTGGTGGTGGTGGTGAGAAGGGAAGGGGACAGGGGTGTCAAAGTGGTGGTGGTGGAGGGGGGGGGGGTAGAAGACATGAAGATAGGAGGTGAAAAGGGTGGTTGATGGAGAAAATGGTACTGGAGGTGAAGATGGTGAAGACGCAGTTAAGAGAGAACGGTACTGCAAGTGGTACCTGTGTGTGTGTGTGTGTGTGTGTGTGTGTGTGTGTGTGTGTGTGTGTGTGTGTGTGTGTGTGTGTGTGTGTGTGTGTGTGTGTGTGTGTGTGTGTGTGTGTGTGTGTGTGTGTGTGTGTGTGTGTGTGTGTGTGTGTGTGTGTGTGTGTGTGTGTGTGTGTGTGTGTGTGTGTGTGTGTGTGTGTGTGTGTGTGTGTGTGTGTGTGTGTGTGTGTGTGTGTGTGTGTGTGTGTGTGTGTGTGTGTGTGTGTGTGTGTGTGTGTGTGTGTGTGTGTGTGTGTGTGTGTGTGTGTGTGTGTGTGTGTGTGTGTGTGTGTGTGTGTGTGTGTGTGTGTGTGTGTGTGTGTGTGTGTGTGTGTGTGTGTGTGTGTGTGTGTGTGTGTGTGTGTGTGTGTGTGTGTGTGTGTGTGTGTGTGTGTGTGTGTGTGTGTGTGTGTGTGTGTGTGTGTGTGTGTGTGTGTGTGTGTGTGTGTGTGTGTGTGTGTGTGTGTGTGTGTGTGTGTGTGTGTGTGTGTGTGTGTGTGTGTGTGTGTGTGTGTGTGTTTCTTCAGCGATGTTAGAGGATATAATGGCCTGATCTCATATTCAGACTTCCTCACCCCACTGGTTAACGAGCTACCCCAAGTTCATTAAATACGGTGGTGAAGAGGCCGGTGGAGAGGCTGGTGGAGGGGCTGGTGGAGAGGCTGATGTAGGAGGTAAAGAATGGTGGAGAGGCTGGTGGAGGGGGTAAAGAATGGTGGAGTGTGGTGAAGATCGTGGACGGTGAGGGGAAGGTGTGGTGGAAAAAATGGAAGGGGAGGGAAAGTCTGGGTGATGAGGTGGGGGACAGAGAGAGAGAGAGAGAGAGAGAGAGAGAGCAGTGTTTTTAGCGTTGTTGGATATAATGACGATCTCTTAATCCAGACCCCTAACCCGCCTTGTTAACGGGTTGCACCGAGTTAATTAAATAGTGATGGAGAAGCTGGTGCATGTGATGGTGGTGGTGATGGGGAATGCGGGACTGAGGGTAGAGAGGGAGAATGTAGATGATGGTGGTGGATAGGAATTTGGAAGTGACTGTGGTGGTGGGAGATGGTGGTGGTGATTGAGAGGGATTAAGAGTGGAGATGGAGGGAGAGATGGTAGTGGAGAGACTAGAGGTGATGGCGGTGGTGATGATGGTGATGAATGAAAGGGACTGAAGCGGAAAGGGTGGTAGAAATGGAGACAAAAGTGAAGAATAGCAAAGGAAGACTATGAAAAGGGTAAGGTGGGAGAGGAGATATTAACAGTGCAAAGCGGAGGACATGATGGAGACAGAGGGAGTGAGGAGGATAGCGTGGAGAAAAAAGGTGGAGTGGAGGGGAGACTGACAGTGCAGGTGGGAAGAGAGGTGAGGGGGTAGAGAGCAAGGTGGGTAGGGAGAAGGAAATGGGGAAGGGTGGATGGGAAAAGAGGAAGACGAAAATGAACGAGAGGAGAGCGGAAAGAGGAGGATGGAGCGATGGAAATGGGGGGAGGGGAAGGGGAGACGGGAGAGGGGAGGCAGAGAAAAGGAAGAAGAGGGAAGAGATGGAAAGTAAAGGGCAATGGAAGAAGTCAGCTGCAAGAAGGGATGATGAAAAGCAAGTGACGAAAAGGAGGGGAAGGAGAGGACACAGTTAGAAGAGAAGAAGGGGAGGGGGACGAGACGGGAAGGGGAAAAGAAAGGAAGAGGGGAGAAGGAAGGGCAAAAGAAAAGGAAGAGGGGAGAAGGGCAAAAGAAAAGGAAGAAGGGAGAAGGGCAAAAGAAAAGGTAAAGGGGAGAAGGAAGGGCAAAAGAAAAGGAAGAGGGGAGATGGGAGGAGAAAAGGGGAAGGGGAAGAGGGACAAGGGAGGGGGAGGGAACTCATGCGAGAAGTGAAGCTAAAATTCCTGACGACGACGGCTGCTACGACTTCCATTAAGCCTGGGGAAAGCTCTCTCTCTCTCTCTCTCTCTCTCTCTCTCTCTCCACACCTGTCCATCCCACTCCTCCTCCCACACTGCACTCCTTTTTCATTGCCTCACGTTGGCTGTGATGGTATGCGTCGGTAGTTATTGTGTGTGTGTGTGTGTGTGTGTGTGTGTGTGTGTGTGTGTGTGTGTGCAGGTAGGTAGGTAGGTATTAGTGTTCATGTTTATATTTCTTCTATGCTGGGGCCTTTATAAACGAAACTACGAAACAATAACACGCTGGAGCCCTCTTTACCCCCTCATAAACACACACAAACACGCCCTTAAAAAAAACACATAACTTAAGCATTCACACCCACCATAAACTTCCTGTCAGGTCAAAGTCAAGGAGTTTCTCTCTCTCTCTCTCTCTCTCCATCCATCTATCTACCTATATCACACTCAAATCCTGCTCATCTTCCTCAATATTTAACAAACCTCCTGTCTATCTACCTATCTCAAATTCTCTCTCTCTCTCTCTCTCTCTCTCTCTCTCTCTCTCTCTCTCTCTCTCTCTCTCTCCACCAGACCGTAAGAGGAAGCAATGAAGTCGTAATGAGGCCAGACAGCTTACAGAGAAGGGCCTTTACGGTCAAGTGGATTACGGCGCTTAACCCCGAGTGCCTCTGCTAGTTAACCCTTTCTGGATGATGAGGATTTGTTGAAGAAAATCGTCTGAGGCTTGATTAAGGAAGATGAAGGGTGTGTGTGTGTGTGTGTGTGTGTGTGTGTGTGTGTGTGTGTGTGTGTGTGTGTGTGTGTGTGTGTGTGTGTGTGTGTGTGTGTGTGTGTGTGTGTGTGTGTGTGTGTGTGTGTGTGTGTGTGTGTGTGTGTGAGAGAGAGAGAGAGAGAGAGAGAGAGAGAGAGAGAAAGAGAGAGAGAGATAGTAGTTAGCCAAAATTCTTACTCCTCTCTTCCCCACCCTCACCTTCCCTCCTTCCAATCCCTTTTTTCCTTACTTCCCCTCACCTCTTATCTCAATTTTCTCTTCTCCCCTCCTCTCAACTCCGTTTTCCCCTTCCCCCCTTCCCTCTCTCCTCCCCTCCTCCTCCTTCCCCTCCTCTTCCCCCATACCCTGCCAATCTCCTGAACTCCTCCTCCTCCTCTTCTTCATCTTCCCCTTTCCCTCCTCACTCCATGCCCTCTTCTCCCCCCCTTCCTCCTTCACCTTCCTCATCTCCCCTCCCCCCGTCTCCCTTCACTCATCTTCAGCCTCATATCCCTCCCCCTCCCCATCTCCCATCCCCTCCCCTCCTCCTCCTCTTCCTTGTTTACCTCGTCCGCCATGTTTCCCTCCTCATCCTTTCTCTCCATCTCTCCTCCCCTCCCCTTTTCTCCATTATCGTGTCTTTGATGTAAAGGAAGGGGATATTAATGAGATACTGCTGACCCTTAGAGAGAGAGAGAGAGAGAGAGAGAGAGAGAGAATGTGCTACGAGGATACGAAGCCAGTCTCTCTGTTTACATGTCCTTAACCCCTTCAACCCGGCGACGAATTTTCTATCTTATTTTTCCTGCCTAAAGAAGATTTTATTCACCTCAAAAAAGACCTCAAGAAAGACCTGAAGTATGGAAGACACTGATGAAAGGTTCCATCTATCCCCTCAAGACCAAAAAGCCTCCCTTAAGCTGAATAAAATAGTCTGGAAAATGAATAATGAATGAAACTGAAAAATACGTATCCGGAATGAAGGGGTTCAATCGCTTATTCATCCATATATACAAAACCTAAGAATAGGCATCCATTTCAAATTTTCATTAGTTTTCGAAACCTCCATTTTAAATCTTCAATAATTTTCGAAACCTCCATTTTAAATCTTCAATAATTTTCGAAACCTCCATTTTAAATCTTTAGTTATTTTCAAAACTTCCATTTTACATGTTCAGTAATTTTCGAAACCTCTATCATATATCTTAAATAATTTTCGAAACCTCCATTTTAAATCTTCAATAATTTCGAAAAAAAAAAAAAAATGTAACGGGTACATCGAAAAAAAAAAATGAGTTAAATAAAAAAGCATCATAAAGATATCAGTCGCACATGCATCTTTTTTTTTTTTTTGGGGGGGGGGATTATATTTCAGATCTGCGGTAATATGCTACGTGGCACAGGAAGCTTCGTAGCACCTCTTCCTCGAATATTTATTTTGCGTATGTCACCTTAAAATTCCCGTTTAGTTTTTTTTTTATCAATTTTATATTTATATCAATTTTATATCTATATCGATTTTATATCACTAACATACAAGCGGGTACTGATATACGGTCAAAATAAATCGCCCAAGAAACTGCGTTGAGAAATACCCAAAGCCACTTAGAATACGAATTTGTATTTCTCTTCGGCCCGTATTCTCGTCGAGTAAGGAAGCTCCGTAACACATCTCCCTTAGCGACTTAATTTTGGATATGCCTGATTAATATTCTTTTGTGTGTTATGTATGTAGAGTAAGGCGATGATTGAATGATTTATATGACACAGAATACAGCAGCAGAGAGTAATAAGTAAAATAAATCGGTTAGGAAGAGGTGATAGGGAGTTTCTTCAATCGAGAACAGTAAGGGCTTTAGTAAACATGGTACTGCAGAGTTGTGATGAAGAAAGGGAGAGAAGGAGTGGGAAAGGAGGAGCGATTAAGGGGGAGAGAGACATGGAGGGAGAGGAGGAGGGGGAGAGGAGGAAGGGGAGAGGGAGAGGAGGAAGGAGAGGAGGAAGGGAAGAGGGAGAAGGGCGATAGGAAGAGGAGGAGGGGGGGGGAGAGGAAGGGGGAGAGGAAGAGGGAAGACAGATGATAAAACTTGGAAAATCAAGGTTTGTGAGGTGATGAGGTGATACAGGAGGAAAAGTGGCTTGATGAGAATTTAACAAAGTGCAAGCAAAATGTGGGGAGGTGGGGGAGTGTGGGGAGTGAGGGGAGAGTGTGGGAAAGCGTGGGGAGGGAGTGGGAGCGTGAAGAGGGAGTCGGGAGAGTGGGGAGGGTGTGGAGGGCGTGGGGAGGGTGTAGGGAGGGGAGGGTATAGGGAATGTTGGGTGTTGGGAGGTAAAGGAGTGTTGGGAAGGTAAAGTATGAACATGTTAAGGCCTTCGAGGGAAAAAAATAAGGTGATAAGTGTAGAAAAACTGGGTTGATGGGGTGATGTGGGCGTAGAGATGGTGCAAAAGTGAGTTGAGCGAAATGCAGTGAGGATGAGGGGGCGTTTATGTAGGGTGTGGGAGTGTGTGAAGGGTTTGTGGAAGCTGAGGAATGTAAAGAGTGTGTGGGAGGTGTATGACGATGTGGTGGTGGTATGGAGAGGTGGGAAAGGTATGTGAATTTGTAAGAATGAGGGGAAGTGTAAAGAAATGAAGACACTGAGGGGAGATGAGGTGGAACGGTAGGTACTGAAGGGAGACGAGGAAGAAGGGGGGTGAGGAGGAGGAAGATGGTGCTGAGGGGACTTGGGGAGGAAGGGGAGGAAAGGGGTGCTGAGGGGAGATGAGGAGAGGAAGGGAGGGGAGGGGAAGGAAAGGGCTGTTGAGTGCAGGGGAGAGGAAAGAGGGAGAGACACGAAAATATACAGATGTGGGGAGGTGTAGAATAAACAAGCTAAAACTGGGGGAACAGAGGAAGTACTGGGGTATGGGAATGGAGTGGTGGGGAAGAACACCTTGGATTAATACCTCCCAACTGCACGAGGCTCATTAGGGTATACAATAAGTACCAAGTCAATACCTTATCTTTCCCTAGAATAAGACAAACAACAATTAAACTTACATCCAGTCCCCAATGGTACTGCTGGGTGAACTGGGCCAAAAACAATTAACAGATGTGATAAGGGGAAAGTGTGGGGAGAAGAGAGAGAGGTATGAAGGAAAGAGTGGGAGGGGAGAGGGGAGGAGAGGGGAGAAAGAGGGAAGAGAGGAGTCAGGGAGGAGAGGAGAGAGGGAAGAGGGGAAAGGAGTGCCAAGGAGGTGAAGCGGAGTGGAAGAGAGGGAGGTATGAGGGGAGAAGTTGAGAGGGGAGGAGAGAGAGAGGAAAGAAGGGAGGAGGGGAGGGAAGAGGAGAAGGAGGTACCATGGAGGTGAAGTCTGCCAGTTTAACTTTTTCTCAATCAAGAGGTGGCCTTCATGACGACCCCCCAGGGTCTGACAGAACTCCGTCTTTTATGCACGAAGTTTTAGTTACCCCACCTCATGCTGCTGGCTACACATGCACACACATGGATGCTTCACACATACAGGCATACACATAACACACATAACATACAGGCATACACATAATACGTACAGGCATACACAATGCACATACAGGCATACAAAAACATATACATGCATACACATAATGCACATACAGGCATACACAACACAACGCTCGTCTTTATTCAGGTGAGCGCGCGCGCGCGCGCGCGCGCACACACACACACACACACACACACACACACACACACACACACACACACACACACACACACACACACACACACACACACACACACACACACACACACTTTTAAGGTTTGCATTGACGCACCTGTCAATATCAGTAATCTGTCAATTTTGTACAACGATAAAAAACAGATGAACAAGCACGTGTGATTTTCTAAGTGTTTTCCTTCTTTCCGTTCAAAAGCCGTATTATAAGAGGTATTGGAGGCCTCGTAACATCTTTTCTTGAGCGAATTATTCTACATATTACACGTTATCAGTCTTGTATGTTATTTATATCGTTCTAATATCATTCTAATACCGACAGTTTCCATCAGTTACATACACGAGGATAATGAGAAAATAATTAAGAAAAAGTGTACTGAAACCGCAAAAAAAAAAAATAATAATAATAATATCAAAAAATAGTGTAACGAATCCGCAAATTAAGAAAAGTGATAATCTATAAAAACAGTGTAAAGAAACCTCAAATTATTCAATAAATGCAAATAGTGTATCGAAGCCTCAAAGAATTATATTAAATAAAGTGTAACAATCTCAAATAAATAATATACATCTCTGGATTTTACTCACCAATAATAGTGGGATAAAGATATGAAATAAACGATGTTATTTTTTAAATGTACGCTGTTTCAAAAGACCTAGATTTAACGCTGGAAAAATAAAAAGACTGATTTTTGGTATACGGACAACAAAGTACAAAAAGGTAACGTTCGGACGAAAAACACAAACAAGTAAAAACAAGATACGCATTGAAGATATACATAAACAAGGTACAGGTATACACAAGATCCGCAACGCACAGGCAAACTATACGTAAACAAAGCAATCTACAAACACGTATCGCACAAACACAGACAGCATAAACGCACACATCAACACCTTCCACCACCACCATCCACGACACGCAAAGTTACGAAACGGGGCGTGAACGCACGCATCAACACCACCACCTCCACCATACACGCAAAGTTACGAAACGGGGCATGAACGCACGCATCAACACCTCACACCACCATCACCTTCCACGCAAAAATATGAAACGGGGCGGCCGGCGAAACGTGAAGCTAAATCCGCCGCGAAACTTGGCGTAGCGAAACACGGCTCAGGCAGTAACTCGTCCCTCGCAGCTGGCGGGGTTAAGTTTATGTGACAACGGCTAATCTAAGTTCCCTGCCCTCCACTGGCTTCGTATAATTATTTTGGGTGCGTATTAATATTGTAAACTCTTTCTCGGCCTCTGTTTATCTATCGCTCTATCTATCTACCTACCTCTATCGTCTATTTCTTCTCTAATCTCATATCTATCTAAGCCGCCTGCCCTCTAGTTTTCCGATAATATTCCGGGTGCGCATTAATACTGTACAATTGCTCGATCTCCATCACCTATCTTCATATCTATCTACCTATAATTATCTATCTATCTAAGCTGCATGGCCTCCACTGTTTTCATATAATTCCCTGATGCACATTAATATTATAAACTCAACCTCAGCCCCTATCTGTATCTATCTATCTATCTATCTATCCCCATGTACCAATCAAAGTTGCCTGCCCTCCTGTTTTCGTATAATTCCCTGGGTACGCATTAATATTCTTAACTCGCTTCGACTCCCTATATCTATCCGTCTATCTATCCATCTATCTATCTGCGTATGTATGTGGCCTGGCCTGCAGTGTTTTCGCATAATTCCCTGGTGCACATTAATACTGCAAAGTCTCTCTCTCTCTCTCTCTCTCTCTCTCTCTCTCTCTCTCTCTCTCTCTCTCTCCTTTGTCTCCGTAAATACTGTAAACTCAGCCTCTCTACCTCACTTATCTCTTCCATCCCCGTCTATCGTCTCTCCCTCTCTCTCTCTCTCTCTCTCCTGACTCTCCTCCCCAACCCCTTTTTGCTCCTCTCTCACTTTTCTCCTCGCACTTTCCTCTCCCTCTTCCTCCCCTCACTCTCCTTCCCCTCGTCATTTCCCTCCTCCCCCCACTCTACCCTCCTACCCTTCACTTCCCTCCTCCCCCACTCGATTTCCACCTCACCCCCCTCACTTCACCCCTCACCCTTTCGCTCCCCCATCTCCCCTCTCCCCTCCCCTAGTCTCCACTTCCAGCCTCCATGGGTTTAGGTGTGCTTAATTCTCAACTCCAATTGTCTGTGGGTCATTAATCTGCCTGCAATTGTCACTAAGTAATTTACCGCAGGACCGGATCTCTCTATTAGGGAGGCGTATGTCACTACTGGGAGGTATTGGTCAAGCGAATGAGTGTTGGGACTGCCATTCAAAGGACCCGAGACCGATCCCAATCCTGAGTAAGAAACAATTTGGTGATTTTACTGTCATTACAAGTTTTTTTATTATTAATATTTTTTAAGCTTCCACAACACCCACCAACATGTCGTAAAGACACCCCGGTAATACCATCAACACCATATATCCCACAAGGCCCATTAACATACCAAAAAACAATCCCGGTATATACCATCATACCAGCCCTGAAGGAGACAGCCCTGGCATGTATTCAGTATGGACGGTGGATATTGGGCCGCTGCATCTCGGGAACGGGACGTGAAGGCTATGTCCAGTGTGGGATAAATAGCAAGAGACATAGTTTAGGACAGGATGATTGGCGGATTAGGACACGTTGGGTTTGGTCTCTTTGTGTCAGGTTAAGTTAGGTTGCTTGGTTGAACTGGGTTAGGTTAAGGCAGGTTAGATTTGCTTAGAATAGTTCTAGTGGAAACAGGGATATATTTTACGTTGACTTGCTTGGTTTGGTAAGGCCTGGTTTGGTTAGACTGGGTTTGGTTTGGCTAAGCTTTAGATAAGATTACGTAAGATCGTTTTGACCGACTTGTTTTGGCTGGGATTGGTTTGTTTTGGTTAGGTTAAGTTAGGTTAGGTTAGGTTAGGTTAGGTTAGGTTAAGTTAGGTTAGGTTAGGTTAGGTTTGCTTTGCTTTGCTTTGCTTTGCTCCGGTTTGGTTGGATGCTTTGTTTTGCTTCGGTTTGGATAGGTTTGCTTTGTTTTGCTTCGGTTTGGATAGGTCTGCTTTCCTTTGTTTTAATTAGGTCGTCTTGTCTTTAACACCCAATCTTGACCCTATACACAACAATATTAACAAAACGTGTGCTTTATAATGGATAATATTCAGCCCTCAGCTTCGTCCCAATGATTACCTCCGAAAAAAAAAAAAAAGTATAATATTTCCTTGCCAAGAACCATAATTAAAACTATTTCACATTCTTGCACACTTCACTAATGGCTCTTTGGACGGGGCTAATGAAAAGAAAGCCTGCTACAAATTCTGATAACTGAAGTACAGAGTGAAAAACTGAGAAAGGACAGCTTTTGAGAGAGAGAGAGAGAGAGAGAGAGAGAGAGAGAGAGAGAATTATACCAAATATCATATGCTGGGGAGTGATGGACATGTTCTTACTATTATCACCGCAAAAGGTCTCTCCTAAGCAAAATAAACTATATTCCTTTCACTTTAACTTGATCAGATTTTCATCCTGTTCGTACTAATTTCAAAAAGCTCTCCGGCAGGGACGAAATTCACACACACACACACACACACACACACACACACACACACACACACACACACACACACACACACACACACAATGCTACGGCTCTACATCATTTCCACTTCATTTTTTCGTGACTACCATCATATTTTTATGTTAATCTATTATTATAACTCAGCATTCAAGATGGAGGGAGGGCAATATTAGGTCAAGTTCAAGTAGAGTATAGATTGGTGAGAGCAAGAATAAAACAAATATGAAGTCACCAAACTGAATACACGATACTGTTTTTACTCGCCCTAAAACTGCCATCTCCCATCTTGATAGGGCAGTTGTGACCATAGATTAGCAGTAGAGTATAATGCTAGTCACGAATAAGTGCATGGAAAGGATTTAGAGCCAGAGTGTTGTCATTTTCACACGGTTCCGTAAAGTAAGTATCAAACGGACGAAAATCTGGACCAAGTTAAAGTAAAAAGAGTATAGCAATTATTTCAAATATTATTAAGAGCTATTAAGTAAAAAATGAGCTAATGATACACAAAGTGAGGCTGGGTAGGCGATGGAAAGTGCACAACTGACGGAAAAACGTGGTAATGGTTATGCTGATTAGACGGATTTTTTTTTTTTTACTTCCACATTAAAGGGAAGAGTGGACTGGTGTTGAGAGGTGGTGGAGGGAGGCAGGGCAAGGGGAGGGGGAGGTGATGGAGGGAGGAGACCAGGTGGTGGGGAGAGGGAGGCGAGAGGAGAGGCTGCAATGAAGATGAGAAGAGGAAAGGAGAGAGGAAAGAAATAGGGTGAGGCGATGGGGAGAATGAGTAAGAGAGACAGGGAAAGGGGAGAGTGAGGGAGTCAAAGAGAAGGAGCAAGGAGATGCAGGGAAGAGGGGGGGGGGAAATGGAGGGAGGTACGGAGGGAAGCGAAGGAAGGTAGGGTGGAGGGAGATAAAGGGGTTAGAAGGAGAGTGAAGGGAGGGTAGGAAAGTGAGGAAGGTAAAGAGAAAGGAAGGAAGGAAGGAAGAATGGAAGGAGGGAAGTGGAAGCGTTCAATGATGGAAGTGGGGAGGTAGTGAGAGAGAGACTAAGGGAGATAAAAGAGAAGGTTGGAAGACCGATGAGGGAAAGGCTGTACAGAGAAAATGAGGGAGACGAGGCAGGTAGGGAGGAGGGTGATGGCAGGCAAGAAGGGTGGAAGGGGAGTAAAGGGAGTCATGGAGGGGAGGAGAAAAAGGTGGCAGAGAGGGGGATGGCAGAGAGGAGAACAGAAAGTGAGAAGAATGGACAGGAGGGTGAAAGGGAGAGATGAGGAGGAAAGAAGGAATGGAGAGAATGGAGGGGAGGTTAGAAAGGGATGGAGAGGGAGAGGAGGGGTGAGTTAGCAGGGAAAGGGATGAGACAGGGCGGGAAGCGGGGTGTGAGGAGGCGGGGAGGGGGGTGGGAGGAGGTAGGGGGAGAGGTAAGCGAATCGAGAGAAGAGAGGGTGAGAAAGAATGGGGTGGTGACCGAAAGAAGGTTCAAAATTTTAAGGTATACATTACAGTGAGGTGAACACACACACACACACACACACACACACACACACACACACACACACACACACACACACACAAACTGTCAAAGAAGTGCCTCATCAAAGCTACGGTCCATGAAAGTCCAGCAGAGTCCATTCAAATAAGGATGAATCCGAAACAGGAGATTTCAGGAGAGTCTGCCAGAATGTGGGAGAGTCCAACTGTGTTCACGATAATACTAGAATACAGGGAGAGTTCAGGAGAATAAGGCATAGTTTAGAATAAGGGAGAGTCCATGAGAATAAGAGGAGAGTTGAGGGAATAAGGCAGAGTTAATGAAAATGTGTGTGTGTGTGTGTGTGTGTGTGTGTGTGTGTGTGTGTGTGTGTGTGTGTGTGTGTGTGTGTGTGTGTGTGTGTGTGTGTGTGTGTGTGTGTGTGTGTGTGTGTGTGTGTGTGTGTGTGTGTGTGTGTGAGAGAGAGAGAGAGAGAGAGAGGGGGAGGAAGGGAAAGTGGGGGAGGGGAGGGGAGGAGAGAGAGGAAGTGGGAAGGGAGGGGGGAGTAAGGGACTGGCGATGGGGAAAAAAGGAACTGAGGGGGAGGGGAAGAGGATGACAGAGAAAGGGAGGGGAGGGAGAGAGAAAGGGAGGGGAGGGAGAGAGAAAGGGAGGGGAGGGGGAGAGAAAGGGAGGGGAGGGGGAGAGGGCTAATGGAAAGTGTGTGATAAAAGCTCTAGGTGTGAGTGCAAATATGTATGAGGGAGGAAGGGAGGGAGGGATGGGGGTAGAGAGGAGAGGGGGAGGCAGGCCGAGAGGGAGGGAATCTGGGAGGGATAAAGGCAGGGTAAGGCAGGGATGAGAAATGGTGAGAAACAGGTAGGAATGGTGAGGAGGTGAGGTAGGCAAGCTGAGGCAGAGGGGCAGAAACGGTGAAGCAGAGGTAAGCAGAGTGAAGGGGTGTAGACAGAGACGCAGGCAGTGAGACAGAGACGCAGGCAGTGAGACAGGAAGGCAGGCAAGGTGATGAAAGGACAGGCAGAGTGATGGAGACAGGCAGGATGAAGCATGGAATTAAGCAGAGTGTGGAAGGAAGGATGGAGAGAGAGAGAGAGAGAGAGAGAGAGAGAGAGAGAGAGAGAGAGAGAGAGAGAGAGAGAGAGAGAGAGAGAGGGGGGGTAACCATGGTCCCGAATACCTCCACGTTTTCCTTAAAGTCGACAGTTCTAGTTGCCTGTTGACCTGTCCCCTGCCTCACCCTGCCCGACCCTCTCTCTCTCTCTCTCTCTCTCATGTTCCCACCCTTCTCAATTATTCCCTTCCTCTCCCTCCCTTCCCTCGGTTTTCTCTCCGTTCTCTCTCCCCCTTCCTTATTTCCCTTCACCTCCTCCTCCTTTCTCACCGTCCATATTTCTTCTCAGCTTTTTCTCTCCAGTCCCTATTCTTCTCGTCTATTTTTCTATCCCTTTTGTTTTTTTCCTCTCTCCTCTCCCTTCCTTCCTTCCTTTCCTTCCCTTACCTCCACTCTCCCTCCCTCCCCACCTCTCAGTCAGCTTTGTTTCCTTCCTCTCCCCGCTGTTCTGCTCCTTCCGCTCCCCTCTCAATTTTCCTCTCCTCATTTCCTCCTCTTTCCCTCCCCTCTCCCCTCTTCACCCTTATTGCTTCCCCTTTCGTTTTCTAATAGTTACTGATCTTGTATCCTCCCTCCTTCCCTTCCCCATCACTCCCTCGCCACTCACTCACTTACTACCCATATCATTCTCTTTGCTCTCTCTCTCTCTCTCTCTCTCTCTCTCTCTCTCTCTCTCTCTCTCTCTCTCTCTCTCTCACTTCTGCCCACATCGCATATGCAAGAAACTTAAAGCTATTGTCGTCGTGTTTGCTGATACTTATTGTTGCTGCTGTCCTATATTACCTATACATTATTATTATTATTATTATTATTATTATTATTATTATTATTATTATTATTATACTGGCTATTCTGCATCTGTTATTTCTGTCTTACTGTGCTGTTGTTAATTTTGTTGTTTTTGTTGAGAGATATGTTAGTGTTGCATGCTGTTAATTTAGGTAATGGTGGGATGGGCAAGATGGAAATGTCTCTAAATGTTACCGATACTGCTGCTTGTTTTGGCTTCATATTCTTATTACCTTTGTTGCTGATTCTCTTGCTGTCAGTTTCAGCTTTTGTTACATTTTCCTGTGATTATTATTATTATTATTATTATTATGATTATTATTATTTTTGTTCTGGTAATAAATATTGTTCTTTTTGACTGCGTCCCCGTGTCTGCTGTTGCTGTAGTTTTAGTTATGGATATTTGTTGTTGTTGTTCATTTGTTACAGCTGCTGCTAACTCAGTGTACATTTCCTTGTGTTGCGTGTTGTTAATTTAGCTAATGGTGAACTAGACATGATAGCAGCGTGTTCATGTCATGTCCTTGATATCATTATAATCATTATTGTTAGTATTATTATTGCAGTGGTGGTGGTAGTAGTAGTAGTAGTAGTAGTAGTAGTAGATCATTTTAATAGTTGTTTTAGTGATTTGTATTCGCTTTGGTTATTGTTTGGATTTTTTTACTAGATATTGTTGTTATTGCTGCTGACTTTTTTTCCTTAGTTATTTGTTGTTTTGATTTCTGTTGCTGCCGTTTTTGACACTGAAAGTTACTGCTGTCGACTTGCATATTTTTGTTTTTGTAATTAAAGATGTAGTTGCTGGTCGTTTTTATATTTATTACTGTTGGTGAGTTATAGGGTAAACTTGTTGGTCTCTCTCTCTCTCTCTCGCTCAATAGTAAATAACACACACCCCATACATAAATACATACATATATAACCGCACATCTTGGTATTACAGGGCATACCATATATAAATAAACCTTCTGTTTTTCCCTTCTTCCTCCCCCTCAGCCAAGCCTCCTGGCAAAATCTAACTTCAGTATTGAGTTCCTTTCCCTTGCTATTCACAATGACATGTTTGGCATTCACGCTATTACCACGATATAAAAGGAGGCTATCAGATATAAAAGAAGTCTATCAGATATAACATGAGTCAGAACCTAACCTAACACTGCCTCTCCCTCCCTTATCCCCACACCAACGCTCTCTCCACAACCCCCTCAGACACACGTCAACCCTTAGCCTTTACCTGTCCTTTCACAATGCTCTCACCCCACACAGCTTTCACCACTCTGTTCCACCCACACCCCTCACCCCCATTTAGCTACACTCCGCCCTGCCTTCCCCCCACCACCCCGTCTCTCCCTCACACACACACACACACACACACACACACACACACACACACACACACACTGATACATACAAACCACTCTCTCTCGCCCAAAATACACATTGCCACTTCCTCCTTACACCACCCTCATTTACTTCCACAAAGTCCTGTCCCTCCCCATATACACACACACACTGTCCTCTCCCATCATACCATCCTTCACCCCCACACACTGGTCTACTTTCCCCTACACTGCCCTGTCTCTCTCCACACCACCCACTTCCCCACACTACCTCAGCCTCCCCCACATCATCCTTAACCCACACTATCCCAGTCTCTTCCCCATACCTTCCCTCCTCCTCACACCGCCACTCTACTCATTAGCTTTACCAAAACATTACTTGGAGGGGAGTGGGATTATGACAAAAAATATGCATAAATGGATACGCATTGAGGGTCAAAATATTACTATCTTAAATCTCATAAAACCTGACCTCTAATTTCCATACAAATACCTCACTTGTTACCCCTTCAGTCCCAAGGCATTTTTCATAAGCTAAATAAATTTATTTGGTGATGTAAGTTTCGTTTTGTTCATTCAAAAAGGCTCAAACGTATTTGCGTGCGTTGGCTTTGGTTACCTAATGGTGGCTCTCTACGCTACTTTTTTTTTTTTTTGGGTCCGACTCTGGGCATAGGCTTCACAGCCTGCTATCAAGGCCCAGTAGTCCTCCTACATACCATACACCTCTACATGTCACCACTTCGGCGCTAACACCCACCGTCCATATTGAATACATGCTAGGGCTGTCTCATACCGGACTGGTGTATAGGTATTAGCGGGTGTATTTTTACGACATGTCGGCTGGTCAGTAAGGCCTGATTTAATGAAATTCAAATCCTTAAATTGTTCCTTGCCCCAGCCGGGATTTGAACCTGGGTCCGTTAGGACTGCAGGCCACCTCTCTACCGATTAAGCAGCCTCCCTATTCAGGCCGTTATCCCTAAGAACAAAACTGCGTCCTCGATATGAAGTGATTTGATCATGCTAAATACTATATCATATGATTTTAATTTTTTTCCTTTTATATATATATATATATATATATATATATATATATATATATATTTCTGTTCAGGGGTTGGTTTTCTGGCCTTTACCTCCCCTGGTTAGGTTCCTTCCTCTACTTCACCCCACACATCTAACCTCTCCATCCAACAAAACCCCCACCTTTCACCCACTCCCCAAAGCCTCCACCCTAACCCCCACACTAATCCTCTCTCCTACACTCTGTGTTGTTTTTCCCCTACTAACTCCTCCATCCAAGAAAACCCTAACCCACGCCCTTCACTCCTTAAACCCCTCCCTTTACTCCCTAACCCCACTCCATCCCCCAACCTCACACCCTCTACCCCACGAACCACACTCCCCCTAACCCCACACTCATTCCCGAACCTCACACCCTCTACCCCATCACCTCCCACATAACCACCACCCTCCCCCCCCCCACTCCCATCTATATGCCCCCTCCTCCACATTTCCAGGCCACCTGCGAATTCCCCAGAGCTGGCCAGAATTAATTTGCACTAAGCGAGGCCACTTTCCCCCTTCCCTTCCCCTCTCCCTTTCTCTCCTCTCTCCTCCTCCGGCTTTCCCACCTCTCCCGTCCCCTCAATCTTCTCTCTTTTTCCCTCCTTTCACTCCAGCCCTCTTTCCACCTTTTATCTCTCCCCTACTCATCTCCTTTCTCCAACTTCATCTCCATCCTCCACTCCTGTCCCTCCCCATCACTCTGTCCCTTTCCTTCCTCTCCATTTCTGTCCCTCTCCCCCCTTTTCCTCTCTCTCCTCTCTCACTTCACCTCATCTCCCCCTTTCTCTCCTCGCTCCTCCACCGCTTTCCACCTCTCCTGTCTCTCTCCCCTCTCTCTTTTTCCCGCCTCCCTCGCCCCCACCCACACCTGCCCAACGCCGCAAGAAAAATGGTGGAGAATATATTTGGCATTCAATCTTTTCCTATAAAATATCCACAACATTTTCCTTTGTTTTTACACAACACGTTGGTCCTCAGTTTCTTCCCTGTTTGCTTTGTTTGAAGGAATGGGGATGGGGCTTTTTAATATCTCCGTCCTGTCGCTGCCTCATATAAAAATAATCCACACGCTAAGAGGGTTAAGCCAATAATAATACGACCCTACGACTCTCAACCCTGCTACGACCTCAGTTCCTGCCAGGTCGTCTTCTCAGTGGTAGTACTACAGACACAGCCTTCACTATAACGTGTTTAACCGGAGAAAGATCTGCAATTCCTTTTCAACTTAGCTGATGGTCACGTAGTTGGGAAGACACATGACTTGTAACCAAGGAGACTCATTTCTACCTCATAACTATGGCCCACTGAATATCACGCAACCACGACTTAGTATTAAAGTTGTGAAAGTGACCCAGTTCCGTCAGATGAAAACGAGCAAGCGACATTACGACACGAATGGCCGAGGAGGAGGAGGAAGAAAGGGAGTGAGAGGGAAGAAACAGAAGAGGTTCAAGAGAAACAACGGGTATAACAGGTGGAGAAGAAGAAATGTGAAAGACTGAAGGTCTAATAGGAAGAGGAGGAGGAGGAAGAGAAAAAGGAAAAATGTAAAGGAAGACAGGAAGTAAGGCGAGACAGAAAGGAAGAAAAGAAAAAGTAAAGGAAAACAGTAAGGCGAGGGAGGAAAGAGGAAAGGATAAGTAAAGGAAGACAGGAAGGAGGGAGGGGTAGATAGCAGGAAAAAAAATACTAAAGGAGGCCAAGAAGGAAGGAGAGGTAGAAGGGAGAAAAAACAGAGGTAAAAGAAGTCAGGCAGGAGAGGCACAAAGCTGAAGGGCATGTCACTGAATCCATATCCTTACTGCAATATCCGACACATGGTATTATATAGGTGTGTGTGTGTGTGTGTGTGTGTGTGTGTGTGTGTGTGTGTGTGTGTGTGTGTGTGTGTGTGTGTGTGTGTGTGTGTGTGTGTGTGTGTGTGTGTGTGTGTGTGTGTGTGTGTGTGTGTGTGTGTGTGTGTGTGTGTGTGTGTGTGTGTGTGTGTGTGTGTGTGTGTGTGTGTGTGTGTGTGTGTGTGTGTGTGTGTTTCCCCTCTCTCACCAAAATCCTTTCCCCTCACATACCTTTCCACTCCCACCTACAATTCCATTTCCTCATCATCATGCAAGAATCTCCTTCCCATTCCTCTTCCCCCACCTAAATTCCAAGGGTGTGGGTGTACAAAGTGGTCTATATATTGCGCTCTAAGTTGTTCTGCTGGGAAATTCTCGCTTGTTGTGTGGACGGCTCAATTGGTGATACCAGTGCATGCTCCTTATATATTTTTTAATTTTCCATAATCTTTTTTTCATATTCCTTACAGTGTCTTTTTACGTCCATTAATTGCTCGGCTGACTAGTAATTTCATGACGCAAGGGAGATACTGGCAACGCTGACTGAGCTGCCCCCAGCACCAGAGATGACAACGGGTGCAATGTACAGACTACTACCACTTTACACGCACCTTTTCTTGCTCTCACATTCTCTCTCTCTCTCTCTCTCTCTCTCTCTCTCTCTCTCTCTCTCTCTCTCTCTCTCTCTCCATAAGCAAGGGTGTGGGAATATACAAGACTCTTGTCCTTGCATATTTTCAGTCTTTCTCCTTCCGCCACACTCTTTCCCCTCTCTCTTGCTCCATTCCCTCGCTTTCTCAACTTTCTCTCCATCTCTCACCCTTTCCTCCACTCACCCTCCACCCCCACCACTCCATAAACAAAGCTGTGGGTCTATAAAATTGACACACAATTCGTATCTTACATTTCTTGCTTTGATCCAACATCCTCTACTCTCCCCTTCATCCCCCTTCATTTTCCCCCTTTCCCTACTCTCTCTTACCCTCTTACCAACATTTCCTATCTTTCCATCCCCCACTTCCTTTCCCCCTTTCCTCCTTTCTTCCCCTCCCACACTCCCTCCCCTCTCCCTCACATTCCCCTTACCCCTCTCTTTTCCCTCCTTCCCCTACTCTTCCCTCCCCTTCTTCCTACTCCGTCCACACCATGCACCACACTCGATAAAGCAGTGTGTGGTGTGGGGATGCACAAACACTTCTCCGCTTGCATATTTTCTTACTCTTCCCTCCAACATTTCTCCTGGCTCTCTCTCCCTCCTATTTCCCTTCCCCATTCCTCCTCCTCGCCCCCCTCCTCCTCCTCCTCTTCACACCACAAACCAGAGTGTGAGTCTATAAAGTTGATCCCCAATTCCGATTTTACTACACGCCTCTTCTTTGATCAAACATTCCCTGCCCCCCACCTTCCTTCCCCCTTCCCTCCTTTTCCCACTCGACTCTCCTTTACCTCCCTCTCTCTCTCTCTCTCTCTCTCTCCATTCTTCCCCCTTCTTCCTCCAATCCCCCCACATCCTGCCCTCCCCCTTTCATTTTCTCTCTCTACTCTCCTTTCCCCTAGCTCCATTCTACCCCTTTTCCTCCACCCCTTCTCCCACCATCTTACCCTCCCCCTCTCTTTTCCCCGTTCCGTTTCCTTCTCCTCCTCTTCCCCCTCCCTCCTTTCCTCTTTCATCCCTCCATTTCCCTTCTGTCAATCTATAAGCAAAGTATGGGACTATCTCAAGACCTCTTCACATAATTCTACACCCCTTTCCTTTCTCTCCATTCTCTTCATCTCCCCCACCCCTCTGGTTTCCCTCCATCCCTCTCTCCTCCTCGCTTCTCCTCATCTCTCCCCTCTACTCTCCCTCCATCCCTCCCTCTTTCCTCCTCCCTCCCCCAAAACAAGGGCGTGGAACAGTATCAGACTCCCTGTTCGCATTTTTTTTTTTAAACCTCCTCCCTCTCTCTCCCACTTTCCTACTCTCTCAACATCCCTCCATTCTCTCCATCCCTACCTCTACTCTCTTCCTCCTCATCTCTTTCTTCCCCCCCCCCCTCTCTCTCTCTCCACAAACGGCTCCTCGGTTCGCATATCTTTTTTTCCTACCTCTTCCTTCTCTCCCTCACTTCTACTCTCTCTTACCCTCCCTTCCTCTACACTCTCCTCCTCTCCCACTTTCCTCCATGCCCCCCTTCTCTCTCTCTCTCTCTCTCTCTCTCTCTCTCTCCACAAACAGGGCCGTGGGACTATATCGAAGACTCCGCTGTTCGCATATTTCTGCATTGGATCCCCAGGCTGTCCAATATCTCCCACCCTCAAGTGAGATGGATCCTCCTGTCTCGCCGTGCTGCCCTTGCCTCCCCCACCCACCCTCTCTCTCTTTTTTGCTCTTTTTCTCTTTTCCGGAGTATTTCTGTGTGTCGGTCCTCTCTCTCTCTCTCTCACACACACACACACTTATCCCCCCATATATCCAGATAATATTAAACAAACTCACAGGCACCAAATATAAAGCAAACTCATACTTTGGCATTTAACTTACACAAACAACTCTACAGAAGCTAAGAATTTCCTACGATGCCTCCAGAGTTTCTTTGCCTCATGGAATTTTTGGTTAACCTTAATTTTATAATGTGAAAATTTTGTTGTGTATAATGTGTATAAATTCTAGAGTTTGTAATGAGCTAATTCTAGAATGTGATGTATGGGATTTATAGTCTAATGTATAAATTTAGTTGTTGTTTTTTTTTTTTAGCTAACCTCACACCACTTCTCCACCCCACACCATCCTCACTTTATTCAACACCACCAAATACCACCCCATCCCAGCTCACCTAATTCCTCCCCACCAAATTCCCTCAGCACCCCACCAAACCCCACACCACCCCATCTACACCGCTCCAGCCTTACTCCACAGCACCCTATCTAATTCCCCATCATTCCTACTCCCCACACTACTACACCCATCCTAGTCCTCCTAAGCCAATACCATTCCTCCACCCCACCCCACCCTACCTAACCCCACACATTATTCCTCCATCCCACACCACCCTACCTAACCCCACACATTATTCCTCCATCCCACACCACCCTACCTAACCCCACACATTATTCCTCCACCCCACCCCACCCTACCTAACCCCACACATTATTCCTCCATCCCACCCCACCCTACCTAACCCCACACATTATTCCTCCACCCCACACCAACCTACCTAACCCCACACACTATTCCTCCACCCCACCCCACCCTACCTAACCCCACACATTATTCCTCCATCCCACACCACCCTACCTAACCCCACACATTATTCCTCCACCCCAACCCATGCCCTGCAACACATCCTCCGAGATAAGAGCTCGCATCTCCTTAGTTTTACCTTGTTTGTTTTTCCTTTTTTGTCCCTCCACTCACTCTGTGTGTGTGTGTGTGTGTGTGTGTGAGTGTGTGTGTGTGTGTGTGTGTGTGTGTGTGTGTGTGTGTGTGTGTGTGTGTGTGTGTGTGTGTGTGTGTGTGTGTGTGTGTGTGTGTGTGTGTGTGTGTGTGTGTAGATATATACAGTACAGTATATAGACAGATATAGTATACAATATGGATGGACAGATATTGTACATATAAACAGATAGATATAGTGTTTATAGATAGATAGACGCAGACTATGTTCTTGATTCTTCCCTCTCCCTCCTCTTCTTTCTTATCTTTATGCTTCTTTCCTCCATTATTACTCTCTCCTTGTCTCTCAGCCTCTCCTGTCTCTCGCCATCCCTTTTCCTCACAACCTCCTCCCCTCACCCATCAGTTTTCATACTCCCCTCCCCCCTCTCCAGCCTCCCCGTCTTCCTCTCATCTCCTCCCCTCCCCCCACAAACAGCATCCCCCCCCCCTGAATAATGGATGTGCCCTCTCGCAACACTGTAAAGACCAACGCCACACACCCAGAAATACTGTCCTAGTGGGGGAGAGGGGAGTAGGGGAGAGGAGTTGGGAGTTTGGGGAGGGGTGGGGGGAGGAAAAAGGCGGGGGAGGGACATAGAGGAGGGGCAGGGAAGTGGTGAGTTTGGGGGAAGGCAGAGGAGGGGAGAAGTGGTGAGTTTGGGAAGGGGCAGAAGGGGAAGGGAGTGGTGAGTTTGTAGGAAGCAACGGTGAGTGGCAAGTTGTGATGAGTGGTGAAGAATAAATGATAAGTGAGAAAGGGTCGTAGTGAAGGGTAAGGGAGGGGAGGGGGTTGGTAAGAGTTATACTGTATATGCCAAAACCATTTATTCGATTTATTTACTTATCTATTCATCTATCTGATTTACGAAGTCGGCAAACCGTTAACAAAAACTGATTATATTTTTTATTTACTTATCCATTTATTTATCTGGTATATAAAGTCACCACATGGTTTACCAAAAAACATCCTATTACTTATTTTTCTATTTATTTACCACTATGGTTTATGAAGTCACCACACAGTTTACCACAAAACCAATTCGATTTATCAATTTTTATTTACTTATCTACCGTACTCATATATCTGGTTTATAATCGGCACAGTTTACAAAAAAATCCATTCTATTCATAGTTTTGTTTTACTTATCTACTCATTATCAATCTAGTTTATTTTTAGTTACTTATCTCTTCGCTTATCTGTTTTATAAATCCAATACACTGTTTCCCAATACAGCAGATTAACGGGTAGACCAGTGCCTCTGATCAGCTGGCTCTCTAATAAAGGCCTTTTGGGATATAATGACTCTGATGGTAACTGTGTGGGAGTGGATCATTAAAAGACCTTAATTACAAGCCATATATAAAATTACTATTAAACGACAACGACTGATAATTATAATGATCAACAGCTCAAAAATTCATCTTCTAAATCTCTTGTTTTCCTCTATCATACCTCCTTTCTTTCCTCCTGCCTAAATTTCCCCTTGTTTTAATCCTCCTCTTCCCATTTTCCTCCTCCAATTCTTATTTCCTCCCCCCTTTCCCCTCCAATCTTCTTTCTGTTTTCCCTTTTACTTATTTCTCTCCCTTTATTGTCATCTTTTTGCGCCCCTACCTTTTCTCTTCTTCCCGCCTCCCTACCCTCTTTTGTCTCCATTTTTCCTCCCTCTTCCTACCTCCCTCCTCTTATTTCTCCTTTTTCCTCCTCCTCCTCATTTTCCTAACCATCCTCTCTACCTTTCCCGTTTATTTCTCCCCCCCCCTCTCTCTCTCTCACACACACACACACACACACACACACACACACACACTGTAAACGTGGGAGTGGTCAGTATGTACGCTTCAGAAAAACCCTATAGGTCAGATATTTCAAGCTGATATTTTCATTATCATCCCGGATATTAAACGTATCATATATGCTTTTGGCTACAGGAAATGAACTAAAAAAAACTAATACATTGTTCTAGTCTTATAACTTGCCTAAATAACGATAAAAAATAGTGTCTCATTGTCGGTATTTACCAGTAAGTAGGTAAAATTATTATCAGACAGATTAACGAGGAATGTAAGCGATCTGACAAACACAGATAGACAGACACAGAAAGACATAGACGATAACTGACAGACAGATGGGGATACACTGTAAATATGTAGTCAATAATATATAACTTTTTTCTCTGTATATTCTCCTTTCACACACGCAAATGTCATTATCATCATCATCATCATAATACCACAACCACCACCTGTACCACCACCACCATCACTACCGCGTTCCACAAGCCGTGAAAGAAGAGTCACCACACTCCCTACTCTTTTTTTCCAAACTCCTCTAGTCCACTTTCTCACCTCTCTCCTCCTCCTCAGCATACTCTTCTCCCACACTCCCTCTCCACCACACTCCTCGTCTCTCCCACACTCACTCTCCAACACACTCCTCGTCTCTCCCACACTCACTCTCCACCACACTCCTCGTCTCTCCCACACTCTCCACCACACTCCTTGTCTCTCCCACACTCACTCTCAACACACTCCTCGTCTCTCCCACACTCACTCTCCACCACACTCCTCGTCTCTCCCACTTGACCACAGTCCTCCATTACTATATCCATCCATCTTCCCAGCATACATTTCTCCCCGAGGCGTCTCTCCCCTCTCTTCCTTTCCTCTCCTCTCCATTTCACTGCTACCCCTCATCATCTCTTTAATTCTCCTCAATACCCTCTTCTCCCCACGACGTCCATCCCTTCTCCCCACCCCACCTCTCTTGCCTCCCCACCCTCCCCTCAAAAGTTTGCCCACTTCACTCCACTCATCCCTCTCTTTTACTGTCTCAATATTCTCACCTTCCTACTCTCCCCTCTTCCCCTTCCTCCGTTCTCTCCCCATGATAATTCCATTCTTTTCTTACCACTCCCCTCTTCTCCCTTCCCATCTTCCTCTTCTCCTCATCTCTCCCCCCCCCCTGTCACAATGATTCCCCACTCCACTCCACTCATTCCTCTCCAACTGTTCCCCACTCCACTCCACTCATTCCTCTCCAACTGTCTCAATATTCTCATCTTCTTCCTCTCCCCTCTTCCTTTTCCTCCATTCGTTCCTCCTCCTCTCTTCTTCTTCTCTCCCCCCCCACCCCTCCCTCTTGTCCTTCAATTTCTTCCTTAATATAATACATCCTTCCTCTTTCCCTCATCCTTCTTCCCACTTACTTCATCATATCACACGATTTACCTTTCCATTTCTCTCTTTTCCGCTCTTCCCCTCCTTTCTTTTTCTCTCCCTCCCTCCTTTCATCCCACCCCATCCCCTTCTACTCGTCTCATCTTCCATTTATCAAATTTTAAATCTCTCTCTCTCTCTCTCTCTCTCTCCCTCTCCCTTTTTCACCTCTCTTCTTCCCTTCAACTTATATTTCGCTCCCTCGCTTCCCATTTTTCCCCTCCCGCGTTTGTCTTTTCTCGTTTCTGTTCCTTCTTATGCCTTTCCATACTTTCTCTCTCTCTCTCTCTCTCTCTCTCTCTCTCTCTCTCTCTCTCTCCATGCTTTGATATTTTCTTTTTCTTTTCTTCCCTTCCTGTGTCCTCTCTCCCCTCTTCATCCTTCATACTCCCCTCCTCTTCACTCATGTTCCTCTCTCACCCTTCCTCATAGCTACTGTTTTCCCTTCATCCTCGCCTTGTCCTCTCATTCCATCTCCCTCATCGCTTTCCTCTCCCTCACCCCGCTCTCACCCTTCCTCATACCAAATAATTTCCCCCACATCCACACCTTCATCCTCTATTCCTCTCTCTCCCTCTCCCTCACCTTCCCACTTCCTTATCTCTCTCCCCTCACCCACTCCTCACTCCACTTCCCCCCACCCTCACCTCCCTCAACTTCACCTCTCGCCCCTACCTCAAACTTCACCTCGTCCTCCTCTCCCCTCCCCCTCAAGGCTCACTCATACCAGCCCACAGTTGTCATAATCATGCCTCTCCCTCATCCCTCTCCTCTCCCCTCTCACTCCCTGTCTTCTCTACCAGTTCTCACCGGTCCCATTCCTGTACCCCTCCTCCCTCTCTCTCTCTCTCTCTCTCTCTCTCTCCCTGGCTTCTCCTCCAGATCTCGCCACCTCTCCCCTTAAGTCCTTATCATCCCTCCTGGCTCTCCTTCATTACCTCTATTCCCTTCCCTCCCTCCCTTCGTATCCTTTCTCCCCTCTCCCCTCATTCCACATCTTCTCCCTCTCTATTCTCTCTCCCAGCCCCCACTATCCTTCTCTCAGCCCCCACCAGCCCTCTCTCAGCCCCCACCAGCCCTCTCTCAGCCCCAACCAGCCCTCTCTCAGCCCCCACCAGCCCTCTCTCAGCCCCCACCAGCCCTCTCTCAGCCCCCACCAGCCCTCTCTCAGCCCCCACCAGCCCTCTCTCAGCCCCCACCAGCCCTCTCTCAGCCCCAACCAGCCCTCTCTCAGCCCCCATCAGCCCTCTCTCAGCCCCAACCAGCCCTCTTTCTGCCCCACTAGCCCTCAGCAGTCGTCCCCCAGCTCGTCTCTCACCTTTAATAGTATCCTAGGCTGAAGGTGGGGCCCGGATGAAGAACTGGGCTTGGTCCGGGCCTCGATAGACAAATTGGACAGATAGACGGATTGGATGTAGACAGACAAGAAAAGCAGTGATGGACTAGCTAGAAGGATGTGGATGCTTAGAGACCGACTGATAACTGGATAGGCATATACGTGGATGGGTGAATAAAGTCTGATAAATGTAAAGATAAATGAAATACTGTTTATATGGAAGGATATGCACAGATACATATACACACACGGATAGATAAATGGATAAGAACAAAAAGCATTGATGGTGGGATGAACTGGATGGCTGGACTGGTAAATGGATAGAGGAATGGATAGCTTGGTAGTTAGCCAGACACACATTGACATACTGGCACACAAATATACACAAATAAGAAAAAGAACTGATTCAGACACAGATAGACAAATGAATAAAAACACTGAAGAGGATAAGATTATGTGAAAACTGAAAAATAGGAGGAAATGGAAGAGGGTTAAGGAAAAGAAAGACAATGAAGAAGAAGAGAAGGAACTTGCAAAAATCTGGGGGGGGAGAGAGAGAGAGAGAGAGAGAGAGAGGAGGGGGAGACACTATGTCAATATGTCACAGAATAAATGACAAAATAAGTGCGGCAAAGTCTACCAAAAAGGACTGGTATAAAAAACGGCTATGCCAAAGACGAGCTGAGTCCAAGAAAGGCTGTGTCAAAGAGGAGTTGTGTCATAAAGACTGTGGCAGAGGAGAGTTGTAACAAAGGAAAGATGTAGCACAAATAAGCTCCAACAAAGAAAAACGGCCATAAACACCCTCCACAATAAAACTACCTGTGGCAAAGACCCAGTGTACCAAAGATAAGTTGTAGTAAAGAATATCTACTGAAAATTGAATAACAGAAGTAAAAGGAAAAAAGGGTAGATAAAAAAATGAAGGAAAAACGGGTAGTAAAAAAATAAAGCAACCGGAAATGAGTTAAGTAAACAAAAAAATTACAAAAAAACTGCGGAAAACGACAAATAACTGTGCCAGAAACAAAAAAACACTACCAAAGAAATAAAAACTGTGGCAATGAAAAAAATGGGACAAAATATCAGCCAAAAAGTGTGACAAAAAAATGGCAAGGAAACAAACCCTCAGTTACCTAATATGGGCCTTATATCCCTAGTAATTAAGGCACTAATTAGCCCCTTAAATAGATGGATTAGCAGTGTTGATGAAGAGGAAAGTCATTAAAAGTTCCCACGAAAAGGAAACCACGTTTGATCAGTTTTCTCCCCCTCCACCCTCCCCCACCCATCTCTCGTACCTCCCTTTCCATTACCCTCACGTATCCCCCCTCACCCCTATCAACCAACCCCTACCCCTCACCTGATCTTCCCCCCACCCACACTGACCCCCTATCCCCTTCCCTCCTACCCAGCCTCCATGGACTCCCCCCTCGCCCCCAACGAACCCCCCCTACCCCTCACCTCATCTACCCCCACCCACACTGACCCCCTATCCCCTTCCCTCCTACCCAGCCTCTATGGACTCCACCCTCGCTCCCAACGAACCCCCCTACCCCTCACCTCATCTACCCCCACCCACACTGACCCCCTATCCCTTTCCCTCCTACCCAGCCTCCATGGATTCCCTCTCTATCCTAAGGACCCCCCTAACAACACCGGACCTCCCCCCTCCACCCACGGATCCTCCCACCCTGTTCTTAAATGGGTCCCTGTCTGTCTGTCGGTCTTCGGTTGGTGGGGATTGATGGTGGTGGAAAAACAAATGAATAAAAAATGGTGGTAGATATAGACAGACTGACCAGAAAGGTATACGCGGATATAAACACAAATATACACGCTTTGTTGGTGAAGACTGGTGTTTAGATTTATAGGAATGACAGATACAAAATATTGGATAGAGATGCATAATTTGTACAGAACTCTCTCTCTCTCTCTCTCTCTCTCTCTCTCTCTCTCTCTCTCTCTCTCTCTCTCCTATTGAAGGCTGATGGACTGACAAAGTTAATAGAGAGGTAGATGGTAGTTTTTGAAAAGGAAAACGTCGGTGAGGAATTATAAAAGACGTGACAGGAATAGGGAATTATGAGACAGAATTATAAATAGTGGAAAGAAATAAGGAGGAAAGAAGAGACGAATGGAAAGGAAAAGGAGGGAAAAGGGAAACGTTGAGAAAAAGAGTAATGAAGAAAAAAATAAGAAAGAAATGCACAAATAAAATGAAAAAACAAAAGGATGGATAAAAATGAGAAAAAAAAAAGTAGATGCAAAAGAACTAGTAAATGAGGGAGAGAGAGAGAGAGAGAGAGAGATTACTTCATTAGGCAGGATCACATTCTGGGCGAAAACCGCAAAACCAGATGACAGTAAGACAGCAAGGACGAAGGGAGAATACGAGGCGGGGGAGAGAGAAGAGAATAAGAGGAGGGAGAGGGAGGAGAATGAGAGAAGCGAGGGTGAGAGGGTTAAGAAGGGGGAGGGTAGAAGAGAAGAGGATAAGAGGGAGGGAGGGCTGGAGGAAGGAAAGCATAAGAGAAAGGAGGCTGGGATAGAGAAGAGAATAAGCGGAGGGAGGGTGGAAGAGATGAGAATAGAAGAATTTAGGGTGGGAGAGAGAAAAGAATAAGAGTAGGAAGGGTGGGAGAGAGAATAAGAGGAGGGAGAGTGGGAGAGAGAAGAGCATAAGAGGAGGGAGGGCTGGAGGGAGAAGAGCATATTAGAAAGGAGGCTGGGATAGAGAAGAGAATAAGAGGGAGGGTAGGAGAGAGAAGAGGATAAGAGAAGGGAGGGTGGGAGAGAGAAGAGAGTAAGAGAAGGGAGGGTGGGACAAGAAAAAAAAAAAAAGAGTATGAGAGGAGTATAACAGCAAAGAGGACAACAGGCCTACTAAGAGAGGAAATTAGAAGAGAGCAAGACAACAGAAGGGAGAGAGAGAAGATGGGGGGAAGAGGTTTATAGGAGAATGAGGGAAAGATCATGGAAGTTATGCTGATAAAAAATTTGAAGCTAGAAAAGAGCATGAAAAGGAGGAAAATAATCACAGAAACGAAATGGAGAATAAAAGGAAGTACAAGAAAAGAACAGAATAACGAGAGGAGGGAGGGAGGGACAAAAGGAGGAGGGAGTAACAGATTGGGAAAGAGAGTAGAGGAGGAGGAGGATGCAAGGAGGGGGGAAAGGATGCTGGAGAAAAGAGCAGATGAAGTGTGAAGAGAGAGGAAGGAGATGAGGGGGAAGGGAGGAGCGACGGACAAGCAGATGGAGGAGGAGGAACGAAGGGTGGGGTGAGAAAGGAGGGTGTGAGGGAAGGAAAGGGGGGTGTGAGGGAAGGAAGGCGGGGTATGCAGGAAGGAAGGCGGGATATGAAGGAAAGGAGGGGGGGAATGAGGGAATAAAGGAGGGGTGGGATAAGGGGCAGAGCAAGTAACAGAGGCGAGGGGTGAGAGAGGGTGTGGTGTGAGGGGTGCCGAGAGAAAGGATGAATGGGAAGAAAGAAAATTAGCCAAAGAATGAGTACCAGGGGTGAGGGAAAACATAAAATATAATTAATGAGGTAAAGAATGATGAGATGATAAAGGAGAAATACTGAAAATAGTGAAGAGGAGAAAAGAGAAATGGAGTGAGAAAGAAAACTGGAAGGTAGGCATTAAAGGTGAGCGAGTCTGGAAAATTGCGAGAGAAATTAATGAATGAAAAGTGAGATACTAAATATACAATGAACAAAGTAAATACACAATGAACAAGATACGTGTCAGGGACGAATGAAAAAGGAAAGTGTGAATACGTGTAGAATTATAAAGTTAAAAAAAAAAAAAGGAAAAGGAAAATGGAACAAAAAAAAACGTAAAGAAATAAAAGTGAAAAAACCTGTCCAATGATTAAGAAAAATTAATAAGAAAAGAACATGAAGAACGAAAAATGAGAGAAAAGGGGAACTGTGCTGATGATTAACAATGCGAGGTACGTGATGAATAACGGGGGAGTAGAATGATAAATGGCAACGAGGAAATGGACGTTGGCACACGCTGGACGAATGATGAATGAATGATGAATGGTAAGTGTGAGATATGAGGGATGAACCAGAAGTGTGGAGAGAGAGAGAGAGAGAGAGAGAGAGAGAATAGAGATAAATGGAGGGAGATAACGAGGGCCGGGAAACTGAGGAAAGGGAAAAGGAGTGAAGAATATATTTTTTTTAAATGCGTGGGCAAGGAATTAGAATTGGAAGGGAAGGTGCTGAGGGGGAGGGGGTGGAGAAGAGACAGATAGAGGAGAGAAAGGGAGAATGAGAAAAACATGGTAGAGAATGGGAACCGGAAAAATAAGAAGAGTTAAAGAGAGAAAAGAAAACGAGAGGCGAGGAAAAAAGGGGATATAAGAAGCATCAAAGCCAATATTAGGAAGCAAGGAGAGGAAAAAAAGTGAGGAAATTATGCAAAAAAAAAAAAAAAAAAAAAAAAAATATGCAGGAAAAGAATAACTACAAAAGATGAAACGTAAAATAAAAAAAAAAGACAGGGATGCACGAAGAAAATGAAAACAAGGAAACAGGAGGAGGAGGTGGAACAGAACGTTGAAGAAAAAGAGGAAATGGAAGCAAAATGAGAGAGAGATCTGTGTATAAATGGTGAGGAATTGTGAGAGGAGAGGGGGGACGAGGGTGAGGGATTATGTGGGATGAGGTAGTATGGGGGGTAAGGGAGTGTGAAGGGTGAGGGGAATCAGGGGTGAGGATATATAAGGGATGAGGGAGTATAAACAAGAAAATATAGCCTCTCCCTTCCTTTCTTTATAATGAGACAAGTTTTTATGGACTATTAAACTGGACTGGGATGATGGGGAGAGAGAGAGAGAGAGAGAGAGAGAGAGAGAGTCATTACACCAATTAAAAATCCTGATGTGAAAAATATCAGAAATTCTAATCAACTTCGGTTATTTCCTCCTCCCTCCCCTCTCTCTCGTTTTCGCCTCTCTTTCCTTAATTTCCTTCTCGGTCTTTCCCTTTTTTCTTACCTCTCTTGGACAATTTTCCACTCACTCTCATACATCCCTCTTTCTCTCCTCCTCCGCCTCTTTCTCTCTTCTGTACATTGTTCTAGCCTTACTTTCACTGTTCCCATCCTTCCTCTCCTCACTTCTCTTCATCTCCAACACACTCCTAGTCTTTCACATTTTCTTCCTACCCTGATTCACACTCTTCTATCCCTCCTTCCACCGGTCCTGTTTTTCCTCTCCTTATTTCTCTTCGTCACCTTCAACAAGCTCCTCCTAATATTTCTCATTTTCTCCCTCTTCCTCTTTACTCTTCTTTTACCTTTTCCTCCTCCTCCTCCTCACCTTCACTGTCATCTGTCCCCCTTCTGACTGCTCGTGCTCTTCCTCTCTTCATTCCTCTTCATCTCCTTCAACACATTCCTCCTGATCTTTCACCTTCTCTTCCTCCTCCTCCTATTCACTTGACTCCACTCTAAAGAGAGGTAAAATTCTTGTACGCTCACCCCACCCTCACACTCATCATTACCCCCACTCCCTCCTTCACCCCAGCTAACCCCAACTTCCCTCCCTCTCGTCTCGACCCTTTCCCACCCACCCTCACCCTCACACGACCCCAGCCCCTCCTCTCTTATGCTCTCATCCCCATCACACCCCATCCTCTCATCTCACCCCACCCTCACCCCCAGTTTCTTTCACAATATCACCCACACCTCACCCCACTTTCACAACCTCACTCCCACACCTCACCTAACCCCACCTCACCCCACCTCACCCCACTCTTCGACATCCTGCCAGAGGAAAGGTCAAAGGTGAAGGGAAATGTTTGTTTTTAACTTTACGCTCCCAGAGGCCACTACCAAAAATATATTTACTGGAACCGGCAGTGTGAAGTAATACAAGAAAGGAGATACACAGGTGCGCTAAGTTCTCCATTACTGGATTGTATTTTTTTAATGTTTATAATTACTGTTTATTGCTTTACTGTTTTATTGTTTACTTAGTTTATTTTTGCTATTAAATGTAACAATATTCAGCTTAAGAGAGCCCAGTAGTACAGCAAAAACTAATGAACGCTATAACTAACTCTTCCACCTCGAATGGCCTATTTTAAGGTGAAAATATGCGTCTGGAGATGGCACTAATGAAATAATACGTCTTTGGTTAGCTCCCGCATATATGGGTAATAACGTAACATATGGTTATACTCCTTTTACTTTAACTTGGCCCACGTTTTTCTTCCCTCTACTTCACGTTTTGTAGTGGTAGAAATAAGCAACACTACAGCTTAACATCCCTCAATTATCACTTCTTCGTGACCAGCATCATATTATAGTTTACTGCTACAACTCACCATTCAAGATGAAAAGATGGCAATTTTAGGCCAAGTTTAAGTAAAACGGGTACAGCAGTCGATATCGGTGCCGGTATGCGATGACGTCTTTTAAAAGTTTAGTTTCATTTCCTACACACGATTTTATTCAGCTTTAAGAGAACTCGCTGGCAGTTAAGGGGTTACTCAAGGCTTCACCTAACCCCTACAGTTCGAAATGGCAATCTTATGCTAAATACACACCCTCGGAGACAAGAAGAATAAACTACGAAATTTACACAAAACACCCATACCAGTAGTGTACATTAATAAAGGATATGTCGGTACCTTATTATTATTATTATTATTATTATTATTATTATTATTATTATTATTATTATCATCAATTATTATTATTATCATTATTGTTACTAATATATCTTTAACAGTAATGGCATAATAAAAGACGTACTGCTAGCTCGACTGAGGATATTGTGGGTTGCTATGCTAGGTAGGCAATAAAACAGAGGATAAATGAGGGTTGCTAGCTAAAGTAGGGCCATAAAAGGGAAGGGAGGAGGCCATTTACATTTGTAGCAGAAGTAGCAGTAGCAGCAGCACAGGGTCAGATATACAGTATGGATGGAGAGATACCGAATACAGATAGGCTGACAGATAGACAGACATGTAGAAACTGGATATAGACAGATATGAAGATGTATACTGATACCGATAACGAAAGAGAGAGAGAGAGAGAGAGAGAGAGAGAAAGTGTGTGTGTGTGTGTGTGTGTGTGTGTGTGTGTGTGTGTGTGTGTGTGTGTGTGTGTGTGTGTGTGTGTGTGTGTGTGTGTGTGTGTGTGTGTGTGTGTGTGTGTGTGTGTGTGTGTGTGTGTGTGTGTGTGTGTGTGTGTGTGTGTGTGTGTGTGTGTGTGTGTGTGTGTGTGTGTGTGTGTGTGTGTGTGTGTGTGTGTGTGTGTGTGTATTGTCAGTACATGACCAATTAGCTCTCTCTGAATCCACGACCAATTACTTCAGTGATCTCTTCCAATGACTAAATTCTCAGTCTTCCGTATAATCCTTGTCCAGTTTGTTCACTCACTCAGCCAACACATTCTCGGTTCTTTCTGACACTTTCTCTCCCTCTTTATAAATCTTTACTCAGTCCAGTCTATCAACCAAACCTTGTCCAGTCCACTTACAACCATACCTGTTTCTTAGTCTTAACTAATTCTTCCGCGCTGTACTCTCTCCCAGTTTTTCCTTCTTCTCTCTCTACTAATTCTTCCGCAATCCTCTCACACTTCAGATTCTTCTAATTTAACACATCTCTCCTTAACAGTTCTTCCCGAGTCCTCTAGTCCTCTAGAACAATTCTTCCCCTATTTCTATGCCTTCTCGTCTATCCTTCATTACTGTTCTCTCCTTTGAACATACTGCTATTCTTTCCTAACCGTACCTCACTTTTCCCCAAACTAATCCTACCATCCATACCCTCTCTCTCTCTCGCTCCTTGACGGGTACTTCATCTCTCCTTCTTACACTAATACACTCAGTTATCAACAGTTTCCCTCTCTCTCTATACCTGTTTACTCCGGCTCTCTCTGTTCACCTATCCTTCAGTAGCAACCTACTGTACTGTGGGAACTCTATTTCAGGATAAAGCAGAATTATAGGGACCTACTCTGGGATAAACCCAGAGTAGCGGGGGAGGAAAATCTACCCTACTTTGGGGTAAACCAAAAGTAGGTGGGGAGGACAACTGCAAGATCAGTTCCAGGTGGATCACAGCAGGAAAGGAAAGTGAGCAACCCAAAGGGTTTCCACCTCGCAGGTTCCACGGGGTCGGAGTCGACTTTTCACGTCAGTTACTCCGATCGACTCCCTCCACACACGTGGACAATCGAGAACCCACTCACAACTTGCTGAGCCCCAACACATGAACTCTGACCCAACAGCAGCACCACCCCAGCCATACCTGCCCCCTTCCACCTTGGTTTTACACCCTGCTGACGGGCACTCTTCAGGCATATTTTACCCTCCCTACTTCTCTTAAGGTATCTTTCATTTTGCCTGATTTCTTTTTAGACATAAGTTTCAACTCTCCCTATATCTCTTCGGGCATCTTTCAGCTCTGCCTGTTTCTCTTAAGTATCTTTCAGCTCTCCACACTTCTTTGCAAGCATCTTTTAGCTCTACCTATTTCTCTCAGGTATCTCAGCCCTACCTACTTCTTCAGGTATCTTTTAACTCTACCCATTTCTCTTCAGGCATCTTTCAGCTCTATTTCTTTTCAGGTATTTTTTCAGCTCTTCAGGTGTTGTACATTTTAGTGTAAAACAGTGTATACAGTACGTCTTTCATTCACTGCATTACTGCATGACTACTTTTCCCGCATGAATTACTGTATGTACAGTATACAGTACTGTTTAAACTGCACAGTAATACTGCATAATATACTATACCAACACAGTATCAGGAAAACTCTATATGGGGTTGTTTTTTCAATGTTCTGATAGTTAAACAATAATTATAGGAGTTTTGTTGGGGTTATACTGAAAAACGCATTACGGTATCCGACATGGTTCTGGCTGAATTACGACGGATAAATTAGGGGATTACTGTGCACAAACACTAAATATGCATCCTCTTACATATAAACATGTTATGCTGAAAAATCCTCCTACACAAGTATCATAAAAGACTACACACAGCTTTCATTAACCCATTCCCCTTTTTTGGTAACCTCCCGAGCCAAAAATCATCTGGTGGTAGTAATAACAAAATGAAGTCATCGTACTGAAGGGGATGGCATGAAACGAAAAAAATAAATGAGCTGAAAGTCTATGGAAGCAACATGCCAGATTTCGTTTATTATTTCATCATTTTCCTTTGCTCTCTCTCTCTCTCTCTCTCTCTCTCTCTCTCTCTCTCTCTCTCTCTCTCTCGAAGTAATTTGTAAAGGTATTCAAAACTTCACCTATGGAATCCAAACCCTTGGATGTTAAGAGATGGAGTTTATGGAATTCAATAATTAATCCCCCTTTTCTGTAAGTCAGCGATATTTACCTTTTAAGCCCGAGCAAGTTTTATATTTTTGGAGAGAGAGAGAGAAAGAGAGAGAGAGAAAGAGAGAGAGAGAGAAGTGTGAAATGTTCGGTGTGGTGTGGTGTGGTGTGGTGTGCGGTGTGGTGTGGTGTGGTGTGGTGTGCGGTGTGGTGTGGTGTGGTGTGGTATGTCCTGGTGTGTGGGTCGAGTGGGGTCATGTCATAGGTCACATCAACCAGGTGTGCTGACAGGTAGGCAGGCAGGTAGGAAGGTAAGTAGGTAGCTGTTCAGATAGGTAGGTAGGTAGGGACACAGGTAATCAGTAAGTAGGAGGGGGAGGCAAAGACGGAAATGAAGGTGGAATGGAAGGGATGCGAGAAAAAGGCAGAAAGTCAGGAAGGCAGGAATGACGGCAGGTAAGCAGGTAGGAAAGTACGTTAAGTAGGTGTGCAGCTAGTCAGATAGGTAGGTAGGTAGGGATGCACTTAAGTCAGTAAGTAACAGAGGCTCAAGTGAGGAAAAGTATGAAGGGGGAATGGATGAGATGCAGGAAAAATTCAGGGAGTCTGACTGGAAGGAAGGAATGGCGGCGGCAGGATGACAGCAAGGAAGAAGAGCGGTAGGTAAGAAGGTGGCAAGGAGAGACGGGTAGAAGGGAAGGGAGGGAATAGAATATGTGTGGGCAGGTATATAGGTAGGATGGGGGAATAAGTGAGAGGAGGAACACGAGGGAATGAAGACAAATAAGAGAGGGAGTGGGACAAAGTAGGATGGATGGAAGTAGGAAAGGGAGAGAGGAATGAACGAGAGGGAGACAGATAGGGAGGTTGAAGAGAAGAGAGAAGCAAGGGAGGGAAGCAGACAGAGTAGGATGGACAGTAGTAAGGAAAGGGACGCTAGGGAAGGAGGGAAAGAAGGAAAGCAAGAGGAGAGGAAGGTAGGAGGGAAATTAAAAAGGAGGGATGGCAAAGAATGGAGACCGGTATAAGGACAGAAAGGAAAGAGGGACAGTAGGAGGGAAAGACGCGGATGGAGCATGAAAGAAGGTTAAGGACAGGAAGGAAGGAAAGAGAGAAGCGCAAGATGACAGAAAGAACGTAAGAAGGAAGACAGATGGGGAAGGGAAGAAGATATATGAAGAGCGGACAGAAAAAAATGAGGAAAAGAGGGAGGTGGAAGGAAAGAAGCAGCAATGATAAGAAAGGTGGAGAGAAAGGAAACCGGAAAGAAGTATAGGAAGAAAGCTGGTTGAGATGGAAGGCTGGGTAGAAAGAAGGTAGGAGGGCAGGATGGAAAGATGAGGGAAGGATGAGAAGGAAGGAAAACCAGAAGGTAGGCAGAAAGGTAAGAAAATTAGAACCAAGGCACACAAGACTGATGGAATGCACGAACGAAGATGCAGCGAAGGTAAAAAGGGACAAAAAGAATAAAGGAGAAAATTTACGAATAAAGAAAAGGAGCAAAGAGGATGGAAGGCAGGTGGAAAAGAAATAAAGGTGCGGGAAAAGAGAGAAAACCCTGATAGGCATGAGGAAAAACGAGGACTTAACAATCAGAAAAGTGAGAGGTTATAGACACAAACTAGCAAGGAATAAGACTAGATAGGAATATGGTGAAAGACGGCGATCAGAAAAATGGGGAGCAATTAATAAGAGAGAGAGAGAAACCCAGCCAGACTACAAAGAAACCAGAAGGGGTATTGGATTCTGATAAATGCTTCCAGATTTGAAGCTAACTATATGAGAAGGGGTGAAAGATGATTCTGGAGAGAAAGAGAGAGAGAGAGAGAGAGAGAGAGAGACCATTATTGGAGAGGTAGGAAAGTGGGATGATGGTTATTGGTATATTACATGAGTGAGGGGGGGGGGGAAGAGGTAAACGGGAGTGGAGAGGGAGGGGAAAGAGAGAGAAAGAGAAAGAGAGAGAATGACTGGTATATCACAGAGAACCGAGGGAAGGGTGGGAGGATTTTAATGAATTAAATTATGTACGAGGAACTAAGAATTATGCTGGCAGTGGGAAAGAGAGAGAGAGAGAGAGAAACGAGGTACAAGTAGAAAAAATATAACGAAAACCAGATACATAATTGACATAATATCCTGAGTTACACGAAAACATTTATCTTGTCACTCAGTGTAGAGCCACCTGATACGGAATGGAGAGAAACAGAAAGTGACAGGAAGGATGGGAGAAACAGGAAGAGAGGAGGGCAGATACAGAAAAAGAATGATGATGAAGTAAAAAGCATACATCGTGAAGGGCGTCTCCCCACTACCACCATGAGCATAGGTATAACGCAACAAATAAAACGAAGAAAACAAAGAAAAGCATACATCCCTCCCAAACACCCTCCCTCCACCACACCTGCCTCTTAAATCCTCCTCCTTTTCCTCCCCCCCCCTCCCTCGCTGGCGAGTAAATTACCTCTCTCTCTCTCTCCTCTCTCTCTCTTCTCTCTCTCTCTCTCTCTCTCTCTCTCTCTCTCTCCAATATTTTCCTTAAGTTTTAATACTTTCCACTAAAATCGTGGGAAATATTTTAACACTTCTGGTACGGTTTAAGCTATTTCAAAAGGCGTACTCAGGAGGTGGTGGGAGGTTGGTTTGAGTGGTGGGCTGGAGGCTACATGGTCGCAGGTTCTATTCCGACTGTGATAGGGAATAGTTAATGTAATGGAACTCTGGCACCAATGTGTTCACTGTCCTTTCATACAGCCCCACCAGCCAAAATATACCCACTAGTATCCATCCATCCATCCATCATCCAATTCTACGTTGCACCATGAGGAGCGCAGAAGCCCGGGCCTAGGCAATTTGGTCCTGACATTTAAGACGAGTGTGTCCAGCCTCACTCATCCCTGAGTGGCATTACATGAGCAATAACCCCAACCACCCCTTGGATATAAACCTTCACCGTCTCAATCTGATTGGGGTGCTGTAATTACCTGCTAAACATAACACAAAATCTGAATGGGACCCTTATGTAAAAGTAAAAATGAAAAATCCCCACTAATATCGTAATACAAGAGCTCAATGGGATACTTCTCGCATATCACAATTGACATGGTTTGTAATAGTGGAAGGAGTAGTGAGTTGCTATCCAAAAGGAAGTGAGATTAATCACAGGATAATCAGGAACAGATTCGTTTCGTTTTTAAAGGCTCCAACATACTTGCATCCATTGGCCTTCTTGGTGAATTGAATTTAGTTAAAACAGAACTTAACCATCTTCCACAAGACCCATTGACATACCATAAATGACCCCCAAATACCATCACAAAAGTGCTGAATGAGACAACCCGGTCATGTTTTCAGTTTGGATGACGGCTCCTAATGCTGAAGCAGTGACACAGTAGGCCAAGGGAAAAGACTGCCTAGTCTATACAAACAAAAGCAAACAATAAGTACCCTGTTTCAAAATTACTGCACAGGTACAATTTTTCGAAAATGGACTTCCAAGCTTTTGTTCTGATCTGGATGCTAAGTAAATATACATGAATATATTTACATACTGTATTCACTCATTCATTGATATATAAAAAAAAAAAAGACACAAACACACAAAATAGCATAAATCTCCCCTCCCTTCTCTCTCTCTCTCTCTCTCTCTCTCTCTCTCTCTCTCTCTCAAGGAGAAGTCAGGGAAGAAAGCTTGTTGGTATTCTGTCATGTGTTAAAAGTTTGGTATTAATTAACAAAACTTAAACCAGGAGAATTAGGGGGAAATGGAGGAACGATGGCTGGGGAGGAATGGAGACAGGAAATGTCGGCAAGAAGTAGGAAGAGTTGGAGGGAAAATAGGAAGAGCTGAGGGAAAATAGAAGAGTGGAGGAAAACAGGAAGAGCTGGAGGAAAACAGGAAGAGTTGGATGGAAGTAAGAGCTAGAGGGAAGAAGAAAGAGCTGGAGGGAAGCAGGAAGAGCTGGAGGGAAGTAGATATAGTATATGTGGAGGGAAGTGGGACTAGAGGGAAGTGGCTCTCTGGAGGGAAGTAGGAAGAACTGGAGGGAGGCAGGAAAAGTTGGAGGAAACCACAAAGAGTTGGAGGGAAGTAGGAAAAGTTGTAAGGCTCATAAGGGAAGAAAAAAGACTGGAGGAAAGCAGGAAAAGTTGAAGGGAACTAGGAAATGGCAAATGGAGGAAAGTGCTGGTTATTCAAGTGCGACCACTGCCATCACCTTACACCACTAAATACCATCACAAACACCATATCATCCCCCCCACATCATCATACACCACTACATATCATCACAAACACCACCAATACCATCACCACATCACGCACCATCATACACCACAATATAACAAACACCACCACCACATCACACAAACCATACACTACTACATAAAATCACGAACCATCATGTCACACACCATCACCATACAACTACCACCATCACAGATCACTACATACCATCACAACCACCACCATACACCACTGCAAATCATCGCAACCACAATTACCATCACAAATACCCATCAATCACAAATCCCTATCAATCCCTCACCACTCACCAGCCTACCAAGCTACCCAACATCAACTCATGTCAATGAAACATTAAAAAACTGCCTGTAAATTTTCTCCTAATCATGCAACACCTCAATAAAATGATCTACATATCTTCTTTTAATAATTCCCTAAATGCTATCAATAATAAAGTCTCTTTAGTTTACTCTTGCCATTAACAGAAAAGTTGCCCCTGTTACAAAAGACTTTTCCACTTGTAGGGGTTAAATACCATATGCTGGCAGCTTAACACCACAAGAGGTCTTCCCAAAGCTGAATAAAATCATCCGGATATAATAAAAGGACAAAGATATCCCACTGAGGGAGAAAACATTGATCAGAAATGCAAAGTATCAATAAAGTTTCAAGCAACACACAAGTAACGAACTTATATAAAACAGTATTCAGTAACAAGCTAAAAGAATCCACTAATACTTGCACCCTGGCTCCAAAGAGACACTGGTGGTGACATGGTCTGTGGAGCATTTCAGATAAAGTATATGCCCACAGACACATTTAAAAATATTCATTCATTCATTCATTGCCAGACGCCATGTATCCCAGACGGGGTGGCCAATGGCTTAGAGTTAATTGTTTTACAGGGAGGGGCACTAATCCTCCACCAACCCCACTTGACATGTAGGGATGCCAACAGCATCTGGTGTTCCCAGGCGGTCACCCATCCAAGTACTAACCAGACCCAACGTTGCTTAACTTCGCTGATCGGACGGGAAGCGGTGTACTCAACGTGGTATGGCCGTTAATAACCATAATATGGCAGCACCAACTCTCACTATAAGGCACCATACATTTCTCAATATAACTTAAGGGAAAACTTGCTATCTCTCCTTCTGAATGCTACATTGTAACAACAGAGAAGCATTTGAATATGATGTTATTCACAATTAAGTGGTATCATATGAAAAAATCACAGAACCACAGAACTGTCTCTATCTGCCACTGAACTACGAGACATAACCAAGAAAAGAACAATCAGGAAGCCAGCAAGGCCAGACTGGCAGAGGCGGGCTCTCATAAATGTTTTGTCAGAATTTCAATTCAGTGTATATTGATGGAAATAAAGCTAAAAGCTTTGTATAACCATGAATTAATAACTACTTTTATGGCTCAAAGAAAACTGAGTAAAACGCTAGATCCAATAAGTGGATTGTAAAAACAGAAATAAATCAAGACAAGGAAGTAAACTCTAAGAGAATAACACTAATAAAACAAAGGACTGAGCAAGCAATGTGCAAAGCAATGAAAAAGGCAATGTAAAAAAAAAAAAAAAAAAAAAAAAAAAAAAAAATGAAAATTAAGACAAAAACGCTTATACTGTACTGTGGTACAAAGAGAAAACCTATTTAACTACCTATAGCCAGATGCCTTAAGCCTGCAAGGGGTGGCCACAAATGAATCACCTCCATGCTACCCTGTCATCCATCAGGCTGCCCTCTCTCCGAACTAAACTCCCTCCCTCACAAACCTCACCATCTCATCCTTCCATTTCATCTCCAGTCTATCCCTTCCCTCCCTCCACCTCACTTTCACACTCCTAATCAACCTCTTTCTCCTAATTGCCTACATGTTACCCTGTCACCCACCACCAGGATGCCCCTCTTCAACTCACACCCCTCCCTCATATGCCTCTCCACCCTATCCCTCCACCCCATCCTCAGTCTCCCCCATCCCCTTCTCTCCTCCACCTCACTCCCATAAACTCTCCTGGTCAGTCTCTCATTCTCCACTCTCTCATCATGGCCAGACTATCTAAAGGTACTGTACTTCTTGTAATGCTTTTGAACACTAACATCATCACCACACTCCTTCCCTCCCTCATCTATGTCAGTTGTCTCTCCACATAACTCCACATGCCCTTTAAAATAGGGTAACTCTCTCAAAAAGAGCCAATTCTGATCATGAAATAAAACATGGAATATAGAAAATGACTGAGCTAAACCAAAAAAAAAACTGGAACATTATAAACTATGAACAGAGGGGATGGGCAACACACATCAAGCAGAAATAAATCAAAGCAGAAAAAAAAAAAAAGCAATGGTTGAGTATAAGACAAAGATTAAAAAGGTAATATGAGAGGACTGAAAGTAAAAAA
>NC_136999.1:3090513-3125513 GCF_032717465.1 Coenobita brevimanus | reverse complement strand
TGGAAAGTGTTTAAAAAATGAAGCAATCACAACAAACAAGTGTATGCTAGAAACAGGGATAACAGCAAGTGATAAATAAATGAACAAAAGAAGAAAGACATGTGTGCATGGAGAAAACTGAAGGATAATACTGAAATGGGATACTTGAGATCTGGACAGCACACATAACTGATGGGTGGCATAATATTTCTATACACTGGGGGGGGGGGGAAATCTATGACAATAAGCCCTCTTCAAGCACCTCTTTCAGATGTAGAAGCAATACTATATCACTGAACAGAAATTATTTTCATACTGGAGAAGTGGGGTGCAATGAATTTACTAGCAGATCTGAGGAAGAAATAAAAAAAACAGTTAGCCACATCTGCTCAAGCCTTTTCAAAACAATTTAATAGTTTCAGGTTAACTGTTCCTTGAGACTGTTTCACTGACAAGAAAGGAAAGCACTTGTTCTATGAACATTATATCATCCAAATTTAAATACCAGTAGCGACATAACAAATATATGAAGGATTATTTCCTGCCCTACATCCGGCCCCTTTTGTCTAAATCTAATTCCTCAAAAATAAAAATAGTATATTCTGTCAAAAACATGTAAATAAGATTACTAATCTGGCAAAACTCCAAAAATGAATACCATAAATAAATAAATGCAAAAATTCCCACATAGGCCTATAGAAAATTTTACAATTTTATGGGGACATGACCTACATACCAACACAACTACCAATCATCAAAATCAAAGCAACACTCATGGAAGATGATCATCACACTGAAACACTTCACCCCAGCTCCCTGTTACACTAACCTGCAATGAATTCTTCCATCAGCAGCATGGCTGCAAAAATCTGCCAAATCTTCTGAGGTTCATTCCACACCTCAGCAGGCACATCTGAGGAAAGTCACAAACATAAATTCCTAGTCATAACTACCATTTTGTTCTTGCAGGAAGAACAAGAAATGGATAGGAGACTTTTCAAGTCTCCTATTCCCCCTACAAAAACAATCTAGGGAAAAAAATGGTTCACAGCTTATATCCATTTTCACCTGGATGAACAAGGAAAGAAGAGCATAAAATTATTCAAGTTTCTACTTACTACAATATCAAATCTACCTTACAACAAGGAATCAATCATAAATTTATTTGTGAATCCCTCTGCTGTGACACAACTGCCCTCACACATCACTGTTGGTCAGCAACTTCAATTATGTCTGTGCATAGAAATATCATCGTCATCCTGATCTCTTTTTCGCACCAAAGAAGGGAATAACTCAGGAAAGGGCATGGTTAATAATGAGCTACAACATAATTCACAATATAAAACTAAATCTGAATCTAATCTCATGCTGTCCAGAGGATCATCATCATCTCAACCCTGGTCTCCAGAGATGAGATGGCATACAACAGCATACAAAGAAAGCACTAGAGTACAGGGAAATTCATCATCATGCAATGAATACTGTACTGGCTCCACAATATATTCCACAACCCTTGTAGTAGTCAATCCTTCCACTCATTTTAAATAGTTTTTAATTTTTCAAAGCACTTCACAAACACCTACCAGCACATGTGTCATTCCACAGACTTCTTCATTACAAGAGGGGTATAATATTAGCTATGAACACCTCCTATATACCTCCTCCATCCATTTCTATCCTGTCAATTCTTTTGCTTCTTTAACTACCATCTCTGGCTTTCTAACATTCACCTACCATTTCCATCCATTATAATCTCGACAAGACATGCACCTTCCCCCCAACTTGTAAACTGGGGGGGGGGGGAATCACATTAGGTTTTGCCACATCTCGTTACATAGTTTGCTATTGTCAACTTGTCTGCAGATAAACATGAAAGGGCTGGGATCTTAATTTGATCTGTTTACACAAGGATGACTTTGTTGGATTATGTGAAATGGATTTGCTCTCAATATGTTATTCACACCTACGAAAACTCCTGACCATCGAAATGCCTATACAATATATTCCACAACCCTTGTTTTGAAAACCTTGCAGGATGATCTAATATTTTACCAGGCACTACTAAATAAAAAAGGCACTACAATACCTTGATAATAATACCGGTAAATATATTACAGTACATAAGACACATGAGAACTTATTATTTTCTTTTTTTAATTGGTGGCTCAAGTGTATGTGAAGTAAAAAATTCTAATCAAGGATTTATATAAATCTCACCTTAATGTGGGTTGCACAAATTACCACCACCTCTAATAGTAATTATTTTAAAACTTCAGCCATTGAGATTTAGGCCAAATATATCGAACCTCAAAAGAAAGGATTTCAGATTTAAAGAACATTTCAGAGCCCAACAAACTTTTATCAGCTATACCAAACAGTGGTCAATAAATGGGGCACATCATGCAGCCCTTCCTAACCTTCCTACCCACTCTGGCCTGAAATTGCCCTCTCTCCATCATGATTGCTGAGATGTAATAACAGATTATGGTAGTACTATACTAGCCATGATGTGCTGACAAGGATGTTAAAAAGATGTAATAGGCTGCAAAAGGGTGAAATAATGGGCCTAGTGTAAAACGGGTATAGTTTACATTTTCAGTACAGTACTAGAATATGCTATATACTGTACTCACTACTTTCAAAAATGTGCTTGAAATCCCACTTTGGGGGGGGGTCTGTCGGATATAACGGACTATTGTACATGCTTTATCGGATGTGGCTTTCTCCCGTGACTCCATTATAGCAAGGATCTACTGTATTGTACAATACTGCATGTCTCATTTCAGCATGAATTATTGTACAGTACATACAGTATACAGTAGTAATATCTAGCACAGTATAATACTGTACACTGTACCATGACCACCAGGAAAACTTATTTTTTTATGTTCAGCCAGTTATACACTGCTGTACAATACTGTTTGAGGTTTTTGAATGGATTAATACCCCCATATGGAGGGTAGTACATGCATTGTATAATTCCAAAAAATGCATCATCCAACACGGCTATGACTGAATCACGATGGCTAATTGGGAGGTTATTATATACGGTACCTGTGGAGAGACAGATAATGCCACATTTGGCTATACCTGAGCCCAAGTCCCACACTGTGGTGGATATAACCATGTTGTGTTAACTCTGAGGACTTAACCAAGTGCCTACAGCATTACATATATGTGTACTGGGAAAGTGGTAGGCAGTGACAATCATCATCCACTCACTATATGTAGTGCTGCCTACTTCTTCCTTCACCTTTGTCATTCTTTTTGTGTCTGCCCTCCACTCTTCCTAATCTCTCTTATCTTTCCTATCACTTTTTGTTACTCTTCTTTCCTTTTCAGGTGACTTTCCTGTGAACCAGGAAAACATTTACAGTACTGGGTGGTAACCATATAACCAACCACATGTGTGCCCTACATGTCAACAAGTGGGTTGCTGGTGAATTTGTGCATCTCCCCATAAAACAACTACCGATAACTCAAAGATAAATGGTCACACCTTACAGGATTATGGCGTCTGGCTACAGATTGATGGACAATGTTACAGGAGAGCAGACTGTTCATATGTTAGGCATATCTAACACATCACAATTGTTTCCTTATAAGTAAATGCTCATTAAACTACACTAATAAGGACTCTAGCTAGTCCAAGTACTGTACTGGAAAGTTTCAAAAGTCCAAGCAACTGTAACAAAGAAAAAGTCTGGCTTTATAGAGTCACTCCAATTTTTTTTTTTTTTTCCCTTAATGAAGTCAGGTTCAGGTTGTGTTAATAAAAAGAAAAAATACCCTTTAATGTGATGCCATGGTTAAGACCAAAGGACACCAAGGTTAGAATCAAATGATACCAAGGTGAGTACTGAAGGATATAAAGATCAGGACCACAGACTGCCAAGATTAGGCTCATATAATGCCATGAAGGAATTACTGCCCTTTTAGAGCAGTGGAATCATACATGTCACACACACAAAAATATATATAAAATAAAATAATAAATGGTTTGAAAAAAAAAAAAAAAAAAAAAAAAAATGCAGAACATGGCATACAATACAGGGTATTACTGAAAAATACTGAGAAACTGGCTAGAGGAATCAACCCTTTCGCCTACATGCACCCAGGTAAATATAAAAACAAGTCTTCTTAAACAGTACATTTCATCCATCATGTAAAGGCTTAAAAAAAATAAGAAATTAACTACTTATGATATTACACATACCAAACCTAACTATGAAGGCCACAAACACTGGTCCTAACCGAGACAATGATGGCTCTACCTCTCATGGTTAGGTTAGGTTTTGTTTGCCTTGATTTGTGAAATGTAAACAAAAAACCTTAGTAATTACCACTAAGTTCTTGTGGAAAAAACTGCTTCTACAAAACTATCCATTACCTTACCACCCTACTCGGAATTTTCCCTCTTTAATTTCATCATCAGCTATCTACAAGCTAGTCTCTCAAGTATGTTAACATCTCAAAACCAAGCTAAACGCTAAAACTTACTTTACCGTACTATATTCTGAATTCACACTATCCTTCAGCTATTTACTTGCAAACAGCACACCTTTCTACTTTTTACTTACACAACTCACATCAGAATGGTGTGAACATACCTAAGTTTCGTAGTGAATCAGTAAACCAATATTAAATCACCTTATCCTTTCATTCTCCAACACAACCACAAAACATACCACTGCCGAGAAGTCAACACTGATTTGATAAGATTACGAGAATATAACTTAAAGTTTTTCAGTCGTACAACTTACCTGTCCGCTGAACATTACACTGTCCATCTGCAGGTGGCACAGAGAGTAACGATGTCGTAAAAACGAAGAGATACTTCACAACCTTATCCCCCAAGCACAGCACCTTTCATGCACCTGGAGTCAGAAACTCGGGGATCGGGATGCTGAGAGGCATGTTCCAGCTCTGACATTACCCATAAAGGATTGATATTTTTTTCCTTGAAACATTGTATTTCTTTTCAATATCCTCTTTGATGAACTATTAAATATTAGAGGCAAACATATATGGAAGGAAACAGTAATGTTACGCGTCTGCATTGGTATTTTAGCTAAATTTACGAGCTTATCTCTATCCTTGATCAAATTATGGTCCGAGCCCTCGAAGTTCGAATTGCTGTCATGGCAAAGAGTGGGTGATGGATGGAAGGAAGGAGAAAGTGAGAGGGGAAGGGACAACACACACACACACACACACACACACACACACACACACACACACACACACAAACTCTAGAGGTATAAAAAAAAAAAAAAAAAGAAGGAAGGAGGGGCAAAGAGACGACGGATATAAAGAAAATAAATGTACAGTATAAGGAAGGAATGTATGGGAAGAAAGGAAGAAGAGGCAAAGAGAGGAAGAAACGGAGTACAAAATAATAATAATAATAATAACATAATCTCCCTGAAGGCAGGAAGTTGCAAGAAAAGTGGGAGGGGAAGAAGTGAAGAGAGATAGTAAAAGGAGATGGATGAAGAGTCGTGGAAGAAATGAAGGAGAAGGAAAGAAGGAAGGAAGGAAAGTCGTTCGCAGAGGAGGGAAGAAGGCAAGATGTGGGGAAGTTAGGAAGGTAGAGGAGAAGAGGAGGAGGAAGAAAAAACGATGAAGGGTTGCGGGGAAAGACAGGAAGGAGGGTACTGGAGGAGAGGAGAAGGACAGAAGGAGAGAAAGAAAAGTTAGAGAGGAGGGGAGGAAGGAAAGGTCACAGAGGAGAGAGGGAGGAAGGGGGAGGGAGGGTCGCTAAGGATGGGATGGAGGAAAGGAAGGGGAGGAGGGGTCGGGAGAGGAGGGAAAAGAGAACATAAAGGGGACATGACCTTCTTAACCCTCCACAGCACACCACCATCTTGGCCTGTAAGTGATCCGCCCTGTGAGGCCTGGCGGGGCAGGGCACGCAGCACCACACAAAACTCCGAACACTATCAGGCTCCTATGACTCACTCAGCTGAGTAAAAATGTTTTGACGTTAGTTGGCACGTATTACGACACAGCACGCAAATGATGAGTGTGGGGGGGTAGTAGTTGTAGGAGTAGTAGTTGTGGTAGTAATAGTAGTAGTAGTAGTAGTTGTTGTTGTTGGTCGTGGTGGTGGTAGTGGTGGTGTAGCAACAGCAGTTGCAGCAGCAGCAGCAGCAGCAGTAGTAGTAGTAGTAGTAGTAGCAGCAGCAGCAGCAGCAGTAGTTGTTGTTGTTGTTGTTGTTGTCGTTGTATCATCATCATCTACGTCACTATCATCGCCATCATCACCAACTGCAGCATCTTCATCGCCATTGACATGAAAAGGGTACCTGAATACATTACAGTAAGTGTGTACGAAGGGAAATTACTATTATATGTGATTCTCTGGTTTATCATCATTATCATTATTATCTTCATCATCATTATTATCATTATCTTCATTTTCATTATGATGCTTAGGGTAGAAAGACACATGGGACACAATTATATATATATATATTTATTTATTTATCTCAATAACACAAAACGATCAATGAATTAAATACATGATGTGTGTGAGTGGCAGGGATTATAATATCATTTTTGTATCTAAAATAAATGTAGAAGTCACAGCACTTACTTATGAAATGGTGGTAGTGACGCACCCCTCCAAGACCCTCCCCCCTCTTCTCTCTCTACCCCTCCAAGCTCCTCTTCTCTCCCTTTCTCTCCCCTTAAACCTTCCTATTCTCCTCCGAACCCCCTCCCCTCTTCCCCTCCAATCCCTGTTTTCATCCACTATTTCAACTCCCTTCTCTCCCGGTCTCGTAACGCCAACTCCCCTTACTGTTCTTCCCTCTTTCAGTGCCACTCTTCCTTCAGCTCCTCCTTTCTTTTCCTCCCGTTTCCTTCCTTCAAGTCCCTCTTCTTCTTCTCCTCCTCCTCCCTCATCATTTACTACTACTACTCATTCTCAAATCCCTCCCTTCCGTCTACTTTCCTATTTCAGTCTTCATCCCCCCTTCAGTTCCTTCACCTCCCCCTTCAGTCCTTCAATCTCCCCTCCCCCTTCATTCCCTTCGCTGCTCCAGTCCCTCTCCACCACTCTGTCACTTAGTCATATATTAGTCTTTTCAGCTTTGTTTTTTCCTTCCTGTTAGCAAAATGTTTCGCAGAAGTCTACCCCAGCTTAAGTCTAATATCGCCCTTTATTTATTTACTTATTTTACCTATCTATTAATTTATCTATTTATTTTTGTCACCAGTCTAAGCAGCAAGTATATCATCGAAGTTATACCAAGTTTATCAGCATATAATTGTTTTCAAGATTTCTATGATCGCTGTAATATTTTCCCTGAGCATATATCGTCTTTTTCAGCCTTATTCCCAAGTTTATACACACAGCCATGAACAAAATACCCTCTAAGTCTTATCCAGTCTTAAAGAGTGTGTTCTCCCCTGACGAAGCTCCCTAACCCTTTTCAGCTCAGTTGATGACCAAGTGTTAGTCAAAGTTTTATAATGGGAGGAAAACCACAGCATAAAAACGAAAGAACACACACACACACACACACACACACACACACACACACACACACACACACACACACACACACAAAGGCACCAACTCCTAACTTCAGCGAGAGGGATCTGGAATTTAAAAAAAAAATCAGTAAGTGATAGGAAATAAGAAACACTGAAGACATAAAAGAAAGCACAAGATCCCAACTTAATCCGAAGAGACTGTAACTCCACACCACCGCACTTTCTCTCTCTCTCTCTCTCTCTCTCTCTCTCTCTCTCTCTCTCTTGTTATATTCTTGTTATCTCAATGATTTTACTGAGCTTTGGGTAGACTTTTATAACTGGAGGGGTTTGATACAGCCTGAATAAGCCCTTTGAGCACGAGAGACGCTTCCTAAACTGATTAAACCTTGTGTGCTCCTGACAGACTTCCATGAACGTCGCCTGGTTTCAGTGTGTCAAACGAGGGGAAATCAGGTTAAGTTTCGCCCACATCAAGCCAAATAAGAACTTGTATCGGCTCACATCAGGTCACATTAGGTCACTTATGATCAAATTGGACCATAACACGTGAAATTGGGTCATATCAGGTCAAACTGTCACATTAGGTCAAAATACCGGTAGGCTGTTGTCAAACTGTCAAATTAGGTCAAAATAGGCCGTCAGGTCAAACTGGGCCATGTCACGTCAAATTGGGTCACATGGGGTCAAACTAGGCCGTCAGGTCAAACCTGGTCACATGGGCTCCAAATAGGCCATGTCAGATCAAACTGGGCCATGTCAGGTCAAACTAGGTCACAGGAGGACAAACTGGGTCACTCACATCGGGTCAACATTGGTCACACCGCATCAGGTCAAAATTTGTCAAGCTGGATCACATCAGGTCAGACTGGGTCACATGAGGCCAAAGGAGGTCGTGACATAAAACTAGGTCAAGAGAAAGGGGCGGTGCGCTGGGGGTGGGGGAGGGGGGGTTTGGGGGCAGTGGGGCTAGAAGGGGCGTGGGGGTTGAGAGGGGTCTAGGAGGAGGTGCGTAGCTAAGGAATTTTTCTTTTCTTTCTTTTTTTCTTTCTTTTTTTTTTAGGGCTCGGGGCATTGGGGAGGTGGTGGTGTGTTCATCTTTTTTTCTTTCTTTTTCTTGTTTCTCCCTTTATTTTTTAGAGGAGGGGGCGGCGGAGAACTGAGGGAAGGAGGCCATGTGTGACCCCTTTATATTTTTTTATGTAAGAGGAAGAGAGGAACTGGGGGGGGGGGCGGTGTGTCCTCTTTCTCTCTTCTTTTTTTCCCTTTTCTTACTTTTTGAGGAAGGGGGCTTGGAGGGGACAGGGTACAATGTTTCTTTTTCTTTCTTTTTTGAGAGGACGGAGGGGGAGTTGGGGGGGTCGCACTGCCCATATGGACGACCGAGAGTGATATATTAAAAAAAAAATCATTAATACATCTATAATTTCAACCTCAATGATCACCCAGACTTTTAATGGCGACTCTACCCTTTCAGTACGATAGCGTCTTTTTCATTCTTGCTTCCGACAGACGATTTTACTCAGCACGGGAGGGATTAGCAGCAATGAAGGAAGGGAGAGAGAGAGAGAGAGAGAGGCATCGTATTCAAGGAGTTAACTGACCCCCAGCTAAATAAAATCGTCTGAAGGTAGCAAGAAAAACAAAAATAAAAGAATTTCCCCGCTACATAACTTTCTTTTTCCTTAACACTTATTTTGCAGCGACTTAGCCGGGGTAGTGAGTCCTATGCCGCAGTAACAGAGGACACAGACATAGCATTACACTGTATATATATTTTAGTGGGTAGGTATATTGACACATGTGGCCGCCATCCCTTTATATAAAACCTAATGACTGAAGAAAATTAGGTGACCAAAGTGTGTAGGCAAGCATATACACCTTAACAACACACACACACACACACACACACACACACACACACACACACACACACACACACACACACATACACACACACACGAATATATATATGTACTTATGTGTATACAGTATATGGTTACGCAGTTTTGTTCTAATGTTCTGTACATGGAATAGAGGAATATGTTACAGAGGGAGGGGAAGAGGGAGTGAGGGGAGGGAGGAGGAGTCCAAAATGAGAGTAGAGGGAGTGAGGGAAAGGAGGGGGGGGGGTCCAACATAGGGGTAGAGGGAGGGGAAAGAGAAAAGAGAGTGGTGAGAGGAGGAGTGGGGATAGGACGAATGAGGCTGGGGAGGGAAAAAGGAAAAGAGGGGATTGAGAGAGGGTGAATGGGGAAGTGAGAAAAGGCATGAGTTAAGGGTGAGAATGAGGAAGGGAGGAGACTGGGGAGAGGAAGTAGGGAGTGAAAAGAGGGAGATGAGGGAGGAGTAGGGAGAAGGAGACAGAGGGAGTGGAGAGGTAGCAAGATAGGGAGACGGGTGACAAAAGCTCCCCAGGATCCGATTGCACTAAGGAGGGGGGAGGGGGAAGAGAGAGGGAAGGGAGGAGTGAAAGGGAGAATGGAAGTTGGTAAAAAAAAATGACAGGATGAGCGGAGTCGTTTCAAGATCTTATATTTTTTCTTCCTTTCTGTGTGTTGCGAGAAATGGGCGTGGAGAGAGAGAGAGAGAGAGAGGGATTCAATTGCTGCTACCGACCGACAACTTTACGCAGCTTATTATTATTATTATTATTATTATTATTACCAGCGGGATATGTTAGACTGAATAAAATTGTATGGTGGTCTATACTCCATCTGCAGTAAAACGGGCGGAACAGTAAAGAGGTAAAAATTAATCTACAAATAAAACACACACGGTAAATGAGACGAAACTATTGCTAAAAGAAGGGGGAACGAAGAGAAAGAGAAGAGAAAAAAAGGGAAGAGAAGAGAGGAGAAGGAAAGAGAAGAGGAGAAAAGAAGAGGAGAGAAAGGAAAAGAGGAGAAGGGAAGAGAAGAAGAAGAGAAGGGAAGAGAAGAGAGAAATAAGGCTTGGTTGTCAGATGCATGCCAGAAATAGGTCGCTTCATCCCCTGTGCCTCTCTAAAGCCTCGAGAATAGAGAGAGAGAGAGAGAGAGAGAGAGAGAGAGAGAAGAGAGGAGAGGAAAGAAGAGAATAAAAAAAAGAGAAGATGAGAGAGCACACAGTAGATAGGAGAGAAGAAAGAAGACAGAGAGAGAGAAATAAGATTCGTTTGAGTAAGGTGTGCCAGAATCGGTCGCTTCATCTCCTGTGCTTCTCTAAAACCTCGGGGATGCAAGTGGGATTGGATCAAATCTTATCCATGTCTCGCTTTGGAGAAGGAGGAGGAGGAAGGGGAGGAGAAAGATGAAAGAGAGAGGGAGATAAGGAGAAAGATGAGAGGGAGATGAGGAGAAAGATGGGAAGGAGAGGGGAGGAGAAAGATGAGAGGGAGACGAGGAGAAAGATGAGAGGGAGATAAGGAGAAAGATGAGAAAGAGAGAGAGAGGGGAGGAGAAAGATGGGAAGGAGAGGGAGGGGAGGAGAAAGATGAGAGGGAGGCGAGGAGGAAGATGAGAGAGGGGTGAAGGGAGAAGAGGGAGATGAGGAAAAATGAGAGGGGAAGGGAGTGGAGGGAGATGAGGATAAAGATGAGAGGGGTGAATGGAGGGGAGGGAGATGAGGAGGAAGATGAGATGGGAAGACAGGTGAGGAGAAAGATGAGAGAGAGGGTGAATGGGGGAGAAGTGAAGGGGAGAGAGGTGGGGAGAGACAAAGAGGGGTGAGGGGTAAAGTGGGGTGGTGAGAATGAGGGTGGGGAGGCTTGTGTGTGGTGAGGGAGAGAAGTGAAGAGGGGAGAGAGGATTGGGGTGATAAGGAGGGGAGGTGAGAGGGAAGAGGGAGTGACTCTGTGAGGAAGAGGTGAGAGAGAGATGAGGTTGTGAGAGGTGGGTGGGGGGAGTGATGGAGTGGGGTGAGGAAAGGGGGTAGGGTTCGAGGTGTTGAGTAGTGAGGGGGGAAGGGAGGGAGAGAGGGAGGTGGAGAGATGGAATGGCAAGGTGAGGGGTGAAGATGGACGGGGAAGTGGAAGTGTTAATTACAAAAGGTGGACGGGGCGGGACCCAAGTCAGGTGAGGTCATGTCAACAGGAAGACACAGGCAGATACACTCACACATGGCCTCCTTAACCCCTTCAGTACGAGGCGCCATATTGTTGCCTCCTTCAAACAACCTATCCATAAAAAAAAAAAAAAAAAAAAAAAAAAAAAATGGAAGGGGCTTGAAGCATTTATCATTAACCCTGTCAGTACGATGACTTTTTTCCCTTGCTTTATTCTTGCTACTTCCAAACAATTTTTTTCTTCTTCTATTATCATTATTATTATTATTATTTGACGAAAGGGGCTAGAAATAACATCCATAGTCTTGCCACCCCATGACGATTTTAGTGAGTTAACTTGCCTTTCAATTGCTACCTTCAGATGTGTTTGGGTAATTCAAGAAAATCTCTCTCATACTGACGAGGCTAATGGTGTAAAAAAAATATCAAAATATACAGAGAAACAGAAATGACACTAAAATATCAATGGCCAATAATCAATTTAAAATAATCTCCAAGGCTAATAATTGTTCTTTCTATTTACAAGCTGGTGTTGTGAAGAGACGGAATGTGTGATGGTGTGGGGCGGAGAGGGACGTAATATAACACTGGCCTGTATTCTCGTTGGGTAAGAAGCTCCCTAACACCTCTTCCTTAACGATTTATTTTCCAAACTACTCATCACTATCCCCTGGTTTGCTTAAGTCTTTTCAATAACGACACAGACTGCATGAAAAACACGCAAGAATACAGTATCGGAGCAGAATCAGAAATAAATCGGTAAGGAAAAGGTGTTAGTAAGCTCGCTAACCGTAGTACTAGAATACCGCCCACTGCCTCTCCTTCCCACATCTGCCCCTCACACCTGTCACACCTAATTAGTGCTTTTTTATACACCTGTAGTATTTTCTAACTACCTTTTTACACCTGCCATTCTTTAACCCATTCAGTCCAACGATGTATTTTTTCATTCTTGCTACCTCCAGACGATATTTTTTACTTTAGGAGCTTGACGATTTTTTAGTTTAGGAGCTCCAGACGATTTTTATAAGCTACAGACGATGTTTTTTTTTTTTATTTTTTTTTTTTTTTTTTTAGTTTAGGCGCTTCAGACGATGTTTTAGTTTAGGAGCTTCAGAAGATTTTTTAGTTTAGGAGCTCCAGACGATTTTTTAGTCTAGGAGCTCCAGACGATTTTTTTAGTCTAGGAGCTCCAGACGATTTTTTAGTCTAGGAGCTCCAGACGATTTTTTTTAAGGTGTAGGAGAGAAATTTTTAACTGGAGGGGTTAGATATTGCTTTCATTAACCCTTTCAGTACAAGATATCTCCTGGTAATTGAATATAATCATCTGGAGGGTTGCATCATTAAAACAAAAAATACATCAGCAGAATGGATGGATTATATTTTCCATACCTATCTGATTTCCCCCCCCCCCCTCCAACTCTAAAGCCTGTATTCTTGTCGGGTGTGAAGGCTCCCTAACACCTCTTCCTGAACGATTTATTTTCCAAACTACCCAGTAACTTCCCCTTGTCTGCTTCTTATGTCTTTTCAATGTCGACACAGATTGCATGAATAACACACAATGTAGTTACGGAGCGGAATCAGAAATAAATCGGTAAGGAATATGTGTTAGTAAGCTTCCTAACTATACCAGAACACCGTCATAAGTCCTCCACATCTGCTAATTGCTTTTTACACACCTCCCACACTTGACAGATGATTTTTCTAATATTTTCTATGCCCATATTTCCACAACTCCGTATTTAAGATTATTTACATCTATATTATACAACCACAATCAATCTTCACACCTGCTATGAACACCTTGGCTCTTCTCATGACACCTGCGATATATACCTGCTCTCTCTCTACACTTTAGTCAGCAGTCCACCGGGTCACGTTCAGTTGAGCCTGGGGCCATAACAACACATCTGCCTTCTTACACACCTGCCGTGACACACAGACGCACACTTTCCAAACACCTGCATTCGTTTTTCCGCACCTCAAATGAACATCATTTTCCTTTATTTAAATTTCATAATTGCCTTTTTATTTAATGCCTCAGTTACATACCGCGTCATCCATTTCTAATTCTCAGTTCTCTTTCAATATCTTTCTGTGCAGCCTACATTCTCCAACGTACATTTTTCATTCACCGTTACATTTTCTTTCGTTAAGAATCATTTCATACAATTTCATCCTAATTCTTCCTTTCAAAATTTTCTACACATATTCCTAAACCTTTCATTAGTTTTCATTTTCAAAAATATTAACATTTCCATTTTCAATTATACGCCCGTGAAACACATTGTCATCCATTCTTTCAAAAAATGTTAGTGTTTCCCCCAGATAACATTTTCGACCCTCGAATCTATCATATTCCCAGTGTGTTTTTTTTAATGCATACACTAAAGCTTCATATCTTCTTCCATCTTTAATATTATCACTGTCTTTCACAAATTTCTCAACATATTATACTCTACTTTTCATTCTCAGAGTCAATCATCATTGCCAATTTCTTTCAATACTTCCTGTATATATATACAACTACACATATCATACCTCCCTTGTTTTTCTCGTAGTCTACCCTAAACAATTTCTCTATGCATTTTTCCTTGAGTAACCTTGATTTTTTATTCTCATATTTTAAAACTGATACTTTTTTTTTTTTTTTAATGTATAATGCAAATACAACTACATACGTGCCTCCTTCATTGTTATTTTGCTAGTCTTTGCCAAAACATTCCTCCAAGTATTTTTCCTTGCTAACCATTATTTTTTACGCTTATTTTTTACCATAGGCATTTTCTTTCAATACATAATACAAATACAACTATATATTACGTACTTTCCCACACTAATGCTTATTTTCTATTCATATTTTTTATCATAGCTATTTTCTTCCAACGCATAATACAACTACATACATTCTTCTCTCCAAGTTATGATCATACTCTATCCTTGGCACTTTTCTCCAATGATATTTTATCGCCAAATCGTGCAACTTTTGACTTACTGTACTCATTTTACGCTAGCCTGGCCTAAAATTGCCATCTCTGCATAATGAATGCCAAGTTGTAGCCAGAGACTAACACTAGAATATGATGCTAGTCAGGAAGAAGTGCTGTGGAAAGGATGTAGATCAGTACCATTGTCATTACCAGCCACTGCTCTAAGCGAAATGAATGGCAATAAGACGAAAAGTTAGACCAAGTTAATGTAAAAGGAGCATATCGGCAAAGCTTATCAGCTTATCAAATACCACAACACCTTCATGGCCTCTCCCTCCATCGAATATCCCAACAAAACCACCATTCACATCTAAAGGCAAAGAGAATCAGGAGTCTCGGAGGAGTATATATATATTTGTATGGATGTATATAGTGGTCACGGGATGAAGAGTTTACATAATGCTGACAGGAAGAGAAATATACACACATATTTTTTCCCAACCCTTACCTGCCAGGAATTCTCTCAGCCGAAAAAAACATGTCGGCTTTTGGACCATTAAAATACCCAAGTGTGTCCATAGCAGCCAAAAATGTTAAGGTTTTTCTCGGCTGAATAAAATCGTTTGCTGACAGTCTTTATAAAAAAATAAAAAAAAATATGTGGGTATAACATTCCAAAAATGTCAAAAAATTCTCTTAGCTAAACAAAATCGTAAGCCACAGCTTGGATACAGCACTTAGGCAATTCCAAGGCAAAAGGGTTGAGAAAAGCTTTTATTTTTAACCCTTCAGATGCATGGATTATTGTTTTCTCAGCTAAACAAAATCATCTGCTTTTATATGAATAAAATACCTCCAAAATTCATTAAAGTTCGCGTCTCTTATTTCCACTGAACAAAAAAATCTGGTAGCCTGAAAACACTTAAAATATTAATCCAATTTTGGTTTTCTTTCTTTTTGTCATTTTTAAAGCTATACAAAATTTGCTGTTAACCTAGATAAGCCACCCAAAAAGTCCAATAAATTCTAAGAGTTTTTTTTTACCTAATCAAAACTATCTGTTGTTAATAAAAAAATAATAATAATTGCATCTGAAGGGTCAAAAGCATATCACGCTGACAGCTTCCGGTCTCCCGTTTTCTTTACGTATGATACTTTTTCTTTTTAAATCACCCACTGAGTCCGGGGATATCTTTTTTACAATATTTTTTACAACGTAGATTTTTTTTTTCAGATTAGGCTGGATTTTTTTACTCTAGAGGTTAGATATAGTCTTTGTAAATCCCTTCCATATTACAGAGCCTTCCATAAGCTGAATAAAATCGTCTGGCAAGAGAAAAAATAAAGAGACGAAAAAATCACTCAAAATCAGTGGGTTTCAATTCAGGACGTTCTTTTAAGTTATTCTTCCTGCCAACAGATGATTTTATATATATTTTTAAGCTTAGGAAAGGCTTCTCATATTTTAAAAGGATATCTGAACTTACCGGTACATCTAATCTCTCCAGCTTGAGAAGAGAGAGAGAGAGAGAGAGAGAGAGAGAGAGAGAATCATCGAGACTGCAAAAAATATAAGAAAAAAGAATATTCCCCCTCGATGGCTTAATACTACGTAATAGCATAATATTTTTTTTACACAATAATATCAGTCTCTGAAGTGTGGAAGGATTATACACTTCATTATTATTCACTTTTTTTATTGATTTTATTCGTTTTTATTCACTTGGCCGGTTTCATTCACGTAACTACACTTCAGTATAGATATTTCTTCATTTTATTCATATTTCATTTCGTTAGTCCAATTCAACACTTTATATTTACTTTATTCATTTTATTCTTACTCACCAGACTTATTCATTTTCATCATTTCATTCCCTCGGCCAGTCTCACTCGCCTCCAAGTTTATTCATTTTTATTCATCTCATTCACGTGACTAGTCTTATTCATCATATTATATTTCCTTCATCATATTCATCTCATTCACTTGGCCAAGATTATTCATTTTTATTCATCTCATTCCCTTGCCAGGAGTATTCATTTTTATTCATCTAATTCACGTGGGTGGTCCGACTTAGCACATTTCCTTCATTAAATTCGTCTCATTCACCTAGCCAAGATTATTCATTTTTATTCATCTCATTCCCTTGGCCATTCATTATTATTCATCTCATTCACTTGTCTAGTCTTCACCATCTCATTACTCATATATTTCCTTCATTAAATTCGTCTCATTCACTTGACCAAGATTATTCATTTTTATTCATCTCATTCCCTTGGTCATTCATTAATATTCATCTCATTCACATAGCTTGTCTTATTCATCACCTCAACACATTTCCTTCATTAAATTCGTCTCATTCACTTCACCAAGATTATTAACTTTTATTCATCTTATTTTCTTTCCAGGATTATTCATTCTTATTCATCTCATTCACGTGGGTAGTCCGACTCAGCATCTCACTACATTTCCTTCATTTCACTACATTTCCTTTATTCACCTCACTCACTTGACGTGGATTATTCAGTTTTATTCATCTCATTCACTTGGCTGATTAGAGTGAGGGGGGGGGAGCTTAATCCCTTCACACCGATGACGTCCCTTATAAATTACCCTCATTATCATCAGGCCATTACGATTAAACTGATACGCATGTGGTAATTAAGAAGCTAAAAATACTCTCTCTTTCTCTCTCTCTCTCTCTATCATATTTTTCTTATACGTGTCCGCAATAAAACTGAATCTTTTTATCATTTTTTTTTCAAGTATTCATCCCCGTTTCACCTTTCTACCACGCCCATTCTCAAATTAATTACTACCTGAATAACGCTCAGATATCCCAATATTTTTGACGTCAAAGATGGTTTCCCTTCCTTCATTCGGTAAGTTTGTTTTGCTAATGTATGCCTGTATGGGGAATAACTCTCGTCTACTTTCAGTTTTTTATTTTGTAACACATGTATCCTCACTCTCATCACCATCACTGTTATCCTCATCATTATCATCATCACCTTCCCCCTCATCATTACCATCATCATTATCATCACTGACATCCTCATCATTATCATCATCACCTTCCCCCTCATCATTATCATCATTGACATCCTCATCATTATCATCATCACTGTCACCCTCATCATCATCATCATCACTGTCATCTTCATCATTATCACCATCATCGTCATCTTCATTATCACCATCAGTGTCATCTTCATCATTATCATCATCATTGTCATCCTCATCATTATCATCATCACTGTCATCATCATTATCACCATCATCGTCATCTTCATTATCACCATCAGTGTCATCTTCATCATTATCAACATCATTGTCATCCTCATCATTATCATCATCAGTCATCTTCATCATTATCACCATCATTTTCCTCATCATCATTATCACCACCACCATCACTGCCGGCAAAATCATTCTCATCACGGTCACTATCATCACTGCAATCGTCACTGGCGTCATCACTATCGTCACACTCATAATCAACTTCATTATCATCACCAATAGTACCACTATCATCATCATCACCCATATCATTACTATCATCATCATCATCAACAATATCACCACCATCGCCATCATCAGTATCATTATCACCGTCACCATCTTCATCATCATCACCATCAGTGTCAGTATCACCAATATCATCAGTATTGGTGTCATCATCATTACCACCACCATCATCACCAACACTATAATCATGATTATCATCATCATCGTCATCACCAACAATATCATCACCATCACCAGTACCAATATCACCATCACCACCATCACCCTCAGTGTCAGTATCATCATTATCATCATCATTATCATTACCAGTATCAATGGTACCATAATTATCATCATCATCATCACTATCATCACCATCATCACCATAAATTTCTGGCCACCGACACCACAATACACTATAATATTCCGAGCCTAATATCAAGACTAATGTTATAATATTTCTTAACACCTCAACAGAACTAAGACTGCTTAAAATGTTACTTGAAAATCCCCAGTATCTAGACCAATATTCCTCAGTTGCTTACCGAATATTCCTCAATTCCTCACCATCTAACTCTCGTGTGTTGCGGAGTTATCATTCTGTACGCCAAATGCCACAACCACGCCCATATCAGCAGACTGAGCCAACTCCTCAACACAGTGCCACACCAGTCTCAAGTACAGTGCTGTTTTCGGACCATCTGTGCATTTAAAGATATATATAATTCCCATTTTTGACTGCCACACCATAGGTAGAAAAAAAAAAAAGTATAATCGTCCATAAGTGCGTTCTCCATAAAATATTCTGAGGATTGACTGACAACACCATACATTTCAAAAAATAATAATAATAATGATAATAATAATAATAATAATAATAAAGGCTGTTTTTCTCCCCTCACTCTACTCACCAACTCCCCTCGTTCCTAATCCTGGCACTCGCTCCCCTCATCTCCCCGACCCTCTCACAACCTTACTCTCACCCACTTCCCCTTCCCTCCCCATCTCTCTCTCTCTCTCTCCACACACCCAACGCCTACTTCTGTTTCATTTCCCCTACATCCCTACCACCCTCACTACATTCTCTCTCTCACACCCCCTCCCACTCAAATTCACTCCCTATCACTCTCCCCACATCCCTTTCACTCCCCCTCCTCCCCTCTCACTCGTCCTATGTCCCTCTCACTCGCCCTACTCCCCTCTCACTCGCCCTACTCCCCTCTCTCTCCCTCTACTCCCTTCTCACACCCTCCTCCTCCCTGCCACCGTCACTCCCACCTCTTCCTTGTTGGCAGAAGTATCGAGTGTTGACGGCTAAGCAACCAAAATAACATTCACTTTACAACATCATTATACACACACACGCACCTGTTCCCCCCTTACACACACACACTTTCCATTTTCCTGTTTCTAGTGTCACCTTCATTTCTCTCATTTTCCATTATTCCCCCCCCCCCAACTTCTTCCATATAAGACTCATTTCCCAGTTCTCTGTCGTTTCTCCTGTATTAATTTCTTAAGATTTCTAGTTTTCTTTTCTTTTTCCCCCTGCATCTAATCTCTCTTTAAATCCTTACTTTTTTCTCTCCCTCCCTCCACACATGGGTCATTTCATTTTTCCCGTCTTTCTCTTCCTCCTCCTCTTCCTTCCCACCTCATCTCCCTCCTCTTCTTCTTCTTCATTTCCTGCTCATTTCACAAAACACACCATCTTGTATCTCGACGTGACCTACGCTTTGTTAATTTATCATCCTCTGTTTTCTTTCCCTAAATTCTTTTCTTTAATTTTTCTTTTGTCTTTTTTACGCCTTTTTTTTTTTTTAGTTGATGTTGTCTATTTTTTTTTTCGTTTTTTAGTTTCGTTTTCTCCCCCTCTCGGTTTTTTTTTTCCTTTTAGTTTCCATAGTAAAATCTTTCATATGTTTCCCTTCTTTCTCACTTTTTTTTTTTCGTCTTTCATTCCTCATTTTCTTCCTTTCCTCACTATTAGATTTTTAAAGTCTGTTTCCCCCCCCCTCTCTCTCTCTCTTTGTCATTTTCTCCGTATTCTGCGTGTCCTACCGCCAGACGCACAATCCTTACCATGGCACTTCTTCGTGACTAGCACCATCTTCTAGTGATGATCTGCTATAGCCTAACACGTAAGGTAGGGAGACGACAATTTTTCGCCAAGTTAAAGTGAACAGAGCACACACATCACTTTTTCTCGACACGACACTCCAAACAGATTTCTACTAAGCATTCCTCCATTATAGCCTTCCATCTTGTCCCTGACCTCCACCCTCTTCTTAATTCTCCAGTTTTTCTTCCTTGGATCTCGTTCTTGCTCTTCTTCTCCCACTTCTTCTTCCTCTACGTCTCTTCTATCAACACTTCTTCCCGCCACTTCTATGCATTCCTCCACTATGCCCTTCCATCTTGTCCTTGATCTCTTTTTAACTCCCCATTCTTTTATCGTTGTTGGTCTCCCTCTGCTTCCTCTAGTCTCTTCTCGCTCCCTCCTCCAAGATCTTCCAAGCCATCTTCCCTCATACACTCTTCCACTTAATCCTCCCATCTCGTTCTCGGTGTTCCCCTCCTCAGTCGCCAATCATTTTAACCCCTATGATATTTCTATTAGCTTTCCACTCTACAAGTATTTTTTATTCTGATTTCAGTGTTTTAGTTATTTCGCTTTTATTATTATTATTATTATTATATAATTGTTATTATTATTATCATTACGCCTCTGATTCAGACCTGGAAAAGCGAGTTATTTCGTTACTCATTTCATTTTTTGTCTTTTTTCCTGCCGTTTCTGACTGCATCCTTGAAACCTCTCTCTCTCTCTCTCTCTCTCTCTCTCTCACACACACACACACACACACACACATTCTCGTTCATTCTAATTTCCGCGTATTTATTTTTTTCGTCCTTTTTCCTGCCGTTCCTGCCTCAGTCCTGGGAACGCCTCGGTCTGCCGTTCGATCAATCACACAGAGAGGCAGAATCGTTCATCTTTCTCCCCGCCAACCCTGTCTCTCGCCTCTCTTTAACTCACCATCCATCAGACTCCGCCGAGATTCTCTCCCTCTCTCTCGCTTTCTTTTGCTAACAGATCTCCTTCCATCTCATTTTTCATCGTTCTTATCTTTATTCCTCCTTTCCCTTACCTTCCTCCTCCCCCTCCATTTCCTTCTCCTCTTCCTTGTTTTGCACTTCTGCTTTGTAAATTCCTCATCTGCTGCCACCCATCACGGCAACCGAAAATATTTGCTGTTTTTCCCTCTCTTTTACTCATTTTCCTTTTTCCTTTCCTGGTCCTCCACCTCCTTCTATTTCTCCTCCTTCCTCCTTCGCTTCGTTATTTCCTCGTCTCCTCTTCTTCCTCACTTTCCACCCACCACAAAACACGAAAAAGAATTGGTTCCTTCACTCGACAATAATTTCTTCTTGTATATTTTTCTTTTTCTCTCTTCTCCTCCTCCTCCTCCTTCGTACCACCACCACCACCACCACATCATCATCATCATCATCATCTCTTTTAAGATCTATTTCAGCTTTCTTCCCTTCTCTTCTTTCTCTGCATGCCAGTTTCTCTTCGTATCTTTCTTCCCTATCATTCTTCTTTTTCTTATTTTTATTTCCTTCCTCTCATTAAGATTACCACCATCGCAGCACTATAATAATCTTGCTTTTCTTTCTTTCCTTCTCCCTCTCTTTTCTCTTTCTTTTTCAATTCCTGTATTTCTCTTCTTCCTTCCTCTTACGTCATCTGCTTACCTTTCCTTTTCCCTCGCCTCCACCACATCACATCATAATGGGGTTAAGGTTCTTATTATTTTTCTTTCTTTTTCTCTCTTCCTTCTTCCTTGTACATTAAATTTCTCTCTTTTCTAATTCAGATTTTCATCTTTTTTTGCACGTTCACTTTTTCCATTCGTCTTCCTCTCCCTTCTGCATACCAAAGTTTTAATCTTCCTTTGGCCTGTTTTCTTTTCTCATCTTTCTTTCTTTTCTCTTTTCCTCATTTTCTTTCTTTCTTTCCCTCTTCTTTCGTCTTCTTCTTCCTGTCGCCTTCTCTCTCTTGATTCCGTCTAGCCACGAAGCGTTTTTCATTTCTCAGCCATTCTCCTCTTCCAAAATGTACCTCATTCTTCTTGATCATGTCTCTCTCATTCTACTTCCATTCTCGCATATGTTCTGTCATTATTCTCTCTCTCTCTCTTAGCTTTCTCCTTTCTATAAATTCAGTCCATAATATCACAAGAAGAGTCCCACATCAACATTTTCTCTTAAATACCTCCATTATCTCCATGTCCTTCTCCTCCTTCCTCCATCGCTCTCCTTCTCTTTACTCTCTCCTTCTTCTTCCTCCATCGCTCTCCACCCCTTTATCCCTTCCTTCTCTCTTTTTTAATCCATCATATCACACGAGGAAGAGTCCCAGATTAACATTTTCTCTAAATTCTCTCCACGTCCTTCCTCTCTTTCCTCCATTTCTCCTCACCCCCTCTCCCTTCTCCCTCAGGACATAGTGCCGATTAGTTTCTTGCTCTCTATTTGCTCTTTTTCTCTCTTTTTCTTAGTTTATGTCTCTCACTGTCTCTCTCTTTTATTTCAGTCCATCATATCGCACAAAGACGAATCCCAGATCAGCACTTTCTCCCCGTTACCTCCACGCTCCTCTAAGCTATCCTCCCCTTCCTCTCTCTCTCCCTACTCTCTCTTTTCCTCTTTTTCCCTCTTTCTGTCTTTTTCTACTCACTTTCGGCCAGTTTCTGTCTCTCACTGTCTCTCTCCTTTATTTCAGTCCATCATATTACACGAAGTCGAGTCCCAGATTAGCACTTTCTCCCCGTTACCTCCACGCTCCTCTAGGCTTTCCTCCCCTTCCTCTATCTCTCCCCACCCCCTCTTTTCCTCTTTTGCCCTCTTTCTGTCTCTTTCTATTCACTTTCGGCCTGATTCTCTCTCTCTCTCTCCTTTATTTCAGTCCATCATATCACACGAAGACGAGTCCCAGATCAGCACTTTCTCTCCATTACCTCCACGCTCCTCGAGGCTTTCCTCCCCTTCCTCCATCTCTCCCCACTCCCTCTTCCTTTTCCTTCAGGACATAATCCCGGTGTCGTAGGCGGTGTCCTCTAGTGTCTGCAGCCAGTTAAAGATCATCATGTTCCTCTCGTACTTGGTCAGAGGTCTCCCACGGTCCCTCTCCACATCCCTCGCGGTCAGACTCAGGTTCTTACTCTGAGCCTGGCTACTGGCTGGGGGTGCGGTGGCAGGCAGCTCCACCTCCTTGCGGATGATCTTGAAGACGTCTTGAGGGGCGGGCTGGCGGGAAGGGACCACCAGCGTCACACCGCCCCCGTCGATCTGAGGAAGGGTGAGGGTGGATGGTGAGTGGCGTCATTAAAAAAAAAGAAAAACAAAAAGAGACAGATAGACAGATGGAGAGAGAGAGAGAGACAGAGAGAGACAGAAGTACCATCAGGGTCACACCACCGCCATCCATAAAAAAAAAGAGAGAGAGAGACAGAGAAAGTGACTGACATGACCTACATACAAAAAGAGAGCAAGTGAAGTGACGAAGAAGGAAAAGGAAGTGAAGAAAATAAAAAGACGTGAAAAGAAAAGAAAAATTTAGGTGGGGAATGAGCTCTGAGGGAAAAACCAGGAAAAATTAGAGTGACCAAAAAAAAAAAAAAAATTAAAAAAAAAAAAATAAATAAAGAAGTGAGGCTGCTATTCTCAAGGAAAAAAATTGTCATCTTCAGGAAAATAAAATCAGGGAAAGACAATGAGGACAATACAATGAGGAAAAGAAAATGAAATGAAAATGAGGACAATAAAATGAGAAAAGAAAATGTGGGAAAAGAAAAAATGAGGAAAAGAAAAGAAAAATTAAAAATGAGGAAAATAAAATAAGGGATAATATAACGTGTAAGGTAAATATTAAATAAGGAGATTCAATAACAAGAAGCCTGATCTGTGTGTGTGTGTGTGTGTGTGTGTGTGTGTGTGTGTGTGTGTGTTATAAACCAAGGGACAGTCATAAGCTAAAAAAAGTAGTTTGCCATTTCCCAAAATAAAGCAGTAAAGATTCCTATCGTCCTGAGAGAGAGAGAGAGAGAGAGAGAGAGAGAGAGAGAGAGAGAGAGAGATTTTAACACCAGTGACGCTATTTCTTTTCTCATTACGAAAAAATTTTATTAAAGAAAACGAGGAACACCAAACAGACTATTACGTCAAGGAAGATAACTCTCTCTCTCTCTCTCTCTCTCTCTCTCTCTCTCTCAACATTATTATTATCGTTCAACATTTTCCTTTGTCAACTGCCTAGGTCCTCCCTCCCCCTCACTCACTCTCTCTCTCTCTCTCTCTCTCTCTCTCTCTCTCTCACACACACACACACACACACACACACACACACACACACACACACACACACACACACACACACACACACAACCCCTGACTTCAAAATCTTGATAACGACAAAGAAATATAGGAAAATCAAGATGGAAAATTGTGATATGTGAAGGGAGGGGAGGGGAGGCAAGGGGAGGAGGGGAGGAAAGAGAAAGAACTGTAGTTGGTGAGAACAAAGGGTGATGGGGGAGGGAAGGGAGGGAAAAGATGAGGGGAAAGGCGGGGAAGATGAAACAGGTGAGGGAGAGGGGAGGGAAAGGGAAGGGAGGGAGGCAGTGGGTAGAGGGTGGGGGAGAAAGAGAATTACAATTTGAGTGGATCTGTGAGGAAAAGGGAGCAAGAGAGAGAAGAGGGGAAGAGAAGAGGGGGAGAGAAGAGGGAGGGAAGAGGGGAAGAGAAGAGGGGGAGAGAAGAGGGAGGGAAGAGGGGAAGAGAAGAGGGGGAGAGAAGAGGGAGGGAAGAGGGGAAGTGAAGAGAAAGAGTTAGGAGGGAGAGAGGGGAAGGGGCTTGAGGGGAGGGGAAAGACAGAAGAGATGGGGAGTGAATAGGGAGGGGGGAGGGGAGATAGTGGATAAAGGAGAGAGAGAGAGAGAGAGAGAATTGCGATTTGTGAGGAAAGTGAGAGAGGAAGGGGGAAAAGAAGAGAGAGAGAGGTGGTAAGGAGGAAAGGGGAGGGGAGAAGAGAGGTGAAGGTAAGGACTAGGAGGTGGGAAGAAGGGAGGATTCTCTCTCTCTCTCTCTCTCTTCTCTCTCTCTCTCTCTCTCTCACGGGAAAGGGCAAGTGGAGATTGGAAAAGGATAAGAGAGAGAGAGAGAGAGAGAGAGAGTTCAGCTAACCAATGTGATAAAGGACAAAGGGAGAGGGAGAGAGAGAGAGAGAGACTAGCTCTTTTCTTGCTCCCATTCTTCATCATTTATTGCGCTATTTTTCATTTCTTCCTCTTCCACGTTTCATCTCTCTCTCTCTCTCTCTCTCTCTCCTTCCTTCCTTCATATTTATCTCCTTTTATTCTTTCTTTCCTATATATCCTTTCTCTCGCCACACTTTATCTTTTCTCTGTACACACACACACACACACACACACACACACACACACACACACAAACAAACACCTCTTCCACACAACTCTCCTTCCACATCCACCTTAATTTCAGATCCACTTCTTCCCATTCCACTGTCAGTCTCCACCAACCCACACAGTTCTCCATGTCCCTTCCTTCCCTCTCCACATCCCTCCACATCTTTTCCACATTCTTCCGCTCTTCCATACGGTCTTTTTCACCCTCCCCACACTCTCACATCCTTCCACATTCTCTCCACACTCTCCCACATCATTTCCCACCCTTCCACATCCTCTCAAACTCATCCATATCCCTGCAAAACCATTCCACAATCTTCCATACCCCACTACATCCTTTCCACATCCCTCCAACCTTCCATGAGCTCTTCTGCATCCCTCCACACCCCTTCCACACTCATCCGCATCCCTCCACATCCTTCCCACTCTCTTCCACATCCATCCTACAATCATTTACATCCTCCACATCAATCATCATTCCTCCATACCCACTCCACACCCATCCACATACATCCACACCCATTCCACATCCTTCCAACATCCCTCCACCCTTCCACATCCTTCCAGTCTTCCATAAGCCCTTCCACATTCCTCCACCCTTTCATAAGCCCTTCCACATCCCTCCATCCTTCCATACGCCTTTCCAGTTTCCTCCACCCTTTCATACGCCCTTCCACATCCCTCCACCCTTCCATACACCCTTCCACATCCCTCCACCCTTCCATACGGCCTTCCACACCCACCCACCTTCACTCCACCTGCTCCACCTGCGCCAGTGCCCGTGTCCAGCTCCACCTCTGACTGGGAGAACCTTTGCAGCGCCTTGTATGTGGTCATGAGGCGCCGCTTGATGTAGTTCTGGCGCACCTGTGGGGGGGAAAAGAGGAGGGGTTAGGCAGGCACAGGCAGAGGCAGGCAGGCAGATAAACAAGTAGATGGATAGGCAGATAGATATAGAAGGACGAACTGACAGATGGAGATGGATAGAGAGAGAGAGATACATGGGCGCCGCTTGATGTAGTTCTGACGGTGTGGGGGCGAGTGGATGTGTTAGGCTGGGAAGGTGGATAGATGGAGATGGATGGATGGATGGATGGATGGATATATGGATGGATGGATATATGGATGGATGGATGGATGGATGAATGAATGGATATATGGATGGATGGATGGATGGATGGATGAATGAATGGATGGATGGATGGAAAGATGGATGGATGGATGGATACAGACAGAGGAAGACAGATAGATAGATAGACAGGCGAACAGATAAAGACAGATAGATAAAGACGGACAGGTAGATGTAGAGATGGATAGATCAGATATAGATGGAGAAAGACAGAAAGATTAGACAGACAGACAGACAAACAGATAGACAGGTAAAGGGACAGATATACAGAGAGACAGATAGATCGATAAACAAATACAGATACGCAAAAAAAGATAGACAGGCAGACAGACAGACAGAAAGATACAGAAACAAACATATAAAAAGATAGATGCAGAAACAGTTACACATACATACAGACTAAATCACCTCTGAACGTGCCAAGAGCGCCGCCACCACTAAACCACCAGGCGACTATGATACTGCAACCCAAAATGTGCCTTACGTACCCTGAACATGGAGGCTAAATTTAAGAGCTTAGTTGGCTAGGAGGGGGTAGAGTTGATGGAGCTTACCCCCCCCCTGTGTGTGTGTGTGTGTGTGTGTGTGTGTGTGTGTGTGTGTGTGTGTGTGTGTGTGTGTGTGTGTGTTTCAATATATATTAATGTTTTACTTTAGCTTTCATTTCCCTTTATTCTCTCTCTCTCTCTCTCTCTCTCTCTCTCTCTCTCTCTCCAAAAGATATGGGCACTGTCAGGAAAGGTAGGATATGGGGTATGTGGTAATGAATGTGGCAATGGTGAGGCAGCAGGGGTGAGGCAGTATGAAGGCAGAAGTAAGGCAGAGACAGGGTTGAAGTGGAGGCGAGACAGAGGTAAGGCAGAGGCAATGTTGGGGCAGAAGTAAGGCAGAAGGAGGGATGAGGGAGGTGAGGCAGAAGCGAGACAGATGTAAGGCAGATGGGAGGAAGGTAGGCTTGAACAGAGGCGAGGGAGAGGTTGGGCTGAGGCAGAGGCGAAGCAGAGACGGGGCAGTGGCGAGGCAGAGGTGAGGCGGAGGTGAGGCAGAGGTGAGGCGGGAAAACACCAGTTCTTTTAATCTCTTTATTTTGGTCTTTATTTTTTGCTGGTCTGTGTCTCAAGGTCAGTAACATCCGGGAAAGCAGACGGAATGACGCTGATATGCAACCCCTTCACCACCAGGACGTGCTTTTATTTTATTCAGGGTAGTTTAAATATTGCGCCAACCAATTCTCTGGCCCATAATGTCGTCGGTAGAGATCCCTAACACCTCTCCATTAGCGATTTATTTTAAGATATGACTAGTTAATATCCTCTTGCACGTTATGTATGTTAAGTGCGATACTAGAAGAATTTACATAAACAGAAGATGGCAGTAAGGTGTAATAAGCGGTGGCTCAATCGGTAGAGAGTTGGCCTGCAGTCCTGACGGACCCGGGTTCAAATCCCGCTGAGGCAGGGAACAGTTTAAGGATTTGAAAGTCATAAAATCAAACTTTACTGATCTACCAGAAGGCCCGCCGACATGTCGTAAAAATACCCCCGCTAATACCAATACACCAGTCCTGTATGAGACAGCCCTAGCATGTATTCAATATGGACGGTGGGTGTTAGCGCCGAAGTGGTGACATGTAGAGGTGTGCGGTACGTAGGAGGACTACTGGGCCTTGAAAGCAGGCTGTGTAGCCTATGCCCAGAGTCAGTCACATAAAAAAAAAAAAAAAAAAAAAAAAAAAATCGCTGAGGAGAAGGTGTTAGGGAGCTTCCGTGTACAAAAACGAGAATACGAGTATCAAATTTTACTTCCTCTAATCTTTTTTTTTTTTTTTTTTTTTTTTACATCTACTAAATGTGTGGATGGTCAGTAATATCACCAGGAAGCCAAAATCTCTTCTCTTACCACACCAGCTGACAGGGCCGTCCCCTCAACACACAAGACGGGAGAACTCTATATACGGGGTCTATTAAAACGATCATATTATTTTATTTTGGATAGATCGCTGCTGGTAATGGGGTTAGGGACGACAATATCCAATCCCTTCAGTTCCAAAAATCTCCCTTATGAGGAAAATCGTCTGAAGATGCTGGGAAAAAGAGAAAAATGAGAAAAAGAGATAAAAAGAGAAAAAGAGAATAATGAGAAAGAGAAAATGAAAAAAAGAGGAAAATGAGAGAGATAAAAAGAGAAAAAGAGAATAATGAGAAAAAGAGAAAATGAGAAAAAGAGATAAAAAGAGAATAATGAGAAAAAGAGAAAATGAGAAAGAGATAAAAAGAGAAAAAGAGAATAATGAGAAAAAGAGAAAATGAGAAAAAGAGATAAAAAGAGAAAAAGAGAATAATGAGAAAAAGAGAAAATGAGAAAAAGAGATAAAAAGAGAAAAAGAGAATAATGAGAAAAAGAGAAAATGAAAAAAAAGAGGAAAATGAGAAAAAGAGGAAAATGAAGTTACTGGATAGACAGGGTAATTATTGACAACCCTTACGCCAATCTCCCCCCCCCCAGAGGTGATAATGATGATGATGATGATGATGATGAAAAGGAGGCAGACGAGGAAGAGCAGGATGATGATGGTAACAATTAAGATAAAAATGATAATAATGATGATGATAATAATAATAATAATAATAATAATAATAACTGAGATGATTTTCCTACACTACATCCAACAGCATATTCCACCTTTACCCCCTCCCTAACCATCCACACACACACAATCTTCCCGTATCTACATGCATGGTCGGCGATACCATGGAGACACACACAGAAAGTATACTTGTTTTTCAATTTTATGTGATCTGCGTGACGGCTTACTGTTGCGTCACATTTTTCTGTACAAACGAGCGTCACTGTTACGTTACATTTTTTCCCGTAACACTGTCCGATTAAATATTTTTTTTTCTGTGATGTGACGGAATTTTTTTGTGACGCCTCGTAACGTAACAAATACACGTCACACCACCGCATCATAGTTTCCCGTAACAATCCCACTTTATAGACAGACATAAACTGATAGATATAGAAAGATAGATATAGATAAAGATCCCGAGTAATGTATTTAACTTTAAAAAAACGTTACGCTGTTACGTCACAACTTTTCGTAACACTGTCCCATTACCTACCTACTTTTGTGACGTTACGGAGGTTCTCAGTAACGCCTTGATTTATGTATGTAACACGAATGCATCATGTTTTTCCTTCACACTTTTCGATTAGCGCCTTACTGTAGGTTTTTTTTCTGAAACACAGAATTCTCTCTCCCTCTCCCTCTCTCTCTCATAAAGCAAGCCTGTCAAGGTCGCAACAAATATATATGCGGAAGTGTATAATTCAACTCCCATTTTCTTTAAGGCTGTAATTTGTCAGCTGGAAGGGGAAACTAACATGAGCGAAGGACGCTACTGTTGATACGAAAATTTTATCACAGTCATTTTTCTTTTCTTTTTTATTTGCGAGGGAAGGGGGATGATTTTCACTTTCCATTTTTTTTTACTGCATGATTTTTACCCCTGCCCTACTCTGATGCTATATATATATATTTTTTTTATACGGCTAGGTGTGTGTGTGTGTGTGTGTGTGTGTGTGTGTGTGTGTGTGTTCTTACTCCTCAGAATACCTGAACTATTATATTCTGTGCCATTAAAATTATGTATTACCTTTTCCCTTTATTTTTTATTTATTTATTTTTTTTACCGTTTTCTCAGCATTTTTTCCAAATTTAATCTATTTTTTGCTGCAACACGTCCAGCTCTGTGTAACTTTCCATGGCCTTCACCACAATCGTTCACTGACTGTTGGAGGCAGCATCATCATCATCATTTTCATTATCATCATCATCATCATTTTCATTATCATCATCATCATCTTTCCACCATCGCATGCTTTAGTGGGAAATAAGGTGATGACATATATACATTAAATATATAAATAACCTGAAAGTGGTGAGAGAGCGCATACCCCCGCCACTGCCAATAATATTTAAGATTAACAGCTGAATTCCTCTTTCCTATCAGACGACTAATTTTACGGTCCCACATGGTCAGTTAATTCTACGGTCTTAGTCTGCCACGTTACACAATTTTGGAGAGCGCATACCTCCGGCAACGCCAATAGAATTTATAATTATTTGTACCCGGATCCTTCCTAATATCTAATCAACTCGTCCTTTACCCACTGCAGTGATATCTGATGACTTTTATTTTTATTTTTTAGATATGTATACAAACAGACACAGGTGAATACATAATCACTTCCAACTTCGGTGCGGGAGGTAAATATAAGTATATAAGTATGTATTTAGATGGGTAATTACCCCAGACAAATAAAGTCAGACACACAGATAGATGGATAGATGGATGGACAGACAGAGAGAGAGAGAGAGAGAGAGAGACAGACAGACAGACAGACAGACAGACAGAGACAGAGACAGACAGACAGACACAGATATAGACACACAGACAGATGACAGATGGAGGGACTGAGAAGTAGTTAGAAATCGACAGACACAACAAAACACACAGGATAATAGATAGACAGATAGAAAGACAGACAGCCAGATAGACAGGCAAGCAGGTAGGAAGACAGACAAGTATAAAACAAAAACAGGAAAAATAATAATGACGACACTATACTGAAAGGAATGAAGGAAAATCAATTGGGATGGGATGAAGGAATTTTGTCATGGTGAGGCTGTGTGGAATGAAGATAGATACAGTGAATAGATAGATAACTGGAGGATAGATACAGTAGGTAGATAGATAGATGGATAAATAGATAGATGAAAAAAGTGACTGATATATTGACTGACTGACTGACAGTTTGATAGGTAGGTAGATAGGGGGACATTGATAGATATATAAACTGATAACACAGATAGATAGATAGATAGACAGTGAGAGAGACAGACCGACACAGACAGACATATGAACAGACAGACAAACAAGAAAACAGTCAGATAGATAGATAGATAGATAGATAGCCATGACAGAGAGACAAATGAGTAAATGCTGGTTATAAGAGAAAATCCAATGAAGGAAGGCAATTGAGTTTGGATGAAGTTGCCAGAAAATCATTAGGGAACAGACAGATAGACCGATCGACAGACAGATAGACAGAGATTGATAGAGATAGATAGATAGAGATAGATAGATAGAGATAGATAGATAGATAGATAGATAGAGAGAGAGAGAGAGAGAGAGAGGTGAGTGCTGATTATGAAAGGATTTGAGGTTGGGTTTTAGTGAAGGACTGCAGTTGAATAGGGTGAAAAGGATGTGTGGAGGGGTATCAATTACGGCACTGGGGAGTAGATAGATAGGTAGACAGACAGACAGATAGATAGATAGACAGATAGACAGTTAAACAGATGGTAGATAGATAGGTTGAAAAATATATATAGATAAATAAACAAATGAGCAGACAGACATAGACAGACAGGCAGACAGATACAGACAGCTAAATAGACTGATAGGTAGACAGACAAACAGACAGGTAGACAAACTGATATAGACAGACAGACACAGAGAGACAAATACAAAGTTGAACAGAAAGACAGACAGATCGACAACGACTGATAATAGATAGATAAACAGATAGATAAACAGAAAGGAGAACGATGGTTTTGAAAGGAAATGATATAAAGAGGAGGGCTGGTCCGGCATGAAGGACTGCAAATCAATAGAGGGAATGAAATGCATGGAGTTCTATTAATTACCGCGGCATCAGGAAGTAGACAGATAGATAGATAGATAGCTGGTTAGAAAGACAGACAAAGGGTTCAGAAACAGGCAGGCAGAAAGACAGACAGACTGACAGACTGACAGACACAGACTATAGATAAAAACAAATGGACAGACAAATAAACTGATATGTTGATAGAAACTTAGATACGAAGGTGGATAGATACAGATAGACAGACAGACAGATAGACATAGGAGTGCATGCTGAAGCTGTGAAAAAGATGCACTGAAGTGGAATGAAGGACTGAAGCTACTGAAGCTGAACACGCGAGGAATATTGGTACGATGTGTGTGTGTGTGTGTGTGTGTGTGTGTAAGAGAGAGAGAGAGAGAGAGAGAGAGAGAATGACCACAAAGAACGTCAAGGAGGCTTCACCCTTTCCTTGGCGATTTATTTTGCATTCTACACCACAACATTCTCTTGCATAAAAATCACCAGTTTTATTATCGACGTAACTTGCACCAAATAAATACAAGAGAGGCATAATTTGGAAAATAAATCCGCATGAGGACACGACAGAAGTAAAAAAAAAAAAAAAATTGTTCCAGGTTTGCCCCACGGCCTTGAAACGTCAAAAACAAAAATAAAATAAAATAAAAAAAAAACCTTCGTTCAGTGATCTCCAGAGCGTGTACAGCTGATGATGATGATGATGATGATGATGATGATGATGATGATGATGATGTTGTTGATGCTGATGAAGGTGATGCTGTTGATGTTATTATCGTTGTTAATTCCGTGGTATTGAACGAAAGATAGAGAACGGTGTTTAAACTGTGTAGGGAACCGATGCTCCCTTGTAGCAGACAGCGCTTCACCTGAGTCCTTCCCACGGCGAGGTTCAGGTGAAATAGAAGTAGGTTTGGCTTCTGGGTGGACGTCGCAGTTGCTTACCTCCACACATAATGCATTGCGCGACAAGATGCAGGTTCCTATCCAGTAAAATGATTCCACGTCAATACTTGGATCATGAGTCACCGTGTATGAATATTACAAGCGAAAGGGCGTGAATGACGAGTGAGGAAGAGCGGCGAGTCAACGAGTGAGGGATGGCGTGAAAAATGACTCGGTATTAAAGAGTCGATTATGGTAAGTCACCGTGTGGAGTGTGAACAGGAAAGGATCGTAAGCGTGAATGATGAGCGAGGAGGAAAGGTGAGTCAGCGAGAGTGAGTGAGTGAGCGAGAGAGTGTGGGAGTGAAAAATGACTCAGTATTAAAGAGTCAATTATGGTAAGTCACCGTGTGGAGAGTGCGCAGGAGAGGGTCGTGAGCGTGAATGATGAGCGAGCAGGAAAGGTGAGTCAGCGAGGGTGAGTGAGTGAGTAAGAGTGATGTAACCACAAAATTCTCGACATCCGGGTCTGAGGTGGCTGTCTACACACACGCGCACGCACGCACGCAAACACTCTCTTTCTCTCTTTAGTTATCCATCTACCTGCTCATTAGTCTCATCAATCAAACCAGTCTTCTCTACCTTGCTCCCCGCCCTCTCTCTCCCTGACTACCTACCTAATCACCTACATACCTATCTATCTATCTATGGGTCTATCTATCTATCTATCTGTCTATCTATCTCATCCTCATTCAACCCTAAAAACCAAAATTATCAACATTTTTTTTCTTTTTTTGCTGCACCACAAAACTAATCTCCATAAGCCGTTCCCAGAAACAGCTCATTATGGAGGAATACAAAATGGGAGGAATTCAAAACTACAAGGGAGGAGTACAATTAGAGGAATTCAAAACAGCAAGAGAGGAGTACAATCAGAGGAATTCTAAACAGCAAGGGAGGAGTACAATCAGAGGAATTCAAAACAGCAAGGGAGAAGTATTATTAAAGGAATTCAAAAGCGCAAGGGAGGAGTATAATTAGGAGAATTCAAAACAGCAAGGGAGGAGTGCAATTAGAGGAATTCAAAACAGCAAGGGAGGGGTACAAGTAGAGGAATTCAAAATAGTAAGGAAGGAGTACAATTAGGAGGGTGAAGGAAATAATGCAATATATGGGGCATGAATACATATAGGAAATGAATCCAAACATGAGGATAAAAATCGAAATAAATACAAATATGAGAGGAATACAAAACTGGCTGAAAAGTACAAAAAAGGGTGAGGAATCCAAACTCATTACAAGGTCGATACAGGAGTACAAAACCTCGAAGAAGATTAATCCAACTAAAACAAGGAAAGGAATACAAATTACTACAGAAAAGGAATCCAGAATCAGGGGAAAGAATCCAAATCCCTTAAAGGAGCAGGTGAGGAATACAAAATATCACTCAAGAGGAATACAATAGAATCAGAGAAATGCGTAGAAACCATTCAAGGTGAGAAATACAAAAAAAAAATCAGGGGAGGGAATCCAAACCCATTACAGTAAGAGGTGGGAATCCAATACACCAAAGAGGAATTCAAAACCAAGGGAAGGAAAAAACACGAGGAATACCAAAATAAATGAATACAAACCACTACAGGAAAGGAATTCAAAACTAATCAGGGGAGGGAATCCAAATCTATCAAAGGGAAGGGTGGGGAATACAAAACACATTCGGCTGGGCGCTCCTGTGTGCTGGTAAAACATTTCGGTTCCGCGTTATTGTTCGGCTCTCGCTGTGTGTGTGTGTGTGTGTGTGTGTGTGTGTGTGTGTGTGTGTGTGTGTGTGTGTGTG
>NC_136999.1:3070513-3085513 GCF_032717465.1 Coenobita brevimanus | reverse complement strand
GATACAGATTCAGATATCCCGCTAGACAGATGTAAACAAAATGACAAATGGAGAGACAGAAACATGAGAAGAAGGTACTGAAATCTCTCTCTCTCTCTCTCTCTCTCTCTCTCTCTCTCTCTCTCTCTCCAACAACCATGGCCCTTGCAATTAAATTATAAAAAAAACTGCATAAGAAAAAAAAATTACAGTTCAACCCATCCAATATTGCATACGCTCGTTGGGGAATACTTGTGTTGGAATATTATTGAAGGGAATCACTAGAGAGAGAGAGAGAGAGAGAGAGAGAGAGAGAGAGAGAGAGAGAGATCCCTAACTCTTACCTCCACACTCAATCTCACCACACACACACACACACACACACACACACACACACACACACACACACACACACACACACACACACAAAGAGACAGTGATAGATAAACACAGAATAGACAGATAGTGGCGCCTGGTGGTTTAGTGGAACAGGCGTCATAGTGGGGGTAAACACAATGCCTCACGCGCCATGATTCGAATCCACAAGAGGTGACTGGGCGTTTTTCTGTTACATAAAATGCGAATAGGGAAAGTGGGAGTATTTATTTGGTATATGACTGCCTTGCTTTGTTTTCACCTAGGTCCATTATGAGAGAATATGGGATAAAGACAGATAGATAGATAGATAGACAGGCTGATAGATAGATAAGTAAACGACAGACAGATAGACAGATAGACAGACACATAAATATAGACAAGAATATGAAGTGGTGGATGGGAAACGCAATGACCTTTTCCAGTCATGATCGTTCACACTGACCTCGGTAAAGGTCTCTCTCTCTCTCTCTCTCTCTCTCTCTCTCTCTCTCTCTCTCTAATATATATATATATATATATATAGATATGTAGATAGAGATATATATATAGAAATATATATATATATATATAGATATATATATATATATAACCAGTCAAGAGAGAACCAGACAAGAATTTTACACACGGCGCTCTATAACTACTGTATACATACGAGTATGTAGTTTTAGCTTCTATATATGCACTTCCCTTGTACAAATATGCTCTTACCTTGTGTATATATGTATCTATTGTGTCTATTTAACTTTGCTCCCCTTCTCTCTCTCTCTCTCTCTCTCTCTCTCTCTCTCTCTCTCTACATATTTATCTTACCCCTGTTGGCTTGGCTGAGGGCTGGAGTGTTTAGTTATTAATTAAAAATACACATTACGAAGGTTCACCATAGATAATAAGAAACTGTTCGCCTTAAAAATAAAATTAAATAAATAAATATATAGATAAGTAAAAAAAATAAAAAGGTGTCTGGTAATAATGGGCATAACTGGACGATTTATTTTCATCAGAAGGAACTGTGCCAATACCACAACTCTCTCTCTCTCTCTCTCTCTCTCTCTCTCTCTCTCTCTCATAAAATCGTTACGAAGCAGCAGGAAGGAATTAATTAAAAGGGTTATTAAAGACCGTCTTTAATCCTAGCACCTCTTCCTTAGCGATTTATTTTTTGGATATGGTTGGTTAATACCTTTTTTGGCTATACTGGAAGGATTTACGTAACATAAGAGGACAGTAAGGTGTAAAGAGCAAAATAAATCACTTACGGAAAGGTGTTAGGGAGCTTCCTTACCTCCTAACAGCAAGAATAAAATACTGTAGTAAAAATAGTTGGCTAAGATTTATACAGATGTCAGAGGAAAAAAAAAATATTAGTCATGTCTGTTGAAACTTTGTGAGCGAGGAGAGAAAAAAGAAAGAAAAAAAAAGAAAGAAAAAGAAAAGGAATTATGTTAAAAAAAGGAAAAGAAAAAAGAACTGCATGCTTTAAACAAATGATATACAGAGAAAAATGCTTTGTGAATTCATCAACTTCATATATGGCACTCTGACACGCAACTGACAAAGAGAGAGAGAGAGAGAGAGAGAGAGAGAGAGAGAGAGAGAGAGAGCAAAAAGCAATACCCCGACTCAATTTAAAGCCAGAATTACATACAAGCTTTCTTTGATGTAGACGGTAGCAATAAACAAGGCTGGGAGAAATTAATAGTGTGCTACGGGTCTCCAATCACAGCGTCAATAAATCAAAACTCGAAAAATCTAATATCTTTGACTGGGGACTTCCATATATCTTTTTACGTGCGGTCAATTTTGAGAAGAAAGAAATGGAAAAATGGAAATCAAGTTCATGCATATTTATCTGACAATTGAGGGCGATGCGGCTTCCTTCATTTGTTTATTTTTGTTTTGTTTTTCTGTAAGGAAGAAGGAACCAAAGGCCAGACTCCCGCAAGATTGTTCCCCAAGAGAAAAAATATATACAAGGAACTACTGCGGACTCATCAATTCTTACGATAAATACAGGGAGAGTGAACACTAACTTTTGAGACTTAGTGATACTTTCTTTGGACCTCAACACACTTTTCAGGGGACTGTGTTAGAGTTTCATAATTGTTCGTCTTGAAAGTGGCGCCACATTCCTGACCGAAATCGTACATGATATCACTCTAGGGGGTTCTGGGTGATGATAAAAAATAATAATAATAATAAAAATAATACTTGGTTATTTTAGAAACAACAAATGGAATTGTTACTGTAACACTACGTCCTTTCTCAAAATTCTTCATAATCTTTCTCAAAACTTTGTACACCTCTTCGTCCTGTCTAAAAACTCTTAAAAACTGTTCGTCCTCTAACTCAAAGCTCTTCAAAACTCTTCATCCTGTATCTAAAAACTCTTAAAAACTCTTCATCCTGTATCTAAAAACTCTTAAAAACTCTTCATCCTGTATCTAAAAACTCTTAAAAACTCTTCATCCTGTATGCAAAAACTCCTAAAAACGCATCATTCTGTATTTTAAAAATCTTAAAAATTCTTCATCCTGTATCTTAAAACTCTTAAAAATTCTTCATCCTCTCTAAAAACTCTTCATCCTGTATCTTAAAACTCTTAAACTCTTCATCCTATATCTAAAAACTCTTAAACTCTTCATCCCATATCTAAAAACTCTTAAAAACTCTTCATCCTGTATTTAAAAACTCCTAAAAACTCTTAATCCTGTACCTATAAACTCTCAAAAACTCTTCATCCTGTATTTGAAAACTCCTAAAAACTCTTAATCCTGTACCTATAAACTCTCAAAAACTCTTCATCCTGTATTTAAAAACTCTTATAAGCTCTTCATCCTGTCTCAAAACTCTTCGTCCAGCGTCTCAGCAGGTAAGGAAGAGCAAAAAATGTGTGTGTGTGTGTGTGTGTGTGTGTGTGTGTGTGTGTGTGTGTGTGTGTGTGTCAGAGATTCCAAAGTATTCCCCAGGTCGCTTTATTATTACTCCGCCTCCTGCCAATATCTACTGAGAATATTCGTGGTCCAATATTCCTTTCAATACCTCCAATATATACAGCCTCGATCAGGGAATATCTGGGGACTACGGTATTCCTCAGGTCCCTCTAAATATTCCCTCATCTCCTACAAATATTTACTGAGAATATTCGCGTCTCAGTATCACCTTCAACAGCTCCAAACATGTGGCGTCGATCAGGGAATATTCGCGACGTCAAATATTCCCCCGGCGTCTCTGAATATTACCCCACCTCCTACCAATAATTGCTGTAAATATTCGTGTTTCAATATCCTCTTCAACGGCTCCAGAATTATTGTCTCGATCACGAAATATTCAGGACTTCAAATATTCCCCATGTGCCTATGAATATTACCCGCCTGATGCCAATATTTACCAGGAATATTCTGCCTGTATTAACCCGATGACTGTACAAATATTCTGGCGTTGGATGCAATATAAAGTAATTCAAAGCCCATTATTTCTTTGACAGATATGTAAAGACTTCGAATATTCCCCGGCATCCTACCGATATTCGCTGTGAATATTCAAAGGTTACTAAACCCCTGATATATATATGTGCAAGGGACAGTGGATGGATAAGCTGATTTTTCATGGAGGGATTAAATAAGCTTAGAATTTTTAACTTTCATCGTATAAGACGCAGATACGTATGAGAGCGTTGCGTGCTTAAGTACTTGTTGTTTTTATTCTTTACACTAATACCTACAGATCTAGTTAAATTACACGCCTTTGCAGGGTGTATTTATCCCGACTTGGGCGAGGTGTTGGTGATGGTAGGGTGGCAGAGAAGATCGTGTGATGATGAGGGTGATACCGTGTGGTGATGACTGTGGTGAGGTGTGATGTGGGTGGTGAAGGGTTGAAGTGATGATAAGGTGGTAAGGTGTGTTTATAGTGGTAGTGTCTGTGACGGTGTCTAGGTACGGCTGTTGGTGTTTGGTGATTCTCTCTTTCTCTCTCTCTCTCTCCAGCGTCCTTCATGCTCTACTGGCACTGCTATTTGCCTTCCTACACTCACGCTCCACTTCCCCACCAACACCTCACTTCCCCACCTCCCTCCACTTTCCCACCATTCCCCTCCCTCTCCCCCACCTCTCCCTTCCCCTTCACCCCAACCCAATCCCCAAACTTTCTAGACCATTCCTCAACTCCTGAACCTCCCACTCCCCCAACATCTCACCCTCCCTGTCCTTCCCTCCCCAGCACGTCACTTTACCATCACGCCACTTCCCACCCCCCTCACTTCCGCACCATGTCTCCCTCCCAACACCTACGTCTCTGCCTCAACACGTCACCTCCCAAATAACTTCATTTCCCAAACAGTAACTTCCCATTTCATTTCCCAGGCTCTTCCCTCCTTTCCCCATACCTCTCCCTCATCACCATACTCACTTCACTCCCTCCCCATTCTTTCACTCCCTCCCACTTTTCCACCCCTTCCCTCCTTTCCTACTCTACTCCCCACATTATTACCCATCCTAGCTATTCTTGCCCCTTCCCCACCCATTTCCACTTCTCTCCCCTGCCTCTCTCCCCCCTTACCCATCCATTCCCACTCTTTGACCCCTTCCCTCCCCGTCTTCTACTCCTCCCCACCCTCTCCCCTCCCCTCCCCAACTCTCTTCACCATCATCATATACATGTGATTCTTGTACCCCTCCCCTCCCTCCATTGTAGAGAAGGGGGAATGGGGAGGGGGAGGGATGAGACAATGGGGAGAGGAGAGAAGGGAGATGGCCATTGAAGGGGTGACTTTAACGAACAATAACTCCACTCCCTGACTAATTTAATGGGCAATCAGGGGAGAAACGTGATTACGGGAGGGGAGGGAGAGGGGAGAAAGGTGGGAGAGGGAGGAGGGGGAGAGGAAAGGTGGGGAGGAAAGGTGGGGAGGGAAGGGAGGAAGGGGGAGAGGAAAGTAGGGGAGGGGAGGAAGGAGGAGGGAGACACGGGCAGGGGAGGGAAGGGAGGAAGGGGGAGAGGAAAGTGGGGGAGGGGAGGGGAGGGAGGAGGGGGGAGAGAAGGACAGGGGAAGGAAGGAGAGAGGTTGAGCAAGGACAGGAGGGGATGGGAAGGAAAGGAGGGAAGGGGGGGGAAATGAAATTAGGGGAAGAGAGAGAGAAAAGGAAAGATGATGTGAAAATGAGAGCAAGGGAACGGAGGGGAAGGCAGAAGAGGGGAATGGAAGGGAAGGGAAGGAGAAGGGAAGGAAAGTAATGTCAAGAAGAGGATAGAGGAGGAAGGGAGGGGAGAGGAGAAAGGATGGGGGAGAAATAAAAGGGGAGGGAAGGGATGGGAAGAAAATAATGAAAAGGGGAGACGATGGGGAGGGGGAGGGACTACAGGTGATGAGAAAGACAAAAAAGAGGAATGGGAAAATGTGACAAGGCGAGGCTGGGGTGGAAAGGAGGGAAGGAAAAGAAGGAAACGGGATGAGAGGGAAGGCAAAGGAAATCCCCTACCCTTCCTTCCCCCTCCTTCAGTTTCTTATCCTCTTCCTTCTTTTCCCAACTTCTTTCCCCTCCGACTCCTCCCTCACACTTTCCTTCCTTCCTTCTCTCCCTTAGCTTTCCTTTTATTTGCTCTTCTTCCTTCTTCTCTCCTCTCCTCCCTTCCTTTCTTTATCATCCCCCCTTTTTTTTTTCTCTCTCTCTCTCTCTCTCTAATTGCATTACTCCCCGTCTCTCTTGTTCATTTAAATGCAATTAGGAGCTAAACATCTTAGGTGCTCCTTGTACTGAACCACTTAGCGAGAGAGAGAGAGAGAGAGAGAGAGAGAGAGAGAGAGAGATGGGTTTCGTAATTTCTCTGTATCGAACTGTTATCGGCATTTGTTTTTACCCTTTCAGCACGATGACGTCTTTATTATTTTATTCTTGCTCTCTACAGACGACTTTATTCAGCTTAGGATTGTTGTTGATGATGAAGATGATGATGATGACGGTGATGAAGAGGAGAAGGAGGAGGAGGAGAGGATGGTGATAAGGATGCTGTTAGTATGGTGATAACGGTGGTGGAGGTGAAGATGATGATAACTATGATGATAACAGTGATGACGATGATGATGATAATAATAAAGATAATAATAACGACGACGACTACGGCGATAATAAAATACACTACAAACTTCCCCAGACCAGGAAGGAAATACGAGTTGCGAGGAAAATGAAAGTGTGTCCAGTAGCCAAGGGGAAATCCACTCATCTTGTTAAGGAAGTTTGGGGAGGAGGAGCTTCTGTTGGTTAAGGAATATTTCTGAGTTTTAATCATTCGGTGTGCTGGAAAATCTACCTGTCTATTTATCTATCTCCTTATCTATCTATCTATGCACCTATCAATCTATCAACAGTACCTATCCATCAATCTATCTATGCATCAATCTTCTATCTATCAATCTATCCATCTACCTATCTAACTATCCATCAATATTCTATCTATCAATCTATCCATCTACCTATCTAACTATCAATCTATCTATCTATCCACCTATCTATCTATCTATATCCGGACTGATTTTGACGGCTCTATTAGTCTGCAGCAGTAATGGCAGGATTTTCAGTGGATCCCGACGTTGCACCTCCTCGTTAGCGACTTATTTTATACATTACAGCGGACTCTGCTTACCTTTTTGTTGACGGACCTAATGAAGTCCGCAGCGGTGATAGCGGGACTCTCAATGGACCCCGGCCTGGCTTGTGGCGAGGGCAGCTGTGAGGTGGAGGCGACGTCACCCACCGCGACCCAGGTGGAGCACGAGCGGGAGGTGGGGTCAAGGCGGGGCAGCAACACCCCCTCCAGCCGACCCCCTCCCCCACACACGTTGATCTGCAGGAGGAAGTTGCCCTGCCATTAGTGTTAGAGTCTGTCCTCGTGCTGGATGATGATGATGATGATAATGATGATGATGATGATGATGATGATGATGATGATGAGGAGGAGGAGGAGGAGGAGCAGGTGGAGGAGCAGGTGCAGAAATAAGAGGGAAAGAAAAAGGAGGAAGAAAGATAATAATGATGATAAAACAGGTTCTTGCCTATAATGCTGGATGATGATGATGATGATGATGATGATTATGATGATGATGATACGGAGGAGGAGGTGGAGGAGGAGGTGGAGGTGGAGGAGCAGGTGCAGAAATAAGAGGAAAATTAAAAGGAAGAGGAGGAAGATATTGGTGATGATGATGAAACAGGTTCTTGCCTATGATTTCCTGCCCTCCTCCATAACACTACTTCCCCGCGACGCAAAGGCCAGTAATTTCCCCATACGGCAGAGGACAAACAAATAATTTCCCGCCGCCACTGAGGACAACTAATTTCCCCGTGAGGCTGAGGACAGGTTAGTTCCCTTTGCTGCTAAGACCAGCTATTTCCTCCTGGCGCTGAGTATGCTACATCTAATTTCCTGTGGTGGAGAGGGACGCCTTCATGTGGTGGCGCTGATATAAATGAGCTGCTCCTCTACCCGGTTCTACAAACGTCTCCCAAGTTCCTGCCTAACCCGCAAAAGGAGGAGGGTGAGCTGCATAAAGACAGCTTCAGTCAGTAGTCCACCGAGTTCACATCTAAATGAGCCTAGGGTTATTACTGCTACTGTTTCTACTATACTTCTTCTTCGCCTACTGCTATTACTACTACTACTACAACTATACTACTACTACCACTACTACTACTATTATACTTCTGCTACAACAACACCTACCACAACTACTACTACTATTACTACTACTACTACTAATGCTGCTACTACCGTACTACTTTTATATGCTAATTCTGGTTAAGTAGATGATGATGATGATGATGATGATGATTATACGGTTTATTACATCCAAAAACAGAGAAATAAACACATAGAAAAAAAAACGAAACAATTCACCCAAAAACAGGGAGATAAACAAAACAAACAACTACGCAAATCACCCCAAAACTGAGAAATAAACATACAAAAATAACAAAATAACTACATAAATAACCCAATAAATAACTCAGCATTAAATATTTACCTCGCTGACCCAGGTTCGATTCAGCTCGCCTTCGCTGGACGCTCCAATACCGCTGATGTCTGAGGTGCTGAAGCTCTTGTGGACGCCCAGTGCTGAGCTCAGAGCCGCGCAGGACCGGATCAGCTCACTCTCCTCCTCCCCCCACAGGTTGGCCGCCCCCCCACCATCCCCTGCTGAGCTACCCCCACAGCCCCCACCCGCCCCACCGCCCCCTGTAGACGGCACCTGGGGAAGGGAGATAGTGGTGAGATAGTTTTAATTTCTCACATTATCTTTCTTTCTATCTTACTGACAGGTAGATGGGAAAGAAGATGAGTGGTTACAGGTCTCCAACGCTCTCTCTCTCTCTCTCACTCACACACACACACACACACACACACACACAAACAGCATCCCGTCAAGCCGCCACCCAATAATCTCACCGACACGAATTTATGCTCAAAGTTGTGCGGATCCGACGACGTGACGAGAGGGTCTGTGTGTGTGTGTGTGTGTGTGTGTGTGTGTGTGTGTGTGTGTGTGTGTCTGTGTGTCTGTGTGTGTGTGTCTGTGTGTCTGTGTGTGTGTGTGTGCTTAATTTCATTATTTGGTGTGCTGTGGTAAATGAAACACTCCAATTATCACCCTAGCATTGATATACAGACGTCAATAAATATGTTCACACCTTACATCCCACATACTTACACATTTATTTACTTAACCTGATGTACAAACTTCATGAGGTGATTTTGGGGATAATTTTGAGTATCTATCTATCTATCTATCTGTCTATCTATCTGTCTGTATCTTTCTTGACTGAAATGAAAAACACGTCATCAGAGTGAAAGGCTTTATTACTGGTTAAATACGAATATAGATCTCGAAAGCAGGACCCCCACACACACACACCCAGACCCCCACCCCCTCCACCACCCCACACCAAGACCCCCACCCCCTCCACCCCCACACACACACTGGCGTGAAATTGTGGCACTGGGGTTAAGCCCGTACATAAGCCGGCCATAAAAGAGGCTTAATTCCTCAGTAAGGCTACACTGCATTAGCCTGAGAGCACAACACGAGGGGTAGGGGTCATTTGGTGGGGAGGGAGTGGGGGGAAAGAGGGGGGAAGGAGGGGGTTGGAGGGTGACTGTAAACCCGTATAAACCCCTTCACACCAATGCCCTACTTTCCATTTTCTTCCTGTTATCCCAGATTATTTTCCTTCACCTAAGGATTGCTTTTGGAACTGGAATGGTTAGACAGAGCCTTCATTAAAACCCTAATTTGCGGTCGTTTCCCCCCCAAGCTGAACAAAATACCGTCTACTGGTTGGAACAAAAATACAGACGTTATTGGAGTGAAGGGGTAAAGGGTGGGACAAAAGTTCGCCTACTATTACACTGCGTCTATTTCACATTTATGGCCTGTCTGTCACTTTCCCTTCTGGTGCATCACACAAGAAAAAATAATCTATGGATAGGGAAACATACCAAGCCTCTCTCACCTCAACAATATTAGCTAGTATAGGAAAGTGAGAAGTAGCAGAGGTGAAATATTAAGCGAATGGACAGAGAAACAAAACAAAACTCTCTCTGCATTGGGATATTAGCCAGTAGAGGAAAGAGCAAAGCAGGAGAGGAGAAATATCAGGTGAATCTGGACAACGCAAAACTCTCTCAGGTTAAGATTATATTAACCAGCGGAGTCAAGTTAGAATCAGGGAGGGTGAAATATTAGGCAAATGGACAAAGACATAATAAACCTCACTCTGCTTAGCGATATTAGCCAGCAGGGGAAAGTGAGAAGCAGGAGAGGTGAAATATCAGGCGAATCTGGACAGAGAAATAAAACAAGCCTCTCCCATCTCAGAAATATTAGCCATCAGAGGAAAGTGAGAAACAGGAGAGGTGAAATATTATTAGTCGACATTGTATCTTGACTCGGCAATTTTTATTCACAAATATATCTCACTTGAACAATATGGATTCAAATTATAGTGGACATACAACTTCAGAGTCCAAGGGTTTATTTATTTGGTGAATGCAAGAATAAACTAAAATACCTAAAGCCCCCTTCCCCTACACAAGGTGAAGAGGCTCCCTAGCACGTCTTCCTTAGTGATTTATTTTGAATAGGCCAGTTACTCCTTTAAATTGTTCTCTACATTCGTGGTGGCTCAGTCGTGGCGAGTTTGTCTCATGATCTGCGAACATCTTGAGACGATTCTGTATATTAAAATTGGGTGCTGGCCATTTTATTTCTTTTTATGCAAGGAAGAAGGAACCAAAGAATAGAAGCCCACAAATTGTTCCCTCCAAGAAAAAATCTAAACAAAAGAGAGAGCTAAATGATGATGTGCTTGCAAATGTTCGCACCCAGTTTGTTCCTACCAATGATAAAAGATAAAATAAACCCGGATCGAAACAAGCGACTACTAGAATGCAATCCGATGCAATTCTGGCCTTTGGTTCCTTCTTCTTTGCATTAAAAAGAAAATAAATAGCGAACCGAACCCGAAGCAAAACGGAAGGCTATTACCGGATTCTTTTTTCTGACGTCAATATTTTCATTTATCTCCTCTCCTTCCCCTTTTCAATTCAGGAACACGACCCAACCTCGCTGATATTAATTTACCATGTCAGATTACCCGAACGAACTTTACAGGAAGAATAAGAGACTAACTAGGAGTGCGTATGAGCGAGGAGGAGGGGGAAGACCGAGGATGAGAAGATGCGATGGAGTAGAGAGGGGGATGTTAGGGGAAGAGCAGCGAAATGGCAAGAGACAGGGAGGCACGGGGGCGATTTGTCTGTTGCTACTCCTTATGGGATTAGGGAGGTATGGCGACAGATAGATAGACAGACAGACAGAATTTTTACAAGTATTAGCCAGCAACACCATCAAAAAAAAAATAATAAAAAAAATAAAAGAAAACACGTACAGAAGCAGCCTTCCCAAAACGGATACCTGCATGTGGACCGAAGCGGAAATTTACTACCTTGTTGCAGCCTTCGCCGACTTCCGTGTTGCAAGACCATAAGGATGCAGCCACTCTTGCTCAAAACATGTGACCGCCGGGAGGAAACGAGGCTCAGGGGGCCCTCCAGCGCTCAGGCTCGGATATTGCAGTGGCTTTAATCCGGTGCCTCGTTTCATCTTGTCGATCACATGTTTTGGGCAAATGTGGCCGCATGCAAGCACACGCACACGCACACAGACATAGACACACACACACACACACACTCTCTCACACACACACACACACACACACACACACACACACACACACACACATACACTACAAGACCAGGCAACCGCAGTCCAGCACATTTAAGGGTAGGTGACCATGCTACTCCCGCTGGTGGCATTACAGGATCGAAACACCTCCAGTCACTTGGGGATCGAACCTACACATGACCGACACTCCGACCGGGGCGTCCTGACCACTAGACCACCAGGCGACGTCTATTTACATCTACTTATATGTCGATAATTTGGGGTTAATAATGTACTAAGAGGGGGTTGTGAGAGAGAGAGAGAGAGAGAGAGAGAGAAAGTAAAAGAAGTAAAGGAAAAAAGAGAGAAGCAAAAGGAGAGAAAAACGGAGAGAAGCGAAATATAAGAAAAGAGTGAAATGGAGGAGGACGTAGAAAAAACAAGGAAGTTGAAAATTAAATACAGGAATTAGAGAAAGATTTGCCACGCCTGAAGGAGGGTGAAGGGAGGATGTGGGGAGACGGAAATGACGTGGTGGATGGGGAGGGGAAGTAAGGGAGGAAAGTACCAGACGTAGGGAAGTACACAGCGCAGAGGGTATGAGACTGGCTGCTATTATTATTATTATTATTACTGCGTTAGTTTTTTCCCAGGCTCTCCGGATCCTACCTCACTCCATCTCAGAGCTTGAAAGAGGTATGGATGATGATGATGGTAATGATGATGATGGTGATGATGATGATGATGATTACTGTATTATTTTAATTATTATCATTTTCACTATTATTATTATTATTATTATCATTATTATTATTATTACTAAACCCGAAGATACGAACTTTGACGAAATGTGAACGAAGCTAAAGAAAACGAGGTATGATTGAATGGGAAACTAAGGTAAGGGGCAGCGAAGAGGAAATGCCATCAGCAGAACTATTCACCATGGAGGTATTCACGCTCCAACACACACCAATATAGCAACCCCTTCACCCTCCTTGCTTCACTCCCTTCCCTCCCTACCTCCCCTCCTTTCCCCTTCCCTACCTCCCTCACCTCCACTCTGTTTCTCCCTACCGCTCCCCCCTCCTTCTTCCATAACCCCCCTCCTACTCCCTAATTTTTCTTTCCCCTCCCCTACGTTCCCTCATCCAATCCTCCTCTCATCGCACCTATCTCCCATTCTTCAACCTCCCATCACCTTCCCCTAACTTTCTACCCCTCTCCGCCCCCCCTTTCCCTACCTCCCCATGCCCCGTTCCCGACTTCTCACTCCCTCCCTTTCCTCTCCATTCTTCACCCTCCCCTTCTCCACCCCTCGTTTCCCACTTCCCCACCCCTTCCCCTACCCCTCCCTCCCTACCCTTCCTCTCCAGTCTCTCTCACCCTACCCTTCATTTCTCCCACCTCCCTCCACCCCTCCTCCCACTATCCCCCACCCCTTCCCCTCCCCCTCGTCATCCAAACACCCCTATTAACTACTCAGGTCCCTAATTACCACCCACACAGTCGGTCATTAAGGGGTAATTGCCTGGAGGTTTCGTGTCGTCATTAAGGTGATCGTGAGTTCCGGTGCACACCAGTTGCCTAACCTTGTCTTTGACGGTTGGGAGCGGTGGAGGGGAGGGGAGGGGAGGGCTTCCGGAAGAGCGTAGATGGGGGGTTGGGTAGTTTGTACGGCTGGGTGTGGGGGTGAGGGGTAGAGTGATTTGACTGGGTTGGGTTGGATTAGGTTAAGTTAGGTTAGGTTAGCTTGGGTGGGATGGGATGGGATGAGAAGGGCTGGGTTGGGTTAGGGGGTTAGGCTGGGCTGCCCTGGGCTGGGTTGGGATGGATTTGGTAGGGCAAGGCAGGGCAGGGCAGGGCAGGGCAGGGCAAAGTAGGGTAGAGGGTGTGTGAGGGTAAGGTAGGGTAAGATATATATAGTGTAAGATCGTTTAGGTCAAGGGTTTAGGTTATATTGGGTTAGTGGCATTCGGAACAGCGTAGAAGGGAAGGCAGTGACTGATGTGGGGGAGTGAGGGTGAGGGATAAGGTGCTACAAGGAAGGAGGGAGTTGGAGTGGATTAGGGTGACGTGGGACTGAAGAATGATAAAGGGTGAAGAAGAATATGTCAATGGGGGAGAGCGAAAGGATGATGGAGGGCAGAGTGTGTGTGTGGGGGAGGTGATGGACAGGGTGTTGGAAGGGTGAAGGAAGATAAGAGAGCTGAGGAAGAGTGTGTGGTGGATTTAAGGGAGTGTGAAAGGGTGGGAGAATGGGGAGTGAAGGTGAGAGTAAGATGAAGATAATGGGTATGTAGGACTGAGGGTGTAAGGATGAAGGATGGGGTGTCAGGGAGGATGAGGAAATGAGGGACTGGATCTGCAGGGTGAGGGGGAGGAATGGAGGTAATGAAAAGTACAAAAGGAAGTACAAGAGGAAGTGTACAGTAAGGGTCACTTCCTGCTTTGGTGTCAAGGAGATGGGGGAGGAAGTGACGGTGTTGAGGTGAAAGGCTGGGTGTTTATCTATCTATCTATCTATCCATTTATCTATGTGTATCTACTTCTATCTATACACATACATACCAATACAGATAGACAGATAAACTGTGCATTCGTCTGGAGGTAGTACGAGTAAAGCAACGTAAAATAAGTCGCTATATTGAAGGTGTTAAGTATTCTGCACTAGCCTTGCCTCGGAACCCTACGCTCCAAAAGGAACATTACATTAGTGATTTTACAGTTTTTAATATATTTACAGGATCACCTCCAATTATTATTATTATCTTTGTATTACTGCTGCTACTACTACTATTATTATTGTTGTTATTATTATTATTATTATTATTATTATTATTATTATTATTATTATTAGTTATTGTATTACTGCTGCTACTACTACTACTACTATTACTACTACTACTACTACTTCAAGGGGTAACGAAAGGAAAAATCTCAGGTGTAAGTAACTTTTAAAACCCTCGTCTGCCTTTGCACAGCGGCCATCAAAGACTCGGGAAGCAATATTTCACGCTTTCTCGGCCCACATCAACCCCCCTTCCCCCCACCCCTGGCTGTCCCCCCTCCTAATTCTCATATAACCCTCTTCCCCCAACCTCATCTAACCCCCCTCTCCTATTTCTTTCTTCAATTTCCACCTTATTCTCATCTAACCCCAACTTCCCTACTCTTTCCCTCAACCCTCACCTCTCCACCTCATACCCACCTAACCTCTCCCTCACCTCTCCACTTCATACCCACCTAACCTCTCATCCACCTCTTCCTTCAACCCCCACCTCTCCGCCTCACCCTCAATAAACCCATTACCCTCTCCCCTACCCCTTCCTTCAACCCCATATCTCCACCATACCCTTACCTAACCTCCCTCCACTTTCCCCCACCTCTCCACCTCACTCATTTATACCCCTCCCCTCTCCCCTACTCCC
>NC_136999.1:3060513-3065513 GCF_032717465.1 Coenobita brevimanus | reverse complement strand
AAGGAACAGACTCTTTTAAGGGTTCAAGGCCATTAAAGAACTCAAGGTCGCTAACGTAATCCACGACTTAAAAGGTTCTAAGATTTTACAGGATATAAGGCTCATTTTAGGGATCCAGGACTTTAAAGGATTCCAAAGCTATTTAAAGGGATATTCGGCTTTAAAAGAATCCAGGACTTTAAAGGATTCCAGAGCTCTTTAAAGGGACCTAGGACTTAAAGGGAATTCAGGACTCATTAAGGACATCAGGACTTCAAAAGGATCTAGGACTTTAAAGAAATTCAGGACGCTTTAAAGGAATCCAAGGCTCTTTAAAGGGATCTAGGCCTTTAAAATACTGAACCTTATGGAATCCAAGGCACTTTAAAGGGATCTAGGACTTTAAAATATTGAACTTTAAAGAAATCCAATGCTCTTTAAACCGATACAGATTTTCAGTGATTCGAGGACTCTTTTAAAAGGATTACAGGGTTATTTAAAGGGATCTAAAAATTTAAAGGGATCCACAACTTTTAAAGGGACCCTGAGACCTTTAACAACTTCAGCACGAGAACAATAACGAATAATGAATAATAATCAATAATGAATAATAATAAAAAATAATAATGAATAATGCAAGACCAATGTATTCATTAATTACAGAGAGCCTTTGGTACTGAACAAAAATAAATACATAAAAAAATCTATAGAAAAATACAGTAGTGAAAAAAGGCACTGAAAAAAATCTATGAAAAGAAATACAGTAGGAAAAAAAAAAGGCAGTGAAAAGGTGATGACTCAGTGCAACAACGAGGCTGGGGTACAGGGTGGTCAAGACTGGAAATTGAAAAAAAAAAAAAAAGTGAAGCAACAGCAGCAGCAACAACAACAACAACAAAAAGAACATCATCATCATCACCACCATTATCATCATCAATAACAACAACATCAACACGAGCAAGAATCATCATCATCAATAACAACATCAACACGAGCAAGAATCATCATCATCAATAACAACATCAACACGAGCAAGAATCATCATCATCAATAACAACATCAACACGAGCAAGAATCATCATCATCATCATCAATAACAACATCAACACGAGCAAGAATCATCATCATCATCATCATCAATAACAGCATCAACACGAGCAAGAATCATCATCATCAATAACAACATCAACACGAGCACGAATCATCATCAATAACATCAACGCAACTCGAGCAAGAATAGCGTAGCAAAGGAACAGTAAAGCGACAGCAACAGCAAGACAACAATAACAGCTAAAGTAACAGGAGAATCTCGGTCAAAATAAAAGTCTGTTTGAGTACGAAGCAGTCAACAGCGACAGTAACGACAGCACCGTTATAACAGTGACAGGCAACAGAAGCAACAAAAGACGCAATATCAGTACATCAGCAGTAATTACTACATCGATACAACAACAGTGATAGGCAACAGAAGCAACAAAAAAAAAACAATATAAATAAAACAACAGTAATTACAGCATCGATACAACAACAGTGACAGGCAACAGAAGCAACAAAAGACGCAGTATCAATAAAACAACAGTAATCACAGCATCGGTACCACAACAGTGATAGGCAACAGAAGCAACAAAAGACCCAATTACACTAAGAACAACAGAAGCAAGCAGCAACAGGACCACAACAGTAACGGAAATAACAGGAGATACAGCCAAGAAGCGCACAAGCGAACAGTCGTAAAAATAAACGGGAAACAAAAGCAGTAACAGGAGCGATTAAAGTAACAACAGTAATGGAAGTAACAGTAGATTTAGCCAGACAAGAGGCAGACGAGGTGAGAGAGAGGGTAATAACAGAAGTAATAATAATAATAATAATAATAATAATAATAATAATAATAATAGCAGTAATAACACTAACAGAAGTAATATTAGGTAGACCAGAAGCAAATTGAGAAAAAAAGTAACAACAGAAATAATTACAATGACAACAGAAATCATTACGGTAACAACAGAAATAATTACAGTAACAACAGAAATAATTACAGTAACAACAAATAATTAACAACAGAAATATTTACAGTAACAACAGAAATAATTACAGTAACAACAGAAATAATTACACCAACAGAATTAAACAAACAAATAATTAAAGTAACAACAGAAATAACAGTAACAGCAGAAATAACACTAACAACAGAAATAATTGATAATAGTAATCATGGCAGTAATAACAGCAGTAATATCAGCCAGACTTAGAAGCAGACGAGACGGGACAGTAATAATAGGAGTTAATAGAAAGTAATAACAGCAATAATAGACATAATGAGAGCAATAATAGCCATAATAATAGTAATAAAAGTGTGGACTGACCTGCGGGCTTAGCTGAGGGACCAACGGGAGCGGAGCAACAGGAGCCACAGCATCGGGAAAGTAACAGAAACAGTGAGTGAAGTAACAGAAGAAACAGAAATAACAGACCCAACCACAGATTTCACCACATTAGAGGCTGACGAGACGAGACAGAGAAAGTAGTAACAATAGTAGTAACAGGATCAACGGCAAAAGTAACGAAAGAAACAGACGTAAAAAACAAATTCTGCCAGACATAAAGCAGACGAAAGAAGACAGACAGCAATAATAGCAACAAAAACACTACACCAAAAAGAGCAACGAAAGTCACACCCTCATCAGCCAATATGAAAGCAGACGAAATAATAGCTCAACAACGGCAGCAACTGACACGGACATATCGAAACAGCCCAAACGAGACAAGTAATAACGGTAATAAAAGCAACAGAAGCACCAGTAGCAACAGGAACAGCAGTACAGTAACAACAGATTTAGACTATGTAACAACAGATTAAGCCAGACAAGAAGCAGACGAAACGAGAAAGTAAAAACAGTAAACGGAACCAAAAGCAGGCAGTAAACACAAACAGTAAAATTAACAGAAACAAATCCATGTAGGAAAAAAACAGTAAAATTAACAGAAACAAAACTTACAAATGCAACAGTCAGACTTTCAACAGACCAGAGAAAACAAAGAAAATGATCATAAAAAGTAACAAACAAAATAGTAACAGGAATATCACACAGAAACAACAGTAACAACAAAGGTATCAATCAAACAAGACAAAGCAACGGTGACAAATCGTCATTAAGGCAACAGGAAGAGAGAGAGACTAGCGAGACAGGGGAAATAACAAACAACAGTAAAAGTAACAAACAGAGTAGCAACAGGAATATCAAAATTACAATAACAATGATAACAATATCAAACAAAAGAGTAATAGTAAAAAGATGTTTTAAAAAAGCAAGTGGAACAAGACCGAAACAAAAGATTCATTCACGTTCGAAGCAAATGAACCAAGACTGAGAATAATTAAAATAACAATCAGTATGAGCAGTACAGCAAGGATGGCACAGTAACAAGAGCAACAATAATAATAATATAAACAAAGGTGTCCATATATCAAATTAACATTAGACTCAGCCACATAGCCTAGTCGAAGCAAATGAGACGAGACATGGAACAGTAATAGTTTGTAATAAAAGTGTGAAATGAAACAAGTCAGACTTGAACAATGTCACAAGAGACACATGATAACAACAGAAAAAAAAAATGATGCAAAGCAGACAAAAGGAAAAGGAACTCGCTAGCGAGGAAGACAAATTCAATAACAGAAGAAGCAATTACAACAACAGTACAACAGTAAGAGCAACAGGAACAGCCAGACAAGAAGCAGACTCAACAGAAACAGAACAGGGAAGTAATAAATGATGTATGTGACTGACCTACGAACAACAGAAACTCGGTAAAAAAAAGATACAGCATCATTACAACAACAGAAGTGAGGCAGTTACAGCAACAGTATAGCAGCAAGAGCAACAGGAACAGTCAGACAAGGGGCAGGAGAGAAAATTACACAGAATAAGAAAAGTAGTATTAAAGTGTGGAATAAAACAGGTAGACATGATGCATATCAGACGAAACAGGCAGTCACAATAAAGAATTAGAGCAAAAAAAAAAGGATACAGGTCGAACAGGTCCAGCCACACTTTAAGCAGACGAGACAAGAGGGCAGTAAGTAAGTAAGAAAAGGTGTGTGACTAACCTGGCCGCTTACCTGAAGGCGGTGTCGCGTCTCAGGTGTTGGCGAGGGGCCCCTGGCGAGATGCGGGGGAAGCACCACTCTCAGGCCAGCCCGGGACATCTCAGAAGCCGCACTGCTGATGGAGAAGAGGGAGAGTTCAGTGCTGACGCTCTCGTGGCTCGGGGACCTCAGGAGTCTGGGGGGCGGTGGAGCAGACGTGCCTTTGTCGCCCCCGGACATCGAGTAGCACGTAGGAGGGCGTGTGTAAGGGCGGGGAAGGAGGTTAATCCCCCCTTATGCTCACCCGCTGTGGTAGTAACATCTCTTCTGCGTCTCCGTCGGTTGAGATGTATTATTATTAATATAATTATTATTACTGAAGTTCCTAGATTTATTATTACTTTTTATTTCTACGAAGGCTGCTAGATACTATTGAAGCTGACTAGATTATGCTTGTTAATGTAGTTTTTTTTTTTTTTTTTTCACAAGTTCAGCAGTCCTTCGCCATCCAAAATTGCAGTCACATTTCTTCTGCGTCTCCGTCTGCGGACAATATATTTCTACGAAGGTTACTAGATACTGCTAAAACTCACTAGGTTATACTGTATTTCTAGTTGTTTTTTTTCTAGTTTTTATTCTCTAGTTCAGCATTCCTTTGACATTCAGCCGTAGTAACATCGCCTCTGCGTCTCCAGCCTTCGATAAGTTATTTCTAAGATTACTAGTCTAGATATCATTGACATTAATTTGATTGTTATTATTATTAGTATTTTTTATGCTGTTCTCGTCACTAGCTCAGCATTCCTTATCACCTGAGCTGCTTCTGGTTCCGCGTAGGTCCTTCCGTCTACCTGTGTTCATGCTAAGTTCATCTACGTTTGAGCTCTGTGTTAGGGGGGAATAAAGGTGTTAGGTTAGAACGCCAAGAACC
>NC_136999.1:3028013-3055513 GCF_032717465.1 Coenobita brevimanus | reverse complement strand
AGGAAAGGAGGAGGAGAGAAGGAAAGGAGGAGAGGGAGGAAAGGAAAGGGGAAGGAGGGATGGGGAGAGAAAGCCATTAGAGAGGGGAGGAAGGGAGGGAGGGAGGGAAAGCGAGGGGAGAGGAAGCCATTAGAGAGGGGAGGGAGGGAGGGAGGGAAAGCGAGGGGAGAGGAAGATAAAATTCGATACCAAGCAGGGACGGGGGGAGGGAAGGAGGGGAGGAGAAGTAAGTAAAGGCGAGGGGAAGGGAGGGGAGGGGAGGGGGGAGTGAAGAGCGGGATGGAAAGGAGGGAGAGAAAGTGAAGGGGAGGGGAAGATGGGGGAGATAAAGATGGGAACGAGGGGAGCAAGAGGGAAGGGAGGAAAGAGGAAGAATTAGGAAGGCAGAAGTCGATAACAGGGCAAGATGGGAGGGGAGGGGAGGGCAGGAAAGAGGAGGGGAGTTAATGGTCGGTGAGGGAAGGACATGGCAGGTGAGGGAGTGAAATGCGGGCAATGATGAGAGAGAGAGAGAGAGAGAGAGAGAGAGAGAGAGAGAGAAAGAGAGAGCGAGAGAGACAGAGAGACCAATGTGGATAATCACTTTAGGAAGGTAATGATAGTGGCTATAATGGTAGTAGTAAAGACAATGCTTGTTATGGTGATGGAGGTGATCGAGGTAATGATGTAGTAGTAGTAATAGTAGTAGTAGTAGCAGCAACAGCAGTAGTAGTAGTGGTAGTAGCAGTAGTAGTAGTAGCAGTGTAGTTGTTTTTGTAGTAATGGTGGTAGCGGTGACAACAATGGTGGCAGAGGTGGAAATATCACAACAATAAAAGCATTTAAACCAACAGCCACAAAAACAAGAGATGCGTAAAATACAAGCATAGCGAAAAATACAGGGCAGAAAATTTTTTACAGCATACAGGAACAAATAAAGGAACAATTACAGCAAATGAAATCAACAAATACAGTTTCGATATAAAAAGAGAAAGACAAAAACTAGACACTGACGAAAAGCCTGCAAGAGATACAGAAATGAGATAAATTTGTGATAAAAAAAAAGAAAGAAAAACACTGGGAGACATGCACAGGAAAATTACACATATACTGTACAACACACGAATCACAACGAAAAAACATGTAGAAAAATGAAACCTGCAAAAAAGAAAATATTTTACTGATCAGTGAATGGGTTGTGCATATGACAGGAATAATTTACCCCTTCAACCTGAGAATATACATAAATTTACTGGGAATATGTATGGTTTTACTAAGAATATATACGATTTAACTGGGAATATTGATACTTTTACTGAGAATATATATATACTTTTACTGAGAATCTATTTAACTTTACTGAGAATATAGACAATTTAACAGGGCATATAGATAATTTTACTGAAAATATATATAATATTACTTAGAAAATATATATAATTCAGCTGAGAATGTATGTATTTTACTGAGAATATATATTGATTTTAATGAGAATATATAATTTTATATATATACTTTGACTGAGCATATATATATAACTTTATTCTGAAAAATAAGAATATGGAGAGTTCTCGGGGTGAAAGGGTCAGAAAAAAATGCCCGATGTGCTGACTAAAGAGGCACATTTTCTACAAAGGAAAACATCAATTATGATATACACAAAAAAGGCCATGAAAAAAATTGATGAAAAACCTGCAAAGAATAGAAAGGTGTAAAGCACAGTTTGGAAAATAATAATAATAATAATAATAATAATAATAACAATAATAATAATAATAAGCATAACAGAAGATGGGGATAAAATAAAAAATGTGAAGAAAAACAAACACAGAAATAAAAAAACACCACAAACAATTATAAAGAAAATTTGTAGAAAAACACCTATAAGACAACAAACAACACACACAGAAAATAAAGGATAAATAATAAAGCATAATAAAGCAGCTCCCAAAAATACAAAAAAAAAAAGAAGAAAGATGGCCATTAAAAAGTACATACAAATTATCAAGACAGAATTATAGGGACAACCCGTAAAAAAATTAAAATGATAAATAAACAAATAAAATCTGCAAGGAAAATAGACAGATAAATAAATAAATAAACAAAATATGCAAGAAAACTAAACTGCTAAATAAAATCTGTAAAAAATGGAAACAAATAAAATGAAGGAAATTTTATAGTTGTAATTCTGATAAAAGAGCAAATTATAATACACAGGTTTTTAAAGAGAAACTGGAGAAAAAGTGTATTGAAATGTATACTTCTTCCTCAATAAAATTTTGGGTATATAGAAATGTCAAAATCAGAATTACACAAAGGCGAAACATAAACCGTAATAATAATAATAATAATAATAATAATAATAATAAAGATGATGATGATGATGCCATGAATAAAACATGACATCCTCGTGCTGAAGGGGTTAATGCAAGACTAACATATAGGGAATTTTAGGTGTAATTTAAAGTGATAATTGAAAAAATAATAATAATTTTAGGAACATGCAATAACTAATGAAGTGAATGAAGGAATGTAATAAGCATGCACGGGAGACTAAAGAAATAAAGTAGTGTGTGTGTGTGTGTGTGTGTGTGTGTGTGTGTGTGTGTGTGTGTGTGTGTGTGTGTGTGTGTGTGTGTGTGTGTGTGTGTGTGTGTGTGTGTGTGTGTGTGTGTGTGTGTGTGAGAGAGAGAGAGAGAGAGAGAGAGAGAAGCGCAATAGTAACAAGGAAGATGCGAAAGAAAAAGACCAAGAATAGAGAGAGAGAGAGAGAGAGAGAGAGAGAGAGAGTCAAGAAGAGCTACGAATCTCAAGACAGACGCTCAAGATTACTAGAACGCAACCATTAAGACCAAGGCCTTTATCCTCCCTACCACCTGTTCTTTTGCGGTTTATTTTTGGATGTAGCTGGTTAATACAGCTTTGTACGTTAATTTACAAAGAGTATGGCGGTTTTTTTATGGATTTATATAACACTGAATAGGACAGCCAGGTGCAATAAGCAAAATAAATCGCTTAGGAAAAGGTGTTGAGGAGCTTCCTTGATATTTCTGTTCTAGTAATTCTGAGTTTCTGTCTTCAGATTTCTAGCTCTTCTTGACACTCTCTCTCTCTCTCTCTCTCTCTCTCTCTCTCTCTCTCTCTCTCTCTCTCTCTCTCTCCCCTATGGTTGAGCGCATTCTCCACTCACCACATCGACCAATCCCAGGTTTCATTCGCCAAGTCTAATCCACTGCCTCGCCGGAATGAAAGTTGCGTTCATCACCAGCCTACGGAGCGTTATGGAGCGTTGCGGAGCGTTCCCGTATTGTCAACTAAACCCCTTCACAAACTGCCGTCTCATATAAACAAATAAATAAACAAATAAATAAATAAACAAGCAGATAGATAGATATATATAGATAAGTAAATAGATAGAACGAGAGATAGATAAATAAAATAAATAATTTGGATTAAACTGTTTCGTGATAACAGGTCGTGGTACAGAAGTGATAATTATAAATCGGCTCGACGTCATTGTAGTGAGAGGGTTAAGCTACTCCCCGCTACGCAATGCCCTACGAAACGCTGCGGTAGTGTGGTTAATAGACCGTGACATGCAACGTGCTGTATGATAGATAAAGAGACAGATAGATAAGCAGCCATACAGGGAGAAAGACTGATGCAAACAAATGTGGTCAAGATCGAGCGACACAGATTATACGGTAGAAAAATAGATTGACACACACACACAGACACAATCTCTCTCCCTCTCTCTCTCTCTCTCTCTCTCTCTCTCTCTCAAGGCCGTAACTAAAATGCACCTCGTCATGTAATACTGCTTGGTAATATTTATTCTTGTTCTTATGTGTATATTTCTTGCTCGTGTGTCCAAATCTCGTCTCAGTTTGGCCCTTATTGCTCCTCGTACATGTGTGTGTGTGTGTGTGTGTGTGTGTGTGTGTGTGTGTGTGTGTGTGTGTGTGTGTGTGTGTGTGTGTGTGTGTGTGTGTGTGTGTGTGTGTGTGTGTGTGTGTGTGTGTGTGTGTGTGTGTGTGTGTGTGTGTGTGTGTGTGTGTGTGTGTGAGAGAGAGAGAGAGAGAGAGAGAGAGAGAGAGAGAGAGAGAGAGAGAGAGAGAGAGAGAGTACCCATCCCCAACCCCTCTGGCTTAACCCCACCAAGAAGCCAACCCCACGCCAAGCCACTTAAGCGCCCAGCAAGGTGTTTACACTAGGCTACAAAGGAATTCAATACCCCTATGCAAATCTGTTTCCTTGTTCACATCATGTCCCTGTGCAACCATTGTTTGGAATTTGCATAACATGATCGCTTGGCCTCTCTCTCTCTCTCTCTCTCTCTCTCTCTCTCTCTCTCACCTGCAGTTTTTCCTTATCTACCTATCCAGTCCCTCAGGTCTTATACTCGTACACACCTCTGATTCATAGTTTCTCTCTCTCTTTCTCTCTCACCCGATCCAACAGCCCACGTTAACACAATAAACCATCCAAGTTCATTATCAGTAAATCCTTTGAACTCTCTTTCATTATTCCACGATAAATTCTTCCCTCCCTCTCCCTCCCCCTCCCCCTCCCCCTCCCCCTCTCCCTTCCTCTTCCCCCTCTCCCCCCTTCTCCCTCCCCCTCCCCCTTCTCCCTCTCCCTTCCCCTCCCCCGTCACCGCTTTGGCAATTGCACTAATCCCACGGTATAACCACTCATTATTTTTTGAGAGAGAGAATTATTATTTTTTTTTTTTACTTTTTTATGCCCGTAATTGTCACTTTGCTTCAATTGGAATGTTGTGGTTTGTTTGTCTGTCTGAGTGTCCAATTTTGTTCCTTCATTCGTTTATCAGTCTCTCTCAGTTTATCTATTTATCCATATATTTGTCTGTGTCTGCCTATTTTTACATTTATCTATCTTTCCATTTCTCTCTCTCTCTCTCTCTCTCTCTCTCTCTCTCTCTCTCTCGGCCTATCCATCTCTAGTCAAGCGCCGTATCCCGTTTTTTTTTTTTTATCTAGCAAGGACGTGAGACACACACACACACACACACACACACACACACACACACACACCTTCACGCCTCCTTATCCTGACTCAGCCACACTTCCTCATACCATCCCAAGCCAGCCTCCCACATATACCCCTCAATCTTTTCCTGCCTCGATCCTGATCCAGACACCCTCCTCCACGCCATCCACTCATCGCATTAAGTTCATTCCACCTCTTACAAAATCGTCAGCCAAAATGAAAGATCAGTTCGGGTGTTATTTCTCAGCTTAAAATCGTCAAAAACTAGAAAAAAAAAAAAACAGATCGTGTAATTCAAGGTAAATAAAAGGCCTCCACTCCCTGCTAGAGCCGTAACACCTGTCTTTATGGGCTATTTCTTCATCTGTGGGTAACGACGGTGGGCATTGGTGCAGAAAGGGTGATGTGTGGATTAGGGGGGAGAGAGAGAGAGAGAGAGAGAGTGTGTGTGTGTGTGTGTGTGTGTGTGTGTGTGTGTGTGTGTGTGTGTGTGTGTGTGTGTACCAAATGGCCTAACAAAGTACTCTGTCCCCTACACCAGAACGACCCTATTGCTGCCATAAAGATGTACCCCTCCCCCCTTCCCTCTCCCCTGCCCCCCATCCCCCTCCCCCGCCCCCTCCCCTCCCCTCTCCCCCCTTCCCTTCCCTCTCCCCCCTTCCCCACTCTCTCTTCTTCCATTCCTCTCCCCATTACCCATTTTCCCATTCTCCTTTCCCCCACTCTCTCCACTCTTTTCTCTTTTTTTCCTCGTCCTCCTTCATTCCTCTCCCTCCTCCCTCCACCGTCACACACACACACACACACACACACACACACACACACACACACACACACACACATATGGGCATGTTAACAGGTGTACTGTACATACAAAAACCTACACACAGACATGCACGTACACACATTATAGCTCTTATTCACTCTCACGCTCACACACACACGAACGCACACACTCTCTCTCTCTCTCTCTCTCTCTCTCTCTCTCCCCTACTTTACTATCCTGTTTTTAGATTATTCTTCCTATAAATGGGTTTTGTACCTAATAAAGGATATATTTCTCTCTCTCTCTCTCTCTCTCTCTCTCTCTCTCTCTCTCTCTCTCTCTCTCTCTCTCTTACAACACTGGCCAGCTAACAAACAAAGGCCACGTTACGAAACTCTCTTGTTTATGGGCTACCGAAATTTTCACCTCCGCTCGTGCGAATATAAATCAGGTGGCAAAAGAGAGATAGATAGACAGGTAGATAGACTGAGAGATAGATAATGATAGATAGATAAATAGATAGTATAGGTAGGCAGAGACAGATAGACAGATAGACAGGCAGGCAGGTAAATAAATAAACAGGTAGGCAGATATAGATTGATAGATAGATAAATAGATAGACTGATAGGCAGACAAGCACAGAGAGACAGACAAACAGGCAGACAGACGAAAAACAGAGACATATAGATAGACTGACAGTAGTGCTAGACAGATAGATAGATAGACAGATAGATAGGTGGATGGAAGGATGGATGGAAAGAGATAGATAAATAGACAGAAACTGATAGAAAGAGGCTCCAGGTATAGCCCAAGTCCCACCAATATTTCACGGTGTCACCAGGCACATTATTACCTCCTCTCTCTCTCTCTATCTATCTATCTATCTATCTATCTATCTATCTACCTATCTATGTGTCTGTTTCTTACTTGATTATTTTATTTGTTTCACTCTTTTCACATTCTCTCTCTCTCTCTCTCTCTCTATTAAAGCTAGCTCTACAGGTCACTTGGTCCTGACATTCCGCCAATCTCGTACCTGATCTGACCTATACAATTATCTCCATGGTTTTACGTAGTCCATAATACTTCGTTTTCTGTGTCAAAGTTCATGTATATTTCCAAACTTTGATTTTTTTTTTCTGTCTGTCTATTTGCCTGTGTGTCTGTTTGTCTATCTGTCTGTCTGTCTGTCTGTCTGCCTTTCTGTCTGTATGTCTGTCTGTCTGTCTGTATGTATGTATTATAAGTATGTATGTATGTATGTACGAGTATGTATGTGTATATGTAAGACTGAATATGTATGTATGTATGTATGTATGGTTACCTTTGTATTTCTGTAAGGTTATCCATTTTCTATTTATCTATTTATATCTATTTCAACTCATCTATCTATCTATAGACCTATCTTTTTTTTTTTTTGGCTATGTGTAAATTCATCTATTATAATAATTTATGAGAGAGGGGAGTGTGAGTTGGGAGCAAGGCAGTGAAATGGCGGGGGACAAGGCGACATGGAGGCGATCTGTTTGTGGCTACGGGATTACGGCGTCTGGCAATAGACAGATACATAGGTAATAATTTAGTTTAAACAACTTTTCCCTATCTGTCTCTCTGTAAGTACAACGGCTATTTCTAATCTCTCTCTCTCTCTCTCTCTCTCTCTCTCTCTCTCGCTTCATCCCATAAATACGTCACTAGCAGAGATTGACTGGGAGAGAGAGAGAGAGAGAGAGTCAATATTGCGATTCATTTTTTCCCTTTGATCGCACAGCAGTTTTAATAAATTTCTGAATCTGTCTACAACATACGTATAAAAATCTATCTATCTATCTATCTACCTATCTATCTATTGCACCGTTCAATCTATCTGTATATTGCATCTAAGTATATCTATCTATCTACTAAATTGTTCAATCTATCTGTATATTACATCTAGGTATATCTATCTATCTATTTATCTATCTATCTATCTGTCTATCTTCTGCATTGCTTTTTATACCGCAAATATATACACATCCATAAGTCTACTACGGTAAATATTATATCTATGAATATACGGTATCTATCTATCTATCTATTTAAGTAACTATCTACCTATCTATCTATCTATCTCCTAAGCTCAATAAAATCGTCTGGTGTTCACAGAAACAAAAATAACTTATAAAATAAATAAATTACGTATAGAGAGGCAGGCACATCAAAAAACGATAATTACAATATATTCCTTACAAATTAATAGCCCATGAAAAAATTACTCAAAAATAAATGACCCAGATAGACAGACAGACAGACAGATGGATAGATAGATAGATAACAATGAAAAATATAGAAAATGTAGAATATATTACATGAAAAAAATTAATTAGAAAATAATGCTTACAACTTCCATATCGATACTAAAAAATAAAAATAAAAATAAACTTGGAAATAAATTGATGGGAATAAATTTCTTAGATAAATATAAAGTTGTCTAATAATTCCTAACTAAATCTAACCAAATTAATTCCTACCTATAAAACGACTCGCCAGAAATACTCGGAAATAAATCGCTGGAAATAAATTGCTTGGTTATGGATTTAGTCTTCCTTCCCCTCCGTCCAATTTTCTCTTATCGGCCTTGCTTGTCATTTCCTTCAGCTCCTTCCCATAATTCTCTCTCTCTCTCTCTCTCTCTCTCTCTCTCTCTCTCTACCCACCTACTTACCTACCTAATTACCTCTCTCTCTCTCTCAACCTACCTACCTACCTACCTAATTACCTCTCTCTCTCTCTCTCTCTCTCTCTCTCCCCACCTACTTACCTACCTACCTACCTACTTACCTACCTAATTACCTCTCTCTCTCTCAACCTACCTACCTAATTACCTCTCTCTCTCTCTCTCTCTCTCTCTTGTGGCTAATTAACAATAGACTGCTGGAGGGAAAAATGACAATAAAAAAAATTGTTACGTTCCTTTTGTTAATGGGGATTTTTTTTTTTTAATGTTGTTTTTCTCTTTTTTTTGAGGTGGGAATGATGAGGTGATTGCTTTCTCTTTCATCTATTTTTTTTTCTTTCTCTTCCCTTCTCTGTCCCTATCTATCTATCTATCTCTCTATTCATCTATCTATGTCTATTTCTGTCTGTCTATGTTTCTATCTGTCTATCTACCTGTCTTTCTATTTACCGTATCTATCCATCTAACAATCTATCTATTACATTACCATTAACCTGTCATTTCATACACTCATTATACATTCTGTCTACCTAATCTCTCTCTCTCTCTCTCTCTCTCTCTCTCTCTCTCTCTCTCTCTCTCTCTCTCTCTCTCACCATACAAAGGCCTTTAGAGGGATTACAACTCCATAACAATATACCCCATTAAAAGGTTTGCTTTCAACTGCAGTCCTTTGCTCTCTCTCTGTCTTTCAACGTGGCTAAGCTCTCAAAAGAAACTCTCTCTCTCTCTCTCTCTCTCTCTCTCAACAACACCACAACACACTTTACTAACCACACATACACACACAGCACTGTGTTTACTTAATTGATTTTCTTGTTATTTCTTTTTCTCCCCCTCCCCCTTCCCCCCATCCTCCCCTCCCTCTCCCTAAACCTCCATGCCACTTCCTCCTCCCTCATCCTTCCTCCCCCTCCCTCTCCCTCCCTCGTTCCTCATCCCCTCCCCCTCCTCTTTCCTTCCCATCTTCCCCTCATCTCCTCCACCCCACCCTTCCTTCCCTTCACCCTCCCTCCCACTCCCCCATCCTCCTTCCTCCCTCATCTCCTCCCCCAACCTTTTCTTCCTCTCATCCCCACTGCTTTCCCTCTTCTCTTCCTCTCTCATTTCTCCCCCTCCCCCTCCACCCTCCCCCTTTACCTCCCCCTCACCCATACCCTCCCTTCCCTTCCCTTCCCCCTCACCCATACCCTCCCTTCCCCTCCCCCTCACCCATACCCTCCCTTCACTTCCGCCTCACTCATACCCTTCACTCCCCCTTCACCCATACCCTCCCTTCCCTTCCCCCTCACCCATACCCTCCCTTCCTTTCCCCCCTCACCCATACCCTTCCTTCCCTTCCCCCTCAACCATACCCTCCCTTCCCCATCCCCTCACCCATACCCTCCCTTCACTTCACCCTCACCCATACCCTTCCTTCCCTTTCCCATTGTTATTTTTTTTTGTTTTTGTTTTTCCTTTTTCTCCAGTGAATCAGTGTATGGTGTATTTCCACAATTCATGGTAAGCTAGATCATACCCTAGCAAGTAGATTCCCTTTTCATTTTACGCAGTTCATGTTAAGGTAGGTTGTACCATAGCAAGCAGATTTTCTGTTCCTTTTACACTGGTAAAAGAATCCATGTAGGTTGGATTGTGCCATAGCAGGTAGATTTTCTATTCTTTTTATACTGGTAAAGGAAGATAATATATAAAAAGTAAGTGAACCTCCCTAGAAATTCAATATCTCATATATAGAGTAAATTGACCATTTGTAACAACATCCATTAACCAGTTGTATACTATTTTTTATTTGTGTGGGATTGTGGAAATATTGCTGCAAAATGCCATCTACCCTAAAGGCCTGCCAGGAGTGTACTGGTCGCTTTGCGGCTCAGTATTTTTCAAATTACTTTTCGACGCCTGTGTGCAAACTATGCATCTTGAGAAAAGATCTAGAAAATGGTTTAGCTGAATCGCAGAGAAATTACAGGGAACTCAAGGCAGAGTTTGAGACACTGAAAGAGTTTGTAGTGGCAAATGTAGGAGTCAGCAACAGCACTCGAGAAGGAAGAAGCGTACAAACTGAGCTCGTACAAGCCCCCGCCCATCAGGCAGTCACAAATAATAGTGTATCAGTATCTTCCTCACCCAGCGATTCAGTACGTTCCTCGCCAAGCGAAGTCCCCTTTACTATGGTAAGAAATGGCGCAAAACCCGGAAAAGATTCGAGGAAGCATCTTCCCATAACTACGTATAATCGCTACCAGATCCATGCCGAAGCGGTAAATGAGACAGAAGAAACAAGGCTTATTGGGGACTCTATTGTACGCAGTCAGCTGGAGGAATTTTGTGGACGTGCCCCCATCAGCAGAAAGAGGTACTGTTTTCCAGGAGGTGGACTAAGTGATATCACAGAAGCCTGCGATGAGGTCACAAAAGACGCAAATGATCAAACTCTATACGTTATCCATGTTGGTACAAATGATCTGAAGCGCAGTAGATCAGAGGAATTGCTAGCAAAGTATCATGAAATGATCAAACGATTCAAAACTAAGTCCACTAATATGATAATATCTGGTATACTCCCAAGGATCAAGGCAGAAAATAGTTTCTATGATAAGGCCTTCAGCACAAATAACCGGCTCAAATCTCTCTGCACGCAAGAGGGAGTCGTCTTTGTCAATCTGTGGGACCAGTTTTATGAGCAACATACTCTATTCCAGAAAGATGGTCTCCATTTGAACTCAGTAGGAGCGGCACGGCTAGGTAGACTTCTACACGATAAAGTTGCCCTCTTCAGATCAAAAAACGCGGCACGTCCAGGAACAGTAACCTTAACGTAAATACCCACAAAGTCAGATCACCAACTGTTCGGAACGGAATTAGAGTCTGCTATGCTAACGCACGTAGTCTACGTAACAAGTTTGAGGATTTAGAATCTCTAATTTACCTAGAAAATTATGACATCATTGGCATCACAGAGTCCTGGATTAACACATCTGACCGTGACTTTCTAGCGGAATACTCACTAACAGGGTACAATATTTTCAGCTGTGAGCGACCACATCGAGCTGGTGGCGGTGTTTTACTATATGTGAAAACTAGTCTCCATCCCCTTGTGCTATCCAAACCCAGTATTACCAACATAGATGCCAGTTATGTTCAGCTAAGTATTAATTCACACAAAATAAATATATGTCTCATCTATCGTCCGCCAGCACAGTCAACTGAGACAGATGAAAAACTTTATGATCAAATTGCGGAAATTTGTTGTCAAGAGGATAGCGTAATTTTTGGAGACTTTAATCTACCGGTAACAAAGTGGGGTGAACCACTGACGGCACACTCAGGACAAGAGCTTTATACGAATCTTCAGGAAAGCGCCCTTTCCCAACACGTAGAATACCCAACGAGAGGAAACAATATCCTAGACATCATCTTGACTACAAATGATAACCTAGTCAACAACGTTGAAATAGGACCTGAGTTTAGTTCCAGTGATCATCGAACTATACAGTTTAATATTACTACTGAAAAAGTAAAAGAAACGGAGAGCAAAGAAAAGGTCCCAGATTATCGTAGAGCTAATTTCAACAGGCTCAGAGCGCTACTTGCAACTGCAGATTGGAATCAAATGTCTGAAACCGATGACATAAACCAAGCATGGGAAATATTCACCGAAAAATTTAATGAAGTGGTAAAGTCATGTGTGCCACTACGTAACAGACGTCCAGCTGGAAATAGTAAACCAAAGTGGTGGTCCAGTGAAATAAAAAGTAACTTAATAGCCAAAAAACAGGCATACCATAAATATAAAGCTACACAAAATAATGATGATAAATTACAATACGATAATCTACGCCGCACATCGAAAAGACTTATTAAACAAAGCAAAAGAGCACTGGAGATCCACATTGCTAATACGTGCAAATCATATCCTAAAGAATTTTACAGTTACATTAGAAAGAAAAAGGTTATGACTACATCAATAGGTCCTCTAGAAACAAACAATGGCAGACACACTGAAAATGAGGTCGAAATGGCAAACATTCTTAACGATTACTTTGCGTCTGTTTTTACAGTAGAAAACACCACCAGAAACCTACTGTTACCCACAAACCAAGCAAATAGCACAGTCCTTAGTAACTATGCTATTGATAATAATGATATCCTTTCAGCCATAAATAGTACGGACATAAACAAAACCCCTGGCCCCGATAAAATATCACCGAGAATTCTCAAAGAAGCAAAACATGAGTTACTGCTGCCACTCTCTGTCTTATTCAATAAATCATTAAGTACTGGGAAAGTTCCACGCGAATGGAAACTAGCAAATGTAACACCAATTTTCAAAAAAGGAAATGAGTCGCACCCAGGAAATTACAGACCAATCAGCTTAACATCAGTAGTGTGCAAGTTAATGGAAAAAATCATAAGAGATAAAATAGTTAATTATCTAGAAGAAAATAATATAATTAAAGACTCGCAACATGGATTCAGACATCGTCGTTCATGCTTAACTAACCTACTGGACTTCTTCCATGATGTTTACAAATCATACGATGACTCAAGAGCAGTAGATATAATTTACCTCGACTTTCAGAAAGCATTTGACACTGTCCCTCACAAGCGTCTCATGAGAAAAATAGAAGCACATGGAATAAAAGGAAAGACGCTAAAACGGTTACAAGACTGGCTGTCAGACCGAAAACAGCGAGTTGTGATAAACGGAAAGGAATCCAAGTGGCGTAATGTGATCAGCGGCGTTCCCCAAGGCTCAGTACTTGGACCGATACTTTTTATTATCTATATAAATGACATTGATGAGGGTCTAAATTGTAAAGTATCCAAATTTGCAGATGATACTAAAATAACCAGTAAAGTCACTTCAAAATTACAGTGGCAGCAGTTACAAAATGACCTTAATACTTTAGCAAGCTGGGCAGAAAAATGGCAAATGAAATTCAACACAGAAAAATGTAAAGTACTTCATATTGGAAGTAACAATGTCCATGCAAATTACAAAATGAACAATATTCAGTTATCAAGTACAGACAGTGAAAAGGATCTTGGTGTGATAATATCAAAAGACCTAAAACCAAGCAAGCAGTGTACCGATGCGGTAAAAATTGCGAACAAGCTAGTGGGTTTTATTGGAAGAACTTTCGAGTTTAAATCGGAAAAAGTCATACTTCCCTTGTACAACTCGCTAGTGCGCCCCCATCTTGAGTATTGTGTGCAATTCTGGTCTCCGTACTACAGAAAGGACATTGAAAAATTAGAGAAAATTCAGCGAAGAATCACAAAAATGGTACCACGACTTAGAAACAAACCATATGAGGAACGCCTTGAAGAACTTAAATTATTTAGCCTAACGAAGCGCAGGTTAAGAGGGGACCTTATTGAAGTTTTCAAAATCATGAAGGGATATGACAACTTAGACATGAATAAATATTTTGATATAGACCGGTCTAGTCAAACCAGAAGTAATGGCTGCAAAATCATGGGAAAACGATTCCAATCCCACGAAGCAAAATACTTCTTCTTTAACAGAGTTGTAAATATCTGGAACAGATTACCCTCAGATACCGTGAACAGTATCTCAATTGAGACATTCAAAAACAAATTAGACAAGTATTTGCACGAAAATCCTCAGCTGACTCTTTTTCTGTCCGAATAACTTGCTTTTATAGCTACGGTACATGTAAGTTCATGCCCCCTTAGTCTACAAGACACCCCGTAAACAATGTACCCGTACATAGTGTTGCGTCACGATATTATACATTTTCAATTTATTCGGTGCAAACAAAGCAATATAAGCACAGATTAGGATCTGCACAGATAACCCTGAGTTAACGGTCACTACTCTTACTTTCGACCTGTGATGGGCTGTGGATCACTGAGGGTCCCTGTTAGTCAAGTGACCACCATCGGGATTTTTTAATGTACCAGGGGTCACTGCTTCAGGATGAAACTTGTGTACTGTCCCACATGGGAGAGTTCCTTGTCTCAGTGGAGTGAACGGAGCTAGGGCCTGATTGACTGCTGCCTACCTAAAAGCGCCAGGGAAGGTTGCCGCACCACCCCTAAACATCCACTCTGTGCATTGCACATCCACACTGTGCACTGTGCAGTCCCCTTTTATCTAAGACACCCGTCCTATATACTTTTCAGTCTCCCCAGCGCAAAGAAAGCAATATAAGCACAGATTAGGAGCTGCACAGATAACCCTGAGTTAACGGTCACTACTCTTACTTTCGACCTGTGATGGGCTGTGGATCACTGAGGGTCCCTGTTAGTCAAGTGACCACCATCGGGATAGTTTTAATGTACCAGGGGTCACTGCTTCAGGATGAAACTTGTGTACTTGTCCCACATGGGAGAGTTCCTTGTCTCAGTGGAGCAAACGGAGCTAGGGCCTGATTGACTGCTGCCTACCTTAAAAGCGCCAGGCAAGGCTGCTGCACCACCCCTAAACATCCACACTGTGCAGTGTGTAGCTTCCACGTTATGTCCACAGACTTCCCATTAACTCAATGTAACTGGTTTATAATGTCATGCCGCAACTATTATTTTATTTGTTTACTTTCTCTTTCAGGTTACTCTATCGGGTAGCTTATAGATAAAGTATTATAGAATGTGACTTTTCCTTTCCAGTGTTTCCTATAAAATTTCCATGTCAGTTTTTCCATGCTGCATGGTGGTTTTTCTCACTTTTTCCTGGAGGGTTTGGTGGTGGGGGGAGCCTTCTTGCTTTCCTATCCTTATCCTTCAACATGTAGAGTTAGATCTTGTAGTCATAGTTTTCTCTAACAAGCAGCCTCGAAAGGACCATAAGGTCTGTTGCTGTTTGCTTTCCTGTGTAATCCTGTGTAAAAATACCCTCCCTTCCCCTCCCTCTCACTCTCACCCTCCTCTTCCTTCCCCCTCACCCTCCCTCTCCCTCCTCTTAATTTTCCCCCTCACCCATACTCTCCCTCCCCTTCATCCTCACCCTCCTTGCTCTCTCCCTCACCTCCAGTCATATTAATACATACAATTAATTAACTTGCTATTTATACTTAGATAAAAAATGATAATGATTGGAGGGTGGCAGTAGGTAGGTAGGTAGGTAGGTGGGTAGAGAGAGAAAGAGAGAGAGAGTAATAATAAAGAAAATGTAAATGACATAAAGAGAAACGAAGAAGAAAGAATAAAGTAAGAAAACCAGAGAGAAAGAAAATAAAGAAAAAGTTAGCCATTTCCCTGACTTTCATTACAGCAAAAAAAAAAAAAGAAAAAAAGAAAGAAAGAAAAAAGAAAAAAGAACAAAAAAGTGGAAAAAAAAGTTGCAATTTCGTTGGGGACAAATTTCGGAAACATTGGGACGTGATCAATGACATTCGGCACCGGAGTTTTGGGTAGGACTCTCTCTCTCTCTCTCTCTCTCTCTCTCTCTCTCTGTAATTAATTTCCGCTTAATCTTCGCTTTTAAAATTTCCTATCGCCTCCCCTCGTGCCTCACCTCCCCTCTCTTCCTCCTTTCTCTCCCCATCTCCTCTCCCTCCCTCCTCTCTCCCCTCACCCCTTCTCTTCACCTTCCCCTATTCCTCCCGTCTCCCTCCTCCACTTCTATCTCTTTTCCCTCCCTCACTTTTCCTCCCCTCCTTCCTCTCTCCTTCTCTCCTCCTGCCAGTCTAACTTCCCTCCAATCCATCCCTTCCCCTCCCTTCTCTCTCTTTCCTTTCTTTTGTTTCCTCTTCCCATCGCCATCCCTTCCCCTCCTTCCCTTCTTCTCCCTCTCCCTTTTCCTCTTTCCCTTCCTCTCCCTCTTCCCTTCCCTTTTCCTCCTTGTATCTTCCTCCTTCCTTTCCTCTCCCATTCACCATTTCGCCCTCCCTCCTTCCCAATTCCTTCCTTCCTTTCCTCTCTCCTTCGTCTCCCTTTCCTTCCATCCTCCCCTTCCTTCCTATCCCACGCCCTTTTCCTCCCTCTCCCTTCTCCCCATCCCTCCCTCCTCTCCCTAACTGAACCCACCTGACTTCCATTTCCTCTCTCCCCCCTCCCCTTTTCTCCTCCCCCTCCACTCTCTCCTTCCTTCCCCTGCTCACCCTCTCTCTTCCCTCCCTTCTCCTCCTCTATCCATTCCCTTCGCTGTCCCTCCCCAGATCTCCCCACTCCTCCCCTCTCCTTCCCTCTCCTCTAATTCCCTTCCCTAATCTCCTCTCCCCTTACCTTCCCCTCCGTCCCTCCCTTCCTCTCCCCTTACCTACCCCTCCCTCCCTCCCCTCCCCTCCATTTCCCTATTTTAGAAGAGGGGTTCAAGGGACCAGATTTGAAGGGGCACCAGACTCGATTATCTTTATTTGGAGAGAGAGAGAGAGAGAGAGAGAGAGAGAGAGAGAGAGAGAGAGAGAGAGAGAGAGAGAGAGAGAGAGAGAGAGAGAGAGAGAGAGAGAGAGAGAGAGACATCAAAAGGCTCCCAACAGCAATAATAGCCTGGCAAATATGGAACCGAACCAGTCAATCTACCTGGACCATTCGGCTCCGTGCTCATTATTGCCGGAGAGAGAGAGAGAGAGAGAGAGAGAGAGAGTAATCCACATCTCGAGGAAGCTATAACGTGTATTGTATGATTTTTTTTTTTCGATTTATTCCGTATTCCAATTTTCTACGGAATATTAAATAAAGGAGCTTCGTCCACTGAAAAAAAAAAAAAAAAACTCAATTCAAGCTGTGTTTTCCTGGTTTGATTACACATGCACTCCAATTAACGTGGAAAATTTTTACGTGAATTTTTTTTTTACCCCCCCCCTCTCTCTCTCTCTCTCTCCCTCTCTCTCACAAAGCTACAACTCGTAAATACCGGTGCCTCATTTTTTCAAGAAAGAATAATCGGCTCTCTCTCTCTCTCTAAAAAAAAAAAAAAATCCAACGAAGCATTTTTATTTTATTCTTGCAATCTCCATGTGGATTTATCAAGCTTAGCAAAGACTTGGACATAGAGGAGTTAGATAAAGCCTTCGCTATAATAGGCAAAAATATCCCTAACCTCTTTCAGCTCAGTTGATGGCCAAGTGTTGTCAGACTGGAGGGTTGATTTGACTAGTAATCAAGGAGACTCATTCCTACCACATCTCTAACCCCTTCCAGCTCTGTTCATGGCCAAGTGTAGTCAGATCGGAGGGTTGACTTGACTAGTAACCAAGATGACTCATTCCTACCTCACAACTACCGATCACTGAACATGCAATATATATAATTACAGTGTCGTGAGTGATCCGGTTCCATCAAATGAAAACAAACAGACTATAACCCTTTCTTCCCTGATACAGATCCTACCAAATATGAGCAAAATCGTTTACAAATTTCATGAATAAAATATAAAAATAAGTCACCGGATGGACTGAGTTTGCACATTAACTCGAATTTCAATTTTCGTGGAAGAATTAATCTATATCGTAGCCGTATTTCAATTTTCGAGCAAGAATTAATATGTACGGTAGCGGTATTTTATTTTCTCGAGCAAGAATTAATGTATCGTAGCAGTATTTCATTTTCGGGTAAAAATTTATATATATTGTTGCGGTATTTCATTTTTCGTGCAAGAATTAATATGCATCGTAGCGGTATTTTATTTTCCCGAGCAAAAAGTATTCTGTATCGTGGCGGTATTTCATTTCTCGTGCAATAATTGATCTACATCGTAACGGTATTTCATTTTTTGAGGAAGAATTAATATGTTTTAAGGATACAACCTTATTCCTCAAAAATTTTATAATGTATGTTTACTCGAATTGTTTTGGCCACGAGGATCTGACATGCAATTCACTTTTTCTTTTTTTCCCTAAGCGACGGAAAGGGTTAATAAGTTTTTGATGTGCTTTTCTCCAGTATTTTTCAGAACACTCAATCTGGGCATCCATTTTTGGCGCGAAGATTGAAACTCAGATCCTCTAAATTCATACCCACATTAATTTTAACTCGAATTCCATTTTGGGCGGGAAAAATTTTACTTGAACATCCCAGATTTACTCTCCAATTAAATTTACGTTGAATTCCATTTCTGGCGGGAAGATTTTAACTCGAAACCTCTAAATTTATCCCCCACATCAAACAACTCGAATTTCATTTTTGGCGGGAAGACCGGAACTCGAATCCTACCAAATTTTCGCAAAGGGGAAGGGAGGAACTTTTAACTCGAATTTTTGCCGCCAGGGGTCCACAGGGGGTTGACATGGAGAGGTCAGGCAGGAGGAATTAAATTCAGGTGACCAGTGCGTGTAAGGCTTCGGGTGGGGATAGATGCGTTCGTTGCAGTCAGAGCCGAGCAGGTATCGATCCGGACGTGTGTGCTTGTTTGTTGACAGTCGGTGGGAGTTTTGGGTTCTCTTTGTTTTTCTCGGTTCGAAGTTTTCCGTTTGCTGTTTTGTGCTTGGTGTGTGTGTGTGTGTGTGTGTGTGTGTGTGTGTGTGTGTGTGTGTGTGTGTGTTATGGACGTATTCGAAACTGGGTTTTCTTTCTCGATTCCAGACTCTTTTTTCCATTTTAAACTCTTCCCCCACCCCTCTCTCTCTCTGCTGGCTTCCTCTTTAATTCCTTTACAATTCTGTACCCTTCAATTCTCTCTCTCTCTCTCTCTCTCTCTCTCTCTCTCTCTCTCTCTCTCTCTCTCTCTCTCTCTAACTCCTTAGATTTTGTTTTCACCAAAATCTCTTCTTGCCATTTAAACTTCCAGCCTCAAATTAACCTCATTCTCCCACATCCATTATTCTCTCTCTCTCTCTCTCTCTCTCTCTCTCTCTCCCGGATGCCCCCGTTCTCATCTTTTATTAACTCCTCTATTGTTTTTCTTTATTTCAATTCTTTTGTATTGTTGCTCTCTTGTTTTTTCGCGTAACTCTCTCATTCTCATTTTCTTTCATCTTTTCTCCCAAATTTGTTCGTATTTTTGGTCTTTCTCTTTCGTTTCTTATAATTAGCATTTCTAGAGTCTCTTCACCTTAACTTGGCACATCTTCGTCCTTCTGAGGCGTATACATATGGGCTCTACATCATTTCCACCGCACTTCTTCGTGACTAGCACCCTGCTCCACAAATAAATGCCAATAAACAGAGAGGAGACAATACATCACACACATCCTCATAAACCAATAAATGAATAACTGAGCAGACAATATTAAATGTACAAATTCCATGTATGATAAGGCACTTAATAACCAGGCAATATTAATGCGTGGGGTTAAATAGGTAAATAGGTAAATGTCAGGTGAGAAATGCCAAGGTGTGCAAAGCGATTTTCTCCCCCCCCTCTCTCTCTCTCTCTCCTTCTTCCCCATCCTCATTCTTATTCGTCATCATCATCACCATTTTTCTCGCCCTCCTCGTCGTCATTAGCCTCCCCTTCCACTCCTCCTCCTCCTCCTCATCTTCTTCTTCTTCCTCCTTCTCCTCCTCATTTCCCGCCTCTTGCCCCTCTTTCATCTCCTGTTTCTCCTCCTCCTTCCCCAAGTCTCCTCCCTTTTCCTCGTTTTCTTTCTCATAATCTCCTCTTCCTCCTCCTTCTCCTTTTCCTCCTCCTCCTCCTCCTCGTCATCATCATCATCATCATCATCCACCACCACCACCACCACCATCACCACTACTACCATCACCAACACTGCCTTCTCCTTTCACTTCTCCCCCTTCTCCTCCTCCTCTTCCTCCTCCTCCTCCTCTTCTCGCTCCTTCCGTGGTTAGAATGCGGGGTGAAGTGGATTTGTGGTGTCGTTATGCAAACCTTACATGCCGGGGTGAGTGGGGTGAAAGGGGGAGGAAACAGGTGAGAGGGGTGAGTGAGGAGCAAAGAAGTGAGTGGGGAGGAAGGAGGTAAGAGGGAGAGGGGGGGAGAAAAGAGGTGAGTGGGGTGAGAGGGAAGGAAATAGGTGAGAGGGAGAGAGAGAGGGAGGAAAGAGGTGTCAGGGGTGAGTGAGAAGGAAAGGGGTGAGTGGGAGAGAGGGGGAGGGAAGATGAAAGAGGGAAGGAAAGAGGTGAGAGGGTGAGGGTGGGGAAAGAAAAGAGAGGAGAGGAAAGGGGAGAAAGGGAGAGGAAAGAAGAGAGAGGGATGGAAAGAGGTGACATGGAGAGAAAAGGTAAGGGAGAGAGGGGGGGAGGAAATAGGTTAAAGGAGGAGGAAGGGAAAGGGAAGGGGAAGAAAAGGGGAGGACGAGAGAGGGGGAGGAAAGGAAAGGGAGGGAGAGAAAAGTGAAGGAAGGGAGAAGGAGAGCAAAGGGATGCAAAGGGGTGGAAAGGGAAATAAGAGGGAGGAGAAAGGTGAAAGGCAGATAAAGAGGCAGGAAAAGAGACGAGGAGGAGAGAGGGGAGAAAGGGAGGAAAAGGAAGGAAAACAGAGAGAGAGAGAGAGAGAGAGAGAGAGAGAGAGAGAGAGAGAGAGTGGAAGATGGAGAGAGAAGGTGAGTGAAGATGGAAGAAGTAATAGGTGGAGGAAGAGAGAGAGAAAAAGGAGAAAAAAAATTGATAATGAAAGTGAGAGAGGAATGGGGAAGAGGAATGTGTGAGTAAGAAATGAAGATGAGGAAGGGGAGAGAGAGAGAGAGAGAGAGAGAGAGAGACAGAGACAGACAGACAGACAGACAGACAGACAGACAGGGACAGGGACAGGGACAGGGACAGGGACAGAGACAGAGACAGAGACACGGGGACGGGAAGGGGCGGAGAGGGAAAAGGAGGAGGAATGGAAGAATGAAATAAACAAGAATGAAGTGAAGGCAGTGAGGGAAATGGAGGAGAGGAGAGGAGAGCAGAGAGGAGTGGGGAGGAGAGGAGAGGTGAGGAGATGAGAGGAGAGGAGAGGAGAGGTGAAAGGAGGAGGAAGACGGAGAGAACAAAGGGAAGGGGGTCAAAGGAGCGATGAAAAACCACTTTTGTTGGAAAGTGAGGAGGAGGAGGAGGAGGAGGAGGAGGAGGAGGAGGAGGAGGGGGAGAGAGAGAGAGAGAGAGAGAGAGAGAGAGAGAGAGAGAGAGAGAGAGCAGTAAACAGTTAAGGAGGCAAATAAGGACCCATCTTCTCTTAACAACCTCTGTCTGTCTGTCTGTCTGTCTGCCTGTTTCTCTCTCTCTCTCTCTCTCTTCAATACACCCCTCCCAATATCTCTTTCTCGGTCAATGCCCCCACTCACCCTCTCCTTCCCACTTACCACCCATCGCCTCTCAATGTCCTTACTCCATATTTTGATGTCTTCTCAATGCCCTTCAATATCTTAATTCCCTCCCACACCCCATCAATGCCCACAATCCTTCTCAATGCCCCCAATTCCTCTCAATGTCCCAATACTTCCCAATGTCCTCACTTCCACGCAATGCCCCAATCCTTCCTCTCATGCTCCAATACTTCCCAATGCCCCCACTTCCACTCAATGCTCCTCAATGCTTCTAATTCCAATCCCCTCCCCCCTCAATGCCCTCAATTCCCCCCTACTAATGCCCTGGGTCATTTTTCTAATTAGCTTCATTATTCAGGAGCAAAACATTTCGTGCCTTCCTGAGACTGGTTCTCCTCATCATTAATTCTCTCTCTCTCTCTCTCTCTCTCTCTCTCTCTCTCCTTGTCTTATCTATGCTAATTCCCTTCAATATTCCCCCCCTTCTCTCTCTCTCTCTCTCTCTCTCTCTCTCTCTCTCTCTCTCTCTCTCTCTCTCTCACTACTTGTCTTAGCTAGCTATGCTGATTTCCTTCAGTATCTCTCTCTTTCTCTCTCTCTCTCTCTCTCTCTCTCTCTCTCTCTCTCTCTCTCTCTCTCTCTCTCTCTCTCATACCATTTTCCCTCTGTCCTAACAATAATCATCCGTTCCCTCTGCCTCCGACCTCCATTCACTCCAGTACATCAAAGAATAATTAAATGTCCAAGTATATCAAACTGAGCGGAGCATAATTTCGGTGTTGGAAAAGTAGTAATCCACAATTTTTTTTTAAATAGTGTAAGCAGCCTCAAAGCTCCTACGACACATAAAGGGATAAATGGAACCAAAGGACAGATAACTGAGTAATTAAATATATAAAAAAAATAGCCTAAAATAAAAATATACTAAAAATGAGTAAATACAATAAGCTAAATAAGTACACAAAAAGATCAATAAAACACAAATAAATAAAATAAAAAGGTTTGTAAATAAATAAAAATACTTCGTTATTTTCCGTTTCAAATGTTGTGAGTTTTAAATTTAAGATTTCGATGGAGATTTTGATTCATTTTCTATTAAGCTTATAATCTGTTAATGGGTGAAAAAATGATGATGATGATGATGATGATGATGATGATGATAATGATAATGATGATGAAGATGATGATGATGATGATGATGATAATAATAATAATAATAATAATAATAATAATAATAATAATGGTGATGATTAAGATAATGACAGTTATAATGATGATGATGGATATTGATAACGATGGTGATGATAATGATGATGATCTTTTTCTCCTCAGATGTAAGTCCCGAGAGATACCAGTTAATTATTGTCACTGTCCTTATACATTTTCTCCATAACGCTAATTAATTCTCCCTTTCTGTGATTTCTGTGGGTTAATTGGGGCATAATGAACAACAGTGGCTTGTAATTAAAAAATGCTCGTTAATTTTACTCCTCTAATTGGGGCTGGCAGGTGTGTTAGCGGGATGGCATCTCTCTCTCTCTCTCTCTCTCTCTCTCTCTCTCTCTCTCTTTATTACGAGCCTCTCTTACAGAACAGGTCTCAACTACGAACTCACAATGGCTGATGCTCTTTTGTTTGGCGCGTTTTCGCAATCTTTGATCCTTGGTAATATCATAATCATCGCATTTCTTTTTTTCTTATATCCTTTTTCATGTCGTTGCTATTTACATTGAGAAACGGCTGCATAAATGAATAAAAATCCATAATACAGCTCTATAAACATAATGCCACTTTAACCCCGCAAAAAGAGAAAATTCAATTTTTTTTCTACCTGAAGAGCCAATTCGACGCGTGGAATGTTCCTTTCGCTCTTTGGATTACTATATGAGGCTTCAAAATTCCACCACCTTCTCTTCTGGGTTAGTCCGATGCTTGGAACGTCTCCCTCCCCATCTTATTAGGCGGAATAGTCCGAAACTTTGAAAGTCCTCCACTCTATCATGCTACTTGGAAAAATCCGAAGCTTGGAACGTCTCTCTCCCGTTCTTGCTGGTTGCAAAATCCCTAAGCTTGGAACGTCCCCCTCCTTATAATCCTATTAAGAAAAATCTGAAGCTTGGAACGTCCCCTTTCGTATCATACAAGTTGGAAAAATCCGAAGCCGAGAACGTCTACCTCCCTTTCTTACCACTTGAACCCAAATCAAATCATGGAACTTGCGCTAATCCGAAGCTCCGAACATACTATTCCAACTCCTACCCTTCGTCCAAAATCGGGTGGAGAGAGAGAGAGAGAGAGAGAGAGAGAGAGAGCTCGCATAGGCAAGGAATTATTTATCCAGTCCGAAGCGCGTATCGTCCCCCTGCCACTCTTAAACAAGGCCAGCACCCGTGTTTACCTTGTGTTAGCGAGCGAGGTCGCTTACACAACAGAACACTAGCCCGCATCTGTTTGTCTCTCTTACCACCCAAGGGAAGCTGTAGACTCTTGTTTTTCTTTGTGTGTGTTTTGCGGAGTCTCTCTCTCTCTCTCTCTCTCTCTCTCTCTCTCTCTCTCTCTCTCTCTCTCTCTCTCTCTCTCTCGCTACAATTTCCATTCCCGTAACATTTGGTAAAGAAAAACAAAATGATCTGTGCGTTTTCTCTCTCTCTCTCTCTCTCTCTCTAGCTACAATTTCCATTCTCGCAACACTTGGTAAGGAAAAACAAAATGATGCGTGCGTGTCTCTCTCTCTCTCTCTCTCTCTCTCTCTCTCTCTCTCTCTCTCTCTCTCTCTCACCATATGGGAAGGAAAAACAAAATGAGGATCTGTGTGTATGTGGGTTGTTTCGTTCTGGTCGCCTCGCTCACTGTCGCTCCTCACCGCCCTTCGTTGCGCCAGCCGAAAAAACTAGCACGGGAGCACACGACGAGAAACTTACGGGGGAAAAGGCGTAAAAAAACTCAACCAATGGGCCAAAATGGAAAAATAAGAGAGAGAGAGAGAGAGAGAGAGAGAGAGAGAGAGAGAGAGAGATGCGGTATGACTAGAAATGGCGGGAATTTGGGAGAGCTGGACTAAGAAGGCGCAGAGAAAACGGGCTTTGCGGAAAATTATACCGTATCAACAAAGACTATTATGCAGTCAAAATAAAAAGATATAAGTACGTACCAGAGAAGGAGAGAGAGAGAGATTATAAGGAAGGGTGTGAAGTGGTAGAGCAAGGCAAGGAAAAGAGACGAAAACTTTAAGAAAGCAAGGAAAATTTGCCGAGAAAAATATGACACGTCAACGACGGAATATTAGGACAAAATATGGCGAGAATTATGAGAGACGAGGGCAATCATAAACAAACTTTACAGGAAAAAAAAATGGCAAAAAATACAAAAAAAGAGAAAAAAACGACAATGGAGGAATGCAAATACACGAGCCGAAAATGAAAAGACAAAGACGATAATATTAGGACAAAAAAAAAAAAAAAGGTCACTGGAGGAGATTAGGAAAGAAAATAAGCATACGATTTTTTTTTTTTTTAGGAAATAAAATACCGTATATAATGTGGCTTTAAATAATAGCAAAGGAGTAGTATTAGGATAAAAAAGTGAAAATAAAAGAGAACCAAGAGAAAAAAAAAGCAAACCACACACACACACACACACACACACAATAATAGGAACTGCGTGCCGACAAACATGTGAGAAAGGATTATTATGGAAAGATACGATGGGCTTAGAAACTGGAATGGCGGAAAATGAGAGAGAGAGAGAGAGAGAGAGAGAGAGAGAGAGAGAGAGAGAGAGAGAGAGAGAGAGACGTGCCTATAACCCGCGAGGAAGGATTATTATGAAGGGAATTATGGGGTCAGAAAATGAAATGAGTAAAATGGAGGAGGCAGCTGGGAAAGGGGGCTTACGAGGCGAATTTTAAAGAATATTTTGTGATGATAAAATAATAATAATAATAATAATAATAATAAAACTTCTGGCACTACTACTACTAATACTACTACTGCTACCACTACTACTACTACTTCTATTGCTACTATAAAGCTATTAACTCTTTCAATAGTAAACACACACACACACACACACACACACACACACACACCAAACATCCTCCACCTCCCTCAAAAATGCATAACTCAAGGTCTATTTCTCTCTTAGCCCACCAGAAGCGCAGGGGGCCAGGGCTAGGCTACTTAGGTCAGTCCAATAGTCCACACATTGAAGACCAGAGAGAGAATGTCTAGCCCTACTGTTTTTAGGCGAGCAGTAGACCCAAACCACTCCTTGGACGCAAACCCTTATACCTCTCATCTGCTTGGAGCGTCTTAACTCTCTAGACCACCAGGCGTTCATCTGATATGGTTACCACCCAGCGATGCAAGCAGTTTCCTAGTGTACAATAAACCATCTGACCCGGCATTCAGTGTAGCCGCAAAAGAAATAAATAAATAAATAAATAAATGAGAAAATACCAGTAAATTGTTTAAAATGGTAAAGAAAACAGAATATTTTGAAATGAGACGATGGCTAAAGAAAATGGAATATGGAGGGATAAGAAAAGAGGAGTAAACGACCTAAACTTTATGAAAAAATGGCGAAAAAATGCGAGAATGGTTTAAAAATAAGGAAATACGAGACTTGAATGACGTGGAAAAAAGAATATTAGGCGAGAAGAAAGAAAAAAGAGAATATCAGGACAGAGAGAGAGAGAGAGAGAGAGAGAGCAGGAAAAAGGAGATGAGGGCCAGTGAAGAGGAAAATAGAGGAGAGAAAAAAGGGAAGGATGGAGAGAGAGAGGAAGAGATTTTTCCCTTCCTCTCCGCCGGGTGAAGAGGAGGGGAAATGAAGTGAAAGAGAGGAAAGAAGAGGAGACGAGAGGAAAGAGAGTGGAGAGAAGGGAGATGCAGAGAGGGAAGGAGAGAGAGGAGACGCATGAAAGGGTAGGCGAGAAAAAGAATGGAAGAGAGTAAACGAAGGGGAGAGGATGAGACGAAGAGAGAGAGAGAGAGAGAGAGAGAGAGAGAGAGAGAGAAGCATTGTGGGAGTGGGAAAATTACAACTGGTGAAGGTTAATTGTGGGACAGTGATGGGGTAAATCGATAGTGGGGGCGATTCTCTCTCTCTCTCTCTCTCTCTCTCTCTCTCTCTCTCTCTCTCTCTGTTTGAGGGCACTAAACACACTACACACAACCTCCTCTCACTCACTCTAGTTTGCTCCCGCTCTAATGTTGACTCTCTCTCTCTCTCTCTCTCTCTCTCTCTCACACACACACACACACACACCACACACACACACACACACACACACACACCATTTTTAACTCCGTATATTAGTTCGTACTCAGTCCATTGCAAAGACCGGACGTATTCCTCAGAGGGAGAGTGATAGCCAGAATTAACCCTTCCCGATGCTGGCGAAGTACGAATAAGCACGCCGTGTCTTCTCTGAGTGCATGAGAAAGTGAAGTATTATATTATGATTACGTGTGTCGATGTATTTACTGTTTCCTATTTGTATGAGCCGATAGAATGCAAGATATGCCGGTAGTGATGATTACCAACATATACTGATGACTCAATATACGCAAAGGAAGGAAGGATGGATGGTTTTCCTGAGGTAATAGTAAGCTTACATATTTCTCTCTAAATTGCCACGAAATGATAATACAAAATGAATACAAGAGAACAGAGAATTGAAAAATGTGTATGATTTGGCTTTTAACCTCCCACCCTCCAAAAAAAACTTCAAGAGGCCTGAGTAAATAATGAAAATAAAAAAAAGTATTGGAGTTGTTGCCTTGGGAAAAACTGTGCCATATCTGAACTTATTTAAGGAAATAAAGAAATGTCAACAAATTGAAAAGTGTTTGTGAGAAGGAAGAAACGAAACAGATGAAAAAACTGTTGGTTAATAATAATA